>NC_047021.1:5649017-6266477 GCF_902652985.1 Pecten maximus
GACCTTGGACCACAATAATATTTCAAGGTCATTGTACATGAATGTAGTAAATATATGGGAATTTTAGGTTTGTAACTAAATATTTTTGCCTAGCTGATAATTAGCTGTTGCAGATCTAGAGATGAGCATAGATTTATACTGCAATATTTATTTTAGTGATAGAATTTTATTTTGACACTATTTCCATGTTTGTTTGTGTGCTATAGCCTAGGGAGTTAGTAGGCATGAGTGGTGTTATTTTTTTTTTTTTTTCATTTTTCCTGATAATTCAATGGGCCGATGATGGTTATAACACTAATAAGCAAGCCAAATCTGGAAGTGGCACCATCCGGATATTTATGTTAGCAATGTGTGCTTTGTATATCAAATTATTTTCCATGAAACCACATTTATTCCGTGCCACCAATATAATTGGTTTGTTTACATTTGGAAATTACTGGAAGGAATTTGATGTCTTCAAAGGGTGAGGGTGAGATATATCCATCATACTTCATCCATTGTCGTCCACTATTTACATTTTAAATTTTCAAGTCCCACCAGTCCCACACTGGAATTCAGCTAAAATTTGCCTTAAATGATCCTGAGACCCTGAGAAGGTCCTGGTGAAGTGTTGTTATCTTTTGGGTCAGCCTAAAATCCAAGGTGGCCACCAAGACGGCCATCTTGAAAACACATTTTTAACTTTTCTTGAGTTCTACTAGTGACGTTGAGGTAAAAATTGGTGAGGCTGTTGAGGAAAGGGAACCAAAAAATGTTATTTAAAAAAAAATTTTTGCTAATTTGTCATCATTCTTACCTGTCGGTAATTAGTAATGCTCTATTCACGTTAAAACCGTGCATTCTTATCCATGTTGTGTTTCTGTCTTGTTGTCCTTATGAAATCAATAAACTTCACAAATTATCATCAACTTATCGAATATATGTGATGAAATTAAACAAAATTTCGTATTAAGATATAAATATTGACTTACCAGACTAGTGCACACGACCGACACACAGGCCTGATCATGAGGATATACTAGTATAAAAGTCGGAATGGTCAGGATGTACAAGATTAAGTTTTTATCGTTGCCTTCAAGAAAACATTTTCGGTTTGAAAATTTACAGATATTTATCAAAATTTTAGATTTTAGATGTCAAAAAGTGGGGGGGGGGGCAATAGATATACCCCCCCCCCCCCCCCCCCCCCCCCCCACCCACACACACACACACACACACACACACACACACACACTTTTTGACATCTAAAATCTATAAAAAAGGAAAAAACTAACAAATTTTGATATTTATTTCGATTTCGATAAATATCTGTAAATTTTCAAAACCGAAAATGTTTTCTTGAACAATGGTTTTATTAATGTGTCATTTGAATAGATACATCCACTTATTCAGCTTGCATTCAATCATAATTTTGTTTCGTCTTTAACTGCATGTCTGCATTTTGCATTTACCGCTACATTTACCAATCACACGCTTCAACTTGACCAGTAACGCCACCTGTCGCGTCATATCCGGGAACAAAAGAAAATTATAAGGCTATGCCGAATAATATAAGGGCAATTTTCATCAAAGAAAAATTGAAGTTTGTATGAATTTCACTATTTTTTGTTTTTCACAATGTCACATTTTGTTGCATAGAAATTCCCAAATCAATTGACAATGGTGGAATCAAACACTCTTCATAGATGGAAGAGTCTTAAGGTGCTTTACCAAAATTGTAAATTTCATGACCCAGGGGTCTCACGTTTGCCCCTGGGGAGGGGGTAAACTTTGCTATAGTTTATATATGGAAATCACATTTTTGACTATAATTTGTTTGATTTCTATTGGAATTCATTCTAATTTGGTTAACATTATCAGCTTGGGATGGCAGTTTGAGGGTATGAACATGTTGCCCCTGACTGACCTCGAGGGGCTGATGGGCGGGGCTAAAAAGGGTCAAATTGACTGAAATTTCAAAAATCTTCTCCTCAATACCCAAATAAGGTAGAATCAAATACTCTTCATACTAAATTTATCAATTTAATGACCCTGGGGTCATAAGTTTGTTGCTGGGGAGGGGTTAAATTTTACTATAGTTTATATAGGGACATCACATTTTTGACTGATTTGTTTGATTTCTATTGGAATTAATTCTAACTTGGTTAACATTTTCAGCATCGGATGAAAGTTTGATGATATGTATAGCCCTAGGGGTTGAGGGGCGGGACCAAAAAGGGTCAATTAAATTAACTGAAATATTTCAAATCTCATGTGACCATTAAGGCCCATTGGCCTCTTGTTTATGTAGGCTTCCCTTCGTTTCTCATTTTATTATATATGTAACACAGTGGGTTTTGTGAGGTCAAAGGGTCATTTGGCTTTGTGCACTGTGCGTCTTGCTTTTTAGCCCACTATCATCAGATGCTTGGCTATTCAAATCGTCCTGCGTCATGATCAGTGGTCTGTCGTGCATCTGTCCATCCATATGTCCGTCACTCCGTAAACAATTCTTGTTATCACCATTTCAAATTTCATATGAAGCTTCCCCTTTGTCCCTGGTATTTTTGGACCAATCAGAAAAGATTGCCAACAGATAACCATCTTGGATTTTGACAATTAAAGTTTGTTATCGCTCTTTCTCAGAAAGTACTGAAGGGATATTTCTCAAATTTCATATGTAGGTGTGTAATTTACTTCCGGTGATCATGATAAAGCATGGAATGCAAGTGTGCGGATGTCAGACTGGAATGTGTTTGTACTGTGGACGGTAGTGGTTTGTTTAGGTAATGACCACTTTAATGTTATATTTTATGTTATCTTTTCTTCTTTTTCTCATTTATTCCCTTATCTCTTTTCTAACGCTCTTTACTTCGGGGGTGGAACTGGATCATATGTTCATATTAAGATATAAATATGACACAAATACAATTTTTGTCAGCTAATACTCAGGGCCTAAGAGACAAAATTAAACGTAGGGATGTTTTTTCTTATTTAAGGTCGACTAATAGTAATATTTTCTGCTTGCAAGATACACATTTTAGTGAAGAACAGGAAAAAATTATTAGAAGTGAATGGGGTTTCCAATGTTATTTTAATTCTTTTAAATCGAATTCTAGGGGTGTTGCTATTCTTTTTAAAAATAATTTTGAATTTAAAGTGCACAAAGAAAAGAAAGACGATACTGGCAATTTCCTAGCATTAAATATTGAGATTGAAAAATTTAAAATCACACTTACATGTATAAATTTATATGGTCCAAATAAGGATAACCCGGTTTTCTATGACACTCTTGTTGAAACGATTGAAAGTTTTGCTAATAGATATACCATTATTTGTGGAGATTTTAACCTGGTTCTTAATCCTAAGACTGACTATGATAAAAACTACAAGCATGTTAACAATCCTAAAGCTAGAGAAAAAATTTTGGAGATCATGGACAACCTTTCACTGGTAGATATTTTTAGAGAACAGAATGAAGATGTAAGACGATATACATGGAGGAAAAGCAACCCACTCAAACAGGCCCGATTAGACTTCTTTTTGATTTCTGAAAACTTAATTTCTAGTACTGAAAAATCCAAAATAGAACCAGGTTATAGATCTGACCACTCTTTTCCAACATTAGCTTTGAAACTAAACAAATTTTTCCCTGGTAAAGGAATTTGGAAATTTAATAATAGTTTATTACAAGAACAAGATTATTTAGATATGGTTAAAACCTGTATAGCTGAGACAAAAGAACAATACTGTACTCCAGTTTATAATTTACATAATTTGATGGATATTCCTGACAGTGAGATTGAGTTTGTTATTGATGATCAACTATTCCTAGAAACTTTACTTTTGCAAATTAGAGGCAAAACAATCTCTTTTTCTTCATTTAGGAAGAAACAACAAAATATTAGGGAAGACAATCTAAGAAAAATAATTCAGGAAATTGAGGAACAAGATGATATAGACACAGTAGAGTTAGAAGTTAAAAAAAGAGAACTACATGAAATTAGGGATAAGAAAATAAAAGGTAGTTTAGTAAGGTCACGTGCTAAGTGGGTGGAGGAGGGTGAGAAGCCTACTAGATATTTTTTAAATTTAGAGAATAGAAATTTTACATCTAAAATTATACCTAAATTAGAACTAGATAATGGAGATATAGTTACTCAGCAGGCAAATATTTTGAAAGAGGTCAAGAAATTTTATGAAAATTTATACAGTAATAACAATGAAATAGCAGATGTAAATTTGAATGAACTTTTAGAATCATATAACATAAATAAAATTAGTAAACAAGAATCTGACAATCTTGAAGGTCCAATCACATTGATAGAAGCTGGCAAAACTTTAAGAAATATGAAAAATAACAAAAGTCCAGGTATAGATGGCTTTACAGTTGAATTTTTTAAGTGCTTTTGGAAATATTTGGGTAATTTCATCGTTCGATCTATAAATTTAGGTTATAAACAGGGATCTCTTTCTATTTCACAACGACGAGGTATTATTTCTTGCATTCCAAAGGGAGATAAACCCAGACATTTTATAAAAAATTGGAGACCCATTACTTTGATAAGTGTTGTGTATAAAATAGCATCAGGTTCAATAGCAAGTAGAATAAAGACAGTGTTGGATAAAATAATTGATAAAGATCAAACAGGGTTTTTAGCAGGTAGATATATAGGGGAAAATACCAGACTAGTCTATGATATAATGCAGTATACAGAAGAAAATGATATTCCATGTATGTTTTTAATGATCGATTTCGAAAAAGCTTTTGATTCAGTGTCCTGGGAATTTGTTGAAAAAGTATTAATGTATTTTGGCTTTGGAAATAGTTTAATAAACTGGGTTAAAACTTTTAATAATAATTTAAGTGCTACTATTAATCAGGGTGGGAATCTGTCTTCTTTCTTCCAAATTAAAAGAGGCTGTCGTCAAGGCGACCCGATCGCCCCCTATATTTTCATCCTCTGTGCAGAAATACTAGCGATAAAACTCCGAAATAATTCAAAAATCAAAGGTATTGATGTTGATAACTGTCCCATACTTTTGTCACAATATGCAGATGATACATCTCTTGCTCTTGATGGTACAGAACTATCTCTACAGGAATCAATATCCAAACTTAATTTTTAGCTCACCTGCCCGAAGGGCAAGTGAGCTTATGCCGTGGCGCGGCGTCCGTCGTCCGTCCGTCGTCCGGCCGTCCGGCCGTCCGTCCGGCGTCAACTTTCCATTCAAGCAACTTCTTCTCAATAACCAAAAGGCCTAGAGACCTAATATTGGGCCTGTAGCATGCTGGGGTGAAGGGCTACCAAGTTTGTTCAAATGAATGACCTTGACCTTCATTCAAGGTCACAGGAGTCAAAAAGGCTAAAATCTTCAAACGACTTCTTCTCAACAACCAACAGTCCCAGGGAGTTGATATTGGGTCTGTAGCATGCTGGGGTAAAGGGCTACCAAGTTTGTTCAAATGAATGACCTTGACTTTCATTCAAGGTCACAGGAGTCAAAAAGGCTAAAAAAAAATTAGACGACTTCTTCTAAATAGCCAAAAGACCCAGGGACTTGATATTGGGTCTGTAGCATGCTGGGGTGAAGGGCTACCAAGTTTGTTCAAATGAATGACCTTGACCTTCATTCAAGGTCACAGGAGTCAAAAAGGCTAAAATCTTTAAACGACTTCTTCTCAATAACCAAGAGTCCCAGGGACTTGATATTGGGTCTGTAGCATGCTGGGGTGAAGGGCTACCAAGTTTGTTCAAATGAATGACCTTGACTTTCATTCAAGGTCACAGGAGTCAAAAAGGCTAAAATCTTTAAACGACTTCTTCTCAATAACCAAGAGTCCCAGGGAAATGATATTGGGTCTGTAGCATGCTCGGGTGAAGGGCTACCAAGTTTGTTCAAATGAATGACTTTGACCTTCATTCAAGGTCACAGGGGCCAAAAAGGCTAAAATCTTTAAACGACTTCTTCTCAATAACCAACAGTCCCAGAGACCTAATATTTGGCCTGTAGCATGCTGGGGTAAAGAGCTACCAAGTTTGTTCAAATGAATGACCTTGACCGTCATTCAAGGTCACAGGAGTCAAAAAGGCTAAAATCTTTAAACGACTTCTTCTCAATAACCAAGAGTCCCAGAGACCTAATATTTGGCCTGTAGCATGCTGGGGTGAAGGGCTCCCAAGTTTGTTCAAATGAATGACCTTGACTTTCATTCAAGGTCACAGGAGTCAAAAAGGCTAAAATCTTTAAACGACTTCTTCTCAATAACCAAGAGTCTCAGGGAGTTGATATTGGGTCTGTAGCATGCTGCGGTAAAGGGCTACCAATTTTGTTCAAATGAATGACCTTGACCTTCATTCAAGGTCACAGGGGTCAAAAAGGCTAAAGTCTTTAAACAACTTCTTCTCAATAACCAAGAGTCCCAGGGAGTTGATATTGGGTCTGTAGCATGCTGGGGTGAAGGGCTACCAAGTTTGTTCAAATGAATGACGTTGACTTTCATTCAAGGTCACAGGAGTCAAAAAGGCTAAAATCTTTAAACGACTTCTTCTCAATAACCAAGAGTCCCAGAGACCTAATATTTGGCCTGTAGCATGCTGGGGTGAAGGGCTACCAAGTTTGTTCAAATGAATGACCTTGACCTTCATTCAAGGTCACAGAGGTCAAAAAGGCTAAAATCTTCAAACGACTTCTTCTCAATAACCAACAGTCCCAGGGAGTTGATATTGGGTCTGTAGCATGCTGGGATGAAGGGCTACCTAGTTTGTTCAAATGAATGGCCTTGACCTTCATTCAAGGTCACAGGGGCCAAAAAGGCTAAAATCTTTAAACGACTTCTTCTCAATAACCAACAGTCCCAGAGACCTAATATTTGGCCTGTAGCATGCTGGGGTAAAGAGCTACCAAGTTTGTTCAAATGAATGACCTTGACTTTCATTCAAGGTCACAGGAGTCAAAAAGGCTAAAATCTTTAAACGACTTCTTCTCAATAACTAAGAGTCCCAGAGACCTAATATTTGGCCTGTAGCATGCTGGGGTGAAGGGCTACCAAGTTTGTTCAAATGAATGACCTTGACTTTCATTCAAGGTCACAGGAGTCAAAAAGGCTAAAATCTTTAAACGACTTCTTCTCAATAACCAAGAGTCCCAGAGAGTTGATATTGGGTCTGTAGCATGCTGGGGTAAAGGGCTACCAAGTTTGTTCAAATGAATGACCTTGACCTTCATTCAAGGTCACAGGGGTCAAAAAGGCTAAAATCTTTAAACAACTTCTTCTCAATAACCAAGAGTCCCAGGGAGTTGATATTGGGTCTGTAGCATGCTGGGGTGAAGGGCTACCAAGTTTGTTCAAATGAATGACCTTGACCTTCATTCAAGGTCACAGGGGTCAAAAAGGCTAAAATCTTTAAACAACTTCTTCTCAATAACCAAGAGTCCCAGGGAGTTGATATTGGGTCTGTAGCATGCTGGGGTGAAGGGCTACCAAGTTTGTTCAAATGAATGACCTTGACCTTCATTCAAGGTCACGTCGATCAAGTATGCTTAAATCTTTAAATGACTTTTAGTGAAAAGCCAAAGTGCAGAGAGACATTATATTGGTCCTGTAGCATGCTTTCAAATAACTGCAGGATCCATATATGAAAAGATCACTGCATTGCAGGTGAGCGATTTGGGCCCATTGGGCCCTTGTTATGCAAATATATCTGGATTAAAAATTAATATTTCTAAAACTCAAGTGGTTTGGATAGGTAGTAAAAAGTTTAGTTCTGACAAATTTCTTCCAGATCTGGGTTTACAGTGGGGAAGGGAAAATTTTACACTTTTGGGAATTGAATTCCATATTAATTTACATGAGATTCCAAAGCTCAATTTCGATAAGAAATTAACTAAGCTTAAATCTCTTATTAGATCATGGAACAGGAGAATTTTAACGCCAATTGGTAGAATTAACATTATTAAATCAATTTTAGTTTCACAATTTAAGTTAAATACTATTTTCTTTGAATTTTTATGGAATAGCAAAGTTGACAAAGTTAAAAGAGATGTAATTGTTCAAGACTACATTAATGGTGGTTTAAAAATGATAAATATTAAGGCTTTCATAGACTCTCTTAAGTTAGGTTGGATAAGAAGATTATTTTCTAGCACCTCCAAATGGCAAGCAATTATAAAAACATATGTGAATACTGATATGTTGATACAGTGTGGCTCAGACTATTTACAGCAATGTGAAAAGAAATGTAAAAATTTGTTTTGGATAGATGTTTTGAAAGCATGTAGAAAGTTTGTTACATCAAATGAAGTGAATATAAATATTAATTGTATAAATGCGTATCTGAAGGCACCATTATGGTTTATTGACAAAATTACCATGGACAAAAAGTCTGTTTTTTTCCAAGACTGGTATAAGAAAGGAGTTGTAAATATAAATGATTTGATAAAGGATCATAATGCGTGTACATTTTATACGTTTCAAGATTTTACACAACTGTATCGAATACGGACTAATTTTCTCCAATATCATAGTGTCATTTCAGCTGTAAAAAAGTTCAATCCCAATCCTGTTCTCCCCATGCTGGAAATAACACGTCCATTTATTCCAGTAAACTTTGAATTTTTTTTTAAACATTTCAAAGGGTCAAAACACTTTTATAACATTATGATCAGAAATAATATTGTGCCCTCAGGACAAAGAAAATGGAATTCAATTTTTGATAGAAGCAATATTTACTGGAGTCAGGTTTTCAAACTTCCGTTTATTGTAACTAATAACACAAAATTCCAATGGTTTCAATATAGAATCAATCACCATATTCTTACAACAAACTCTCTTTTATTTAAAACTCGAATGGTGCCATCGCCTTTGTGTACACTATGTAACTCAGAGATTGAAACCATTATTCATATTTTATGGGAATGTCAGGAGGTTCAAAATCTTCTTCTTAGCTTTGAAACTCTTTTAGATACACTCCTTATTCCTTTTGGTTTTAATAAAGAATCATTTTTATTTGGTCTTCTCACACAAAATGTAAATGGTAAAATTGATAATGAAATTCTCATTGTAATTAAACAGTACATATATAAAATGTGCTGTCTGCATAAGTCCTTAAATTTAAATGCTTTAATAAATACTATACAGGACTATTTTAATATACAAAGATGTGTAGCTTATAGCAAAGGAGGTATGTATAAGGAGAGATTTAGAAACGAATGGCTAAAATGGGAAAAATTAATTAGGTTATAGCTTTCATTTCATAATATATTTAAGTGACATGTCTCCTAGGCTCTAAAACACTAAACTGGTCAATAATTTTGCTTTGTTGCTCTGATAATATATTGTGATTTTTCCATCCCCTTTCTCTCCCTTTTTTGTCTATTTATCTTTCTATTTATGTATGTCAATACTGTCTGTATGTCTGTGTCTCTGTTTAGTCTGTCTGTGTCTTTCGGTCTAAGTAGGTTGGTGTTAGTCTATGTATCTGTTTGTCTGTATATGTCTGTCAGTCTTTTTGTATATGTCTGTGTCTCTGTTTAGTCTGTCTGTGTCTTTTTGTCTAAGTAGGTTGGTGTTGTTAGTCTATGTATCTGTCTGTCTGTGTGTATGTCTGTCTGTTTGTCTGTACATGGATGAATAGCAGGATAATAGAAACAGAATGTGTGTTTAATATGCATTTTCTTATATATGTATGTATACAATAATATATACAACATGTGTAGTATGTGTGCACTTGTATGGGTATATTTGAGTTGTAGTAGGTGCGGTATGTGGATATGTTTTCATGTAAGTGCTGTGTGTACATGCCAATGGATGGATATCAAAATAGTACATGTATGTGTAGTAAAGCATGTGTGCTCATTGTCATATGCAATAGTTAGTATATGACTATATGTAGTACGTATGAACATGTATATGTGTATAGTGTTGTGTACATGTATGTATATGTACTAGAACATTCATGTGTGTGGGAAGGTGTTTGTGTGGGGTGTGTCATTCTCATTCATCAGAGTTACTTCCCTTCGTTTCATATGTCACTCGGTCAGTACGGTGGTATAGCGTAGCTTGCGTAGCTTAGCAGACTCTGGGGGGCGAGAATGGGGGTGTGTTGGTGTGTATGTGTGTGTGTAAGCTTGTGCGTAGTAAATTATAATAGAAATACACATCAGTGCTGAAAGGTGTGAATGACCATAAAATGTAGATGTCTTGTGTTTGTTGATTATATATGTTTAACTGAATAAAATATAAATTACAAAAAAAAAAAATTTCATATGTAGTTTCCCCTTGGTGCCTAGTTATGCATATTGCATTTTGAGACCAATCGGATAACAACATGGCCGATAGGCAGCCATCTTGGATTTTGACAATTGAAGTTTGTTATATTTTATCGCTAATTCTCAGAAAGTACTGAAGTGATCTTTCTGAAATTTCATATGTAGGTTCCCATTTAGCCCTTGTTATGTATATAGTGCATTTTGGGACCAATCGGATAACAACATGGCCGACAGACAGCCATCTTGGATTTTGACAATTGAAGTTTGTTATCGCTATTTCTCAAAAGGTACTGAAAGGATCTTTCTCAAATTTCATATGTAGGTTCCCCTTGTTTGAACAGTACTAGAGGGATGTTTCTCAATTTACACAGATTAGTAACAGGAAGGGAAAAATAGAGAAAAGACATGGAACCTATAAAGATCATTCAATGGTGGGCGCCAAGATCCCTCTGGGATCTCTTGTATTTGACGGCTATGAATCTTTCAATTATGGGCGCAAAGATTCTTCTGAGATCTCTTTTTTCAATCAACCTATTCATTTTGATACAATTATTTTTGACAGGGGGTGGGTTTATATTATTCTGCCTAGACACTACATTGTTTGCAATGCTCTTAAAAATATCCCTTTTTACATTATAGCTCTTGGACACCAGGCAATGAATAGTGCAATTCTGGAATACGACGATAAGACTGGTCTGATGCGCAATGAAAAGGGTTGACTACTTGAGAACAGGAGAACATGTATTTTGAACATGGACTTCAAAAATACGGACAAATCTCTGGAAGGTGATGGGAGATATTCCATAGATTATATACCCCCAGTAATGGACCAGAGAGTTCTGTCAGGTTGTGATCTCAAGGAGGATCACAAGAGGAATCCTGATCAAAACAACTTTGGTAACACTGTTAAGTGTGCAAAGGATAGCGAACTGAGCCGCAACTTAGTAGGAACTACCAACAAATTAAATATGACAAATTCAGCGTCTGGGAGCATTCCAAATCACCATAGTCATCCTGTCGTTAAGCTTGAGGCTCTTGATCTTGACAGTTGGAGGAATGGATTTTTAGATGGAAAGGGAACAAATGGAGATTCTTCATTTGAACACGATCATACTGCCACTTATGAAAGAACAGAATTTAGAATGTCTGACATAGTACAAAGAGGTTATGACACGAAAACAATCTCACTGAAAATAGATACGGATTTGGAAGAACAAGATCAAGAGACTTCATGTGATGAATGTGCAACACTGACCAATTTCAAGAGGGAGAAAAAGAAATGTGGAAAATGCAGTCAATGCTTTTCAAACAATACAGACATACAGATGCAAACAATGCATCACAAGGAGTATACATGTGATGTATGTGGTAAATATTTCCATCAATTTGATCAGTTGAAAACACATTTGAAAAAGCATACAAATAATGTGAAAGCTAGTACACTAGCAAGTGTAAAAAGAGATGATATGAAAGTTAAAAGCCAACTTTTCTTAAAGAAGTGTCAGTTTTGTGATGATGAATTCAAATCAGAAAATTTACTCCTAAAACATACAAACTCTTTCCATGTCGGTCATTCATGTGACATCTGCCGACAATCAATTCCGGGGAAACTGATGTTGAATTTTCATAAACTTGCTCATGAGCACGAGAGCAGATCAGGCGAATTCATATGTGATTTATGTGGAGAAATCTTCAAAACGGTTGTCAGTTTTCATACACATTTGAAGATTCATGAGGATAAAGAACGACCATTCAGATGTGACATTTGTGGAAGAGGATATGTTGGATACCGGATGTTGAAGAGACACTTGCGTGAAAGTCTTCATACAGATCAAGCTTCACAGAATAAATCCCCTTTATTTGATAACCACACGAATTCTCAAGCAAAAAACCAAAAGAGGAAAAAGCTGTTTAAATGTGGGACCTGTGGCGGGGATTTCTTAAATCAATGTAATTTAGATAAACATCGTGAAACTCACTTCTCTGCATCATTAATTCTTCCTTGTAGTGATACGTCTGATTTGAGTTGTGACAAGTGCGACAAGACATTCAAAACCAAATCAACTCTTAAAAACCATATTGACAATGACCATGTGACTAAACATTGTACCGTTTGTGGTGAAGAATTTCCGAAAGGGAAGATGAAAAATCACATGACTACACATCTAGAAAAACAGAGATGTAATGTATGTGGGAAATACTATTCTGGAATAGTAGGCAAAACCCGACACATGCAGTGTCGTGATGGACTGGTAAAGAAAAAGGAGAAAAATTTCAGTTGCGAGATTTGTGATAAAACATTTTTGTTGAAGAGAGGCTTAGTTCTCCACAGGAAGGTTCACGAAAAAACATATATAAAACGGCAAAAGAAAGCCCCAAATAACAAACAACTATTATTACAGAAGTGTCAGCTTTGTGGTGATGAATTCCAATCACAAAATGTACTCAAAAAGCATACAAACTCTTTCCATGTCGGTCATTCATGTGACATCTGCGGACAATCAATTCCGGGGAAACTGATGTTGAATTTCCATAAACTTGCCCATGAGCATGAGAGCAGATCAGGCGAATTCATATGTGATTTATGTGGAGAAATCTACAAAACGGTTGTCAGTTTTCATACACATTTGAAGATTCATGAGGATAAAGAACGACCATTTAGATGTGACATTTGTGGAAGAGGATATGTTGGATTCCGGATGTTGAAGAGACACTTGCGTGAAAGTCTTCATACAGATCAAGCTACACAGAATAAATCAAATTTATTTGATTACCACACGAATTCTCAAGGGAAAAACCAAAAGAGGAAAAAGCTGTTTAAATGTCGGACCTGTGGCAGGGGTTTCTTAAATCAATGTAATTTAGATAAACATTGTGAAACTCATTTCTCGGCATCATTAATTCTTCCTTGTAGTGATACGTCTGATTTGAGTTGTGATAAGTGTGACATGACATTCAAAACCAAATCAACTCTTAAAAACCATATTGACAATGAACATGTGACTAAACATTGTACCGTTTGTGGTGAAGAATTTCCGAAAGGGAAGATGAAAAATCACATGACTACACACCTGGAAAAACAGAGATGTAATGTATGTGGGAAAGACTATTCTGGAATAGTAGGCAAAACCCGACACATGCAATGTCGGTATGGGCTCAAAAGGGAGAAAAATTTCAGTTGCGAGATTTGTGATAAAAAATTTTTGTTGAAGAGAGGCTTAGTTCTCCACAGGAAGGTTCACGAAAATACATATATACAACAGCATTTGGAAGCTCCAAATAACAAACAACCATTATTACAGAAGTGTCAGTTTTGTGATGATGAATTCCGATCACAAAATGCACATCAAAAGCATAATAATTCCTTTCATATCAGTCTATTATGTGACATCTGTGGAAAATCGATTTCGGGGAAACTGATGTTTGATTACCATAAACTTGCTCATGAGCATGAAAGCAAGTCAAGTAAATTCATATGTGATTTTTGTGGGGAAATTTACAAAACGGTTGTCGCATTCCAAGCTCATCTGGAGATTCATGAGGATAAAGAACGACCGTTCAGATGTGACATTTGTGGGAGAGGATATGTTGGATACCGGATGTTGAAGAGACACATACGTGAAAGCCTTCATACAAATCAAGATAAGCAGGGAACATCCAAGTTTTCTTGTAAGGTATGCAACAGAAAATATAGCGATAGCAATTTACTTGAAAAGCACATGAATTCTCACAAGGAGTCGCAAAATAGACAAAAACTGTTTAAATGTGAGACCTGTAACAGAGATTTCTTGTATCAAGGTAATTTAGATAAGCATCGTGAAACTCACTTCTCAGCATCATTAATTCTTCGTTGTAGTGATACGTCTGATTTGAGTTGCGATAAGTGTGACAAGACATTCAAGACCAAATCAACTCTTAAAAACCATATTGACAATGAACATGTGATTAAACAGTGTACCGTTTGTGGTGAAGAATTTCCGAAAGGGAAGATGAAAAATCACATGATTACACACCTAGAAAAACAGAGATGTAATGTATGTGGGAAAGACTATTCTGGAATAGTAGGCAGAACCCGACATTTGCAATGTCGTAATTGGCTGGTAAAGAAAAAGGAGAAAAAATTCAGTTGCGAGATTTGTGGAAAGTTGTACATGTCACAGAAAAGTTTATATTTCCACAAAAAGTATCATAACAACGAAAAACCTCGAAAACCACGCGTACGCAAAATACTTCAACAAGCCAAGTTCATGAAAAAGTGTCAATTTTGTGATAAAATAGTCACGTCAGAAAATGTACTCGAAAAACATATGGACTCTTTTCATGTAGCTTACCCATGTGGCATCTGTGCACAATATGTTACAGGGAGATTAATGTTGGATTTCCACAAACTTGCCCATGAGCACGAGAACAAGTCATGTGACTTTTGTTGTGATTTGTGTGGAGAAATATACAAAACGGTGGACAGCTTCCGAACACATCTAGAGATTCATAAGGATGAAGACAAGACCTACATTTGTGAAATTTGTGGGAAAGCATATAATGGATTTCGTAAGTTAAAGCGACATATACGAGAAACTTTGCATACGGATGGAAATATGCAAGTGACTTCAAAGTTTTCTTGTGTTGTATGTGGGAAAATATTTACAGAAAACAGTCTGCTCAAAAAGCACTTAAAATATCATAGGAATAGAAAATTGCTGAATTGTGGAACGTGTGGTAAAGAGTTCGTTTACCAAAGTGCTTTAGATAGACATTTAGAAACTCACCTAGGAACATCATCAACTCTGAAATGCGACAAGTGCGACAGGACATTCAAGAAGAAACACTTCCTTGAAAATCATGTACAGAATGAACATGTACTCAAATCTTGCTACATTTGTGATAAGGAATTTCCGAAAGGTAAACTGAAATATCACTTAGCCACGCATCAGGAAAACCAAAAATGTGATGTTTGTGGGAAAATTTGTTCCGGACTGAGAGGAATCAAGCAACACATGAAATTTCATCATGCCTTAAACGGAGAAAAGAACTTCAGTTGTCGTATTTGCGGAAAAAAATTCTTAGTACAGAGATGCTTAAATCGCCATATTGACTTGCACAAAACCAGGTTCAGATGTAAAATATGTGGCCATGGTTTTTCAGTTCAACAGCATCTACAGAGGCATTTAACAGGAGTTCATTTTAAACCCGAGGAGACATGTCAAATTTCCCACAGTGCATTTAAATCAGAACACTTACCCCAAACGCATATGAATTATGTTCATTCCATACACTCGTGTGAAACCGCTCACAAAACAAAAGCAGTGACAATAAATGAGTGTGACAAGGCTTCATTGACAGAACACGCTCCGAAAAGCCATGAAGATAAGTTTACTCAATCATCTGACCTATGTGATAAAGAAAAACGAGACATGAAACATCCAAGTGTTACACAGCAGGCAAGACAGATATGTGATATTTGTGACCTGTATTTTTCTGGAACAGAAGAACTCGAACGACACGTTGAATCACAGCACAAATATGTTATGAGTGAAATGCAGAAAAGTACGACAGAATGTTACGTTTGTTATCGTTCTTTCCCAAGTGAAAGATCTTTACAAGTACATATGCGACGTCACAGTACAAAAGCCTCCACTGAAAAATGTCAACTTTGTGAATCTACATTCAAATCTGGGAATTTGCTTCATAAGCATATAAACTTCTTTCATACCATGCACACGTGTGACATCTGTGGGCAATCCATCCAGGGGAAGCGGGTGTTGGAATACCATAAACTTGCTCATGAGCACGAAAACAAGTCACTCGACTTTCATTGTGACATATGTGGAGAAATTTACAAAAAGGCTGACAGCTTTCGAACTCATCTCGAGATTCATAAAGACGAGGAAAGGCCCTATGTGTGTGAAATTTGTGGGAAAATGTATGTTGCATTTCCCATGTTGGCGAGACATTTCCAATTAAAAGATTTTCATTTAGACCGAATGAAAGATTTTTCCTGTGACATTTGTGGAAATGATTACGCTGAAAGTCGTTTACTTGAAAAACACAAGAAAAGTCACGAAAGGAAGAAAACCCTTTTTCAATGTGAAATTTGTGGAAAAGGTTTCACTAGACAAAATTCGTTAGATCTACACATTAAAAAGCACGAAACAATAGAATCAAGTTGTGACAAGTGTAACAAGACATTCAAATCAAAATTCTCTCTTAAAAACCACATTGATAATGAACATATAACTAAACTATGTGCCATTTGTGGTGAAGAATTTCCGAAAGGGAAAATGAAATATCACATGACTACACACCAGGAAAAACAGGCCTGTGGCGTATGTGGAAAATATTATTCCAGAAAGGGGCTCGAAATGCACATGAAACTTCACAAGAGGGTTCTAAAGAAAATAAAGAAATTCAGTTGTGAGATCTGTGATAACAAGTACACGTCTAAGATCGGCTTAAATAACCACAAGAAGATTCACGAAAAGTCATCAAAATGTAACTTTTGCGGTCAATACTTTTCACGGAGTCATTTACAAAAACATATAAAAATCCACAGTCGGTTGTCATCAGTTAGATGTCATCTTTGTGATCAGACATTCAGAATTGAAAGCAGACTGCGAAAACACATGGAGTCATTTCATGATGTTCACTTGTGTGATATCTGTGGAGAGTCTGTCATGGAGAAACGTTTGTTGGCTTATCACAAACTTGCTCATGAGTACGAGAGCCAATCACATGACTTCATCTGTAATACATGCGGAGCAATTTACAAAACGGTTCACAACTTCCGAACACATATTGCGATTCATAAGGATGAAAACAAGCCCTATATGTGTGAAATTTGTGGGAAAGCTTATACTGGATTTAAAGTATTACAGAGACACTTGCAAGAGAAGAACTTCCACAAAAATGTAACTTCACAGGAACACTCAATGTTTACTTGTTATAAATGTGGGAAAAGTTACCGCGAAAGCAATACCCTTGAAAAGCATGTCTTGGAAGATCACAAAAAGACAAGCCTATTTAGATGTACGAAATGTGGCAAAGGTTTCTCTCAACAAATATCTTTGGATCGCCATTTAAAAATTCACACAATTGTTAAGTGCGAAGAGTGTAACAAAACATACTATACAGAATATGCTCTGAAAAAGCATGTAGCCAACGCACATGTAAAGGGCCCTTGTGATATTTCTAGTAAATCGATGATTAAAGGAAGACTGAAAAGACATAAAAATACACACGAGGAAAAACATCAATGTGACATATGTGGAAAATATTATCATGGAGTTAAAAGTATCAAAAGGCACATTAAATCTCATACAAAAGAAATACAGAGGTTCACTTGTAGGGTTTGTGGTAAAAAATACGTGTCGGAGGAGAACTTTAGAACCCACACTAGATATCATCAACGATGGACCAGGTGTAGCATATGCAGTCGCTATTTTCCGTGGACATTTATGCTTTTGAAGCATATGGCAACGCACAATAAACAGAAACTCGCGGTGAAATGTGAATATTGTGATAAAACATTCAAAACAAAAGGCGTTCTGCAAAATCATATAAGGACATTCCATAGCCCTGATTATTGTGCTTGAAACACGTCTATTATACATTGTATGTGCTAAAATGAACATAATGATTGAAACCGGCAGTATCTACATCAATCGTATAATTATATTTTGGCCTAGTAAATGTTCGGGGAAGAGTTGTATGGGTTTCATTATAAGATTCACTGGTACCCAATACGCAATCTCGCAGCTCCTTTGAATAGTGACACTGGTTATATTCTGTTCCTTTCAACTGTAAAATGTAAAAAGTTCAATTTAAAAAAAAAACACCAAAAAACCAAAAAAAACATCACCCCACCCCTACCCCAACCCAACATTTCTTCATTTTAATATATTTGCTTGGTCACTGATTGGTGCAGTTTCACATCCAATAATCATTACATTATACTGTATTTCTAGATTCATATGTAAAAGTGATATTTGCTTCATGTCTATCTAAAGCAGCAGAGGTCAAAATGTAAATATACAAACAGCTTATTCTGAAAAACCAAAAAACTGAGTATATATCATCAGCAGCATACTGTGAAAAGAGCTATACAATGTCTTCAAACTATTGGTCGACCTAACTTGGTCATATCTATTAATCAGTAAATGTATTGCTACGTTCGTTAGTAAGGTAATATAATTTAAGAACATATTTTTAACGTCAGGATGCCCTTGGCACCTGCCGTTATAGTCGTGGTGGGTAAATTTTGTTAGTCACACTTGTTTCTGGATAACAACTTCTCTTTTCTGTAATACACAAATGATATACATCCGCAGTCTAATATAGTGCCTATTTTGACATAAATTATTCACACGATTTAACTAATGGTTTCCATTGTTTACTGAAATTATTTAAAGGGAAATATGAATGTTTGGTATTCTAGACTAATTTAGATTATAACCATAAACATTTACTCACCAGTATATGCCATTTTGTTGGCGTAGGATTACGTAGTTCTGTCTCAATCCTGCCTTGAAAAGTTTACACGCAGCTTTACTGATTCAGAAGTACAAATGTATATCAATAATTTTCCACAAGTACAAGACAGAGGAAGAACCATACTCAGCTATTGGAAAGTTGTCAGCAGATATATATATGTTATACTTGTTTTCTTTAATATATATATTGAATAGGAATAACCTGATTAAGACATTTCATCTAATTAAAATGTAGTTGTCTGACAATAGAATACAATTTTAAATTTATTATTATATGGCCTCAAACCCTGACGTTTTAGGGCCTTTGGCCCTTTGATTTATTTATTTTCAAATGCATCACACAATTTATGCAATACTCATGTATCATATATCCTTGCATACAATGTATAACTAAACATGATTGTTTGAATCAAATGATCAACAAAGTTTTTAATATAACCTTGTAGATATCTTGAGAAAGTGATATGTATGTAAATTATGGGCACAAGCGCATATACGTGTCATGACCTCTATTAAGGGAAAAAGTGTAATTTGAGGCCCGACGCAACAGGAAAAAAACAAGCACAGAAAGGTGTAATGACATTTATAAATGAAAAAAAGTGTAATTTTAGGCCCGACTCAACATGAAAAAAAAGGGGGGGGGGGGGGGGGGAACATGCACAGATAGGTGTAATGACATTTATTAAGGGGCAAAAGTGTAATCTGAGCTTGTTTACATTCATGAGCAGGATTAAAACTATATAGAACGAGGTCAGTGTCAAAATGTGATATATTGTATCTAGCTGTTGGAGCTGTCGGATGTAGTTCTTGTATGAGGATAATGTCAGAATTGCAGCCATTGTAGCATATGAGTGTTTAGCTGTTCTTTATTTTTTTTCTTCCTTTTTTTCAAAATAAGGATTTTGTGTACTTTTAATTCAAATTAAATATGATTTTTCAGACTATTAAAATTTAGTTCTACTCTTAAATGTTTGTTTTTGTATATGTATTGCTTTATAATAAGTAATATCAAGTTATTTAAGACAATTTTCATGTATTAATTTATGTGTTTACCAAAGACATCTTCCATGGACAAAGGTCAACAGAATTGTGAATAACTTTATGGCAATCATTCCGGGGGGCTTGTGGGGTGGGCAAATTACATGAAATTTCAAAAATCTTTCAAAGACACAAATATAGTCGAATAAAATACTTTGCATGGATGGGAAGGCCTCGGGATATTTCTCCGAAATTGTTTTTCCACTTGGGACTTTTTGCTCAATTTCTATATGAATGAATTCAAACTTTGTTAAAATTGGCAGTTTGATGGTACTTCCAGGGGATGATTGGGAACCATAATGGGTCAAATTAGATCTGATGTTGACGACTTTCCAGAATGCATTGGGAAGCAGCCATATTATTGAAATGGTCTATAATTATGATTTTAATAAAGTTTTGGTTTTTATCACCCTTGCTTTATATTCAACCATATTGAAAGAATTATATTCGTATTTGATATTTTTAGGTATATTTAGATCATTTCCACCTTGATTGGAATTTAAACCTAGATCTACAGCAGTTTTAATTATTCTTGGTACCTTTCAGTACTGAATTGTTTTAAGATTCAACATGTTTTGTACCCCAAAATTGCCGTCTGAAATCGGTCACGGAGGTGCGAGAGACGTATGCCTCTATCTTGACGTCGCGACGTAATGCACCGATGTCCGCTCTTGGGGCGGTCATTCAATCTCACTGTGACTATGAGACACAAAACTAAACGAGATATTGCTGTCTCGTGTACACCATTTTGCTGGGTTACATGACGTTGCGAATGCCCCTGCATTATGAGAGTAATGGTCCTACCTCTATCGACTTCACTCAAACGCGGCATTTCGCTGTGAAATAGCTTCGAAAATAAATATGTAACTTATCTGTTCTATTCTAATGTTCGATTTGTAATTATTTGCCAGCACATATGGTCAGGAGTATTCCGGAGACACGCTTTCTTGAAAAAGCAAATCTGCTGAAAACACGGTCGACTGAATTTTAACTGAAGAACATTTTAACAGTGAATCGAGTTTGAAATTTTATTGAATTTTGATCACGTGTCTAAAAGTTATATTAGAAAAACCGAACTTGCGTTTCTTCTTTCCACTAGTATACTTAAATGATATTGTAATTATTCAAGGGACGGGCGTATCCAAGGTAGAAACAATGTTTCCCGGTCAGCAAGGTATAGCGTCCCAGGGTCGCTTTACGAGGAGGGTCCGTGGGCATGTTCTCCCGGGGGGAAAAAGCGAATGTGGATTCTTTCTGTTGCGATTTTATGCGTTCCAGTAGCAAAATTAATTCTTTCTTTTCATTTTGTTTCTGAACTTGACCATTCAAATTTTTAGCAAAATACAATATTTCAAATGAATAAGTAAGATACTTTCTTTATTATAATGACTCATAAAGGCAGTAAAGTACCGGGACGGGGTCATTATCCTGGAATTGTATTTAGTGTAAAGAAAAGGTAAAATGCTTAAAACAGTGTCAATATTTTATTTTCAACATAGGAATATATTGAGAAACACTGTGGCCTTTGGAAATGTATCTATGTACACATATGTCTATCTCATACATGTAAATTAATACCAGGAATTAATTTGTAAGCTCACCTGGTCCGAAGGGGGGCGGGGGGGGGGGGGGGGGGTGGTGGTTTAAATAACTTCTTTTCTGAAACTAAGCAATGGATATCACTCACATTTGTGTGGTAGCATCCAAATGGGGTTGCGCCAAAAGTCAATTTTATTTCATAGATAAATGCATTTTTTGGCATAAAAAAACCTCATGTACCCATATAAAATGCCAATGATATATTGACATAGCAATACCAGTGACAAATATACTTAAGTATCATTCTTGTTTTATATCTCATGAAAACCAGGTGAGCGATACAGGCCCTCTGGGCCTCTTGTTGATCATATAGTATCCTAGTACACAGCCTACGCTATACGATGTTGTGTAACTGTATTTTTAAGTTTCAGCTAGACACCTTAAAATGAAGATTTGGTTTACTAAATATTTGTTTATACACAACATTGAAAAACCTTGTCGCAGTCTTTATGCAAATAAGTACCTATTTCTAACCTCGCGCATATCGATCACGTGACCTGGTTGACCAATGAAATTACATTATAGGGGTAGCGCCCCTGTATTCAGTCTTGGGTAGCGTGGTCATTCGTAGCAGCAGTGTTTTTTTCATCATCCGCCATCCGCCCCACCTCCACCTTTAAGAATTTGCAGTTTCTTTACTGATGTTTGTATATAAATGTGCCTAATACCTTTTTAATATTTATATCTTGTTATTTGTTTGTATAATACATGTATGTACTTCTCATGTGTATATGTTGTTTTTATAATATGTGTTTACTTTTATTATGTTTATTATATATACATATATATATTTAACTTGTTTCGGGCTCTTTTGCTAGGGGTAATTAGGCCTCATGGTGAGACAACACCTGGCCAGCTGGTCTGAGCATTGGATAAACCTACCTCCCTGATTCAGGTTGGGGCAGCCGGCTCGCAGCGCCTCATTATACATCCGGTGTCTTTTAAAATTTATTCTTTTACATTTGTCGTCACACTGTTTTTGGGCTGCTCTTCTTAGTACAAACTAGTTATGGAGGCTCTCACTCACAGTAATAAATGTATGTCACTCCGAAATTGTTGTCACTTTATATATATTAAGTTCAATTTTAGGCTTATTCCTAGAGGAATTCTACAAATTATACCGTATACTTAATCACTAAGTTTAGAATGTAGTTTTTTAGCTCACCTGGACCGAAGGTCCGGTGAGCTTATGTCATGGCGCAGCGTCCGTCGTCCGTCAACATTTGCTTCAAATCGCTACTAGTCAAAAAGGCCAGAAACATCCTTGGCAGAAGGGGAACAGATTTTGAATAAATGGTGACTCTGACCCCCGAGGGGCCAAAGGGGCGGGGCCCAATAGGGGAAATAGAGGTAATTCCTTTAAATCGCTACTAGGCATAAAGTTATGAATGGATTTGAACCCAATTTGGTCAGAAACATCCTTGGGGGAAGAGGAACAGATTTTGCATAAATGGTGACTCTGACCCCAAAGGGGCCAAAAGGGCGGGGCCCAATAGGGGAAATATAGGTCATTCCTTTAAATTGCTACTAGTTATTGAGTTGTGAAGGGATTTGAACCCAATTTGGTCGGAAACATCCTTGGGGGAAGGGGAACAGATTTTGCATAAATGGTGACTCTGACCCCAAAGGGGCCAAAGGGGCGGGGCCGAATAGGGGAAATAGAGGTAATTCCTTTAAATCGCTACTAGTCATAAAGTTATGAATGGATTTGAACCCAATTTGGTCAGAAACATCCTTGGGGGAAGGGGAACAGATTTTGCATAAATGGTGACTCTGACCCCCGAGGGGCCAAAGGGGCGGAGCCCAATAGGGGAAATAGAGGTAATTCCTTTAAATCGCTACTAGTTATTAAGTTATGAAGGGATTTGAACCCAATTTGGTCAGAAACATACTTGGGGGAAGGGGAACAGATTTTGCATAAATGGTGACTCTGACCCCAAAGGGGCCAAAGAAGCGGGGCCCAATAGGGGAAATAGAGGTAACTCCTTTAAATCGCTACTAGACATAAAGTTATTAATGGATTTGAACCCAATTTGGTCAGAAACATCCTTGGGGGAAGGGGAACAGATTTTGCATAAATGGTGACTCAGACCCCCGAGGGGCCAAAAGGGCGGGGCCCAATAGGGAAAATAGAGGTTATTCCTTTAAATCGCTACTAGTCATAAAGTTATGAATGGATTTGAACCCAATTTTTTCAGAAACATCTTTGGGGGAAGGGGAACAGATTTTGCATAAATGGTGACTCTGACTTCAAAGGGGCCAAAGGGGCGGGGCCCAATAGGGGAAATAGAGGTAATTCCTTTAAATCACTACTAGTCATAAAATTATGAATGGATTTGAACCCAATTTGGTCAGAAACATCCTTGGGGGAAGGGGAACAGATTTTGCATAAATGGTGACTCTGACCCCCGAGGGGCCAAAAGGGCGGGGCCCAATAGGGGAAATAGAGGTAATTCCTTTGAATCGCTACTAGTCATAAAGTGATGAATGCATGTTCTAAAAGCAATTCTTGAGGTCTTTCAGACCTTAGAGAGTCTGGACTTCATTAAACTTTAAAGCAGTTCGGATTACCACACTATAACCATATATAGCATTGTTAGAGATTTACAAATAAAACAAATTGAATATGAACATTATTTTGACATTTGGCCTAATCCAACCAGGTGAGCGATGCAGGCCCCATGGGCCTCTTGTTTTAATTGTAATAATTTGTATCATTCCATCTTGATTCTCTCTAGAGTTTGGGTGTCTTGATCATTTATTGGTGTCTCTTGAATAGCTCAAGAGTTTTTCGCCTACACTTTTATCACTAGAGTTATCTTCTCTTGAAACGCACAAGAGTCCAGGATCTCTATGCAGCCTGTTCTTAAATCACTTAATAGTACTTTCCTCTCTTGAATCGTTCAGGAGTCCAGATCTCTCTGCAACCTGCTCTTAAATCGCTTAAGAGTACTTTCCTCTCTTGAATTGCTCAGAAGCCTTTCCTATCCTACCCTTAAATTGCTTAAGAGTACTTTCCTCTCTTGAATCATTCAAGAGTCCAGAACTCTCTGCAACCTGCTCTTAGACAGCTTAATTAGAATACTTTCTCTCTTGAATCGTTCATGTATATATATAGTCCAGATCTCTCTGTAGCTGCTCTTAAATAGCTCAATTAGAAAACTTTCCTCTCTTGAATCGCTAAAGAGTCCAGATACCTCTGCAACCTGCTCTTAGAATAGCTTAATTAGAATGCTTTGCTCTCTTGAATCGCCCAAGAGTCCAGATCTCTCTGCAATATGCTCTATTAGCTTGTTTTCCATTCCTATATGTATGTATAATTTGTATTGTGATGTGTGTACTTGAATGTTAATATAAAATATTGTTTAAAATAAACAGCTAAATTAGAATACTTTCCTCTTTTGAATCGCTCAAGATACCTGATCTCTCTGCAACTTGCTCTTAAATAGCTTGATAAGAACACTTTCCTATCTTGAATCGCTCAAGAATCCAGATCTCTTTGCAACCTGCTCTTAAATAGCTTATTAGAATACTTTCCTCTCTGTGTAGGATTTGTAATTCGGGGAATTCCTTGCCCCCAATTCATTATATTATTGTTTTATGTATTTATTTCTTCTGTAGATGATAAGCTTGTGATCGCTCAAGCTTCGGTGTCACTCCATCTTATACAGTCTTAGCAGATTCGCCTGCTATTGTGCACAGCTGCTTACTCGGTGGCTTGAGATCGCTCAAGCTAGGGGTCTCTCCTTTCTTTATTCAGTCATATCTATCTAAGCTTGTGATCGCTCTAGCTCGGGGGTTGCTTGCCCCACTAGTATCATTAGTTTTTAATTATTTAGGTGTATCTTTTTAGTAGTGAGTCAAATTTAATTGTATAATTTAGTTGTAAGAATGAGCAGCCCCTGAGAAAGCCAAACATTTTAGATCATCAATATGAGCCTGAACAAGTTTTGGTTCCATTCAATAAATTTTTGAACTTTCATACTGCTTGTTGTGTTGTGTATAAACAACAGGATACAATGCAGTATTTCATGTTGTACCTGGAAGGAAACTCCAACAATTGTGATGAGTCCCATGTCCTAGTTAAGAGTTGTGTTTTGAAAGTAGTAATAAGCGAAAGTTCGTCATTACGGAATCAGTACCAATTCTATCTGAAAGAGGAAATGAATTTAATGCACGGGAGTATGGAAATTGATGCTATCTGCGCTCCTGATGGAGCTAATTGATGACAAACCTGAAGTACCTCCATAAATGAAAGTCTTGACATTAACAGTAACCCTTAAGTCCCCTTTAACATAACGTCATATTCCTTGAAATTTCCCCTAAAGTATATAACCTCTGAAATAAATGGATAAATCAATATAATTATTTCTTATATATGTTGAAAAGTTGTTCCTGTCACAAGATGTAGGATACTGAGGTACATAGATGCACTCTCATACTTATGAATTATTAGGGCCCCGCATCGAGAGATGCGGGTGCCCTATAGTAATCAGGTTGTCCGTCCGTCCGTCCGTCCGTCCGTCCGTCTGTCTGTCTGTCTGTCTGTCTGTCTGTCTGTCTGTCTGTCTGTCCGTCCGTCTGTCCGTTTTTTTTCTTCTGCACAAAAATGATTGAAGGAGATGAAGGATTTGTATCAAATTGGAACTGATGATTCCTCATGCATCCTAGATGAGATGTGTAGTATTTCATGCAAATCGGATTCAAAATGGCTGTTAGGCGGCCATATTGGATTTTAACATTAACATGAAAATACTGGATCTTTGTTGTTTTTAACTGTTCACTATTCGATTATGCAAAGTTGTCAAGAAATAAACCAAGAGTTAACTGACAGAATGATCAAACTCATAGTTCAAGGTCACAAGTTCAAAGGTCAACGGTCAAGGTCATCCTGGGTCGGCTTCAAAATGCCAGGTAATCGACCCTTTTGGATTTTAGCAGTCAAAACAATTTTGACATATTCTTATCAATGAATGATCTTGTTTTTGATATGCTTTTATATAAATTTGAAACATTAGTTATAGCAGATTGCAGAATTGTTTATTAGGGCCCCGCATCAAAGATGCGGTGCCCTATAGTAATCAAGTTGTCCGTCTGTCCGTCTGTCCGTTTTTTTCTTTTGCGCCAAATTATTGACAAGAGTTGGAGGATTTCGGTGAAAATTGGTACATAGTGGTACTTAGGGAAGCCAAACACAATGGTGCCACTTACAAAATCGTCTGTTGCCATGGTAAGAAATGGAGGTTTCTGATTGGTTGAAATTTCGATATTGTTCGATTTCGGTGAAAATTGGTACATAGTGGTATTTAGGGAAGCCAAACACAATGGTACCACTTATGAAACCGTCTGTTACCATGGTAACAAATGGAGGTTTCTGATTGGTTGAAATTTCGATATTGTTCGATTTCGGTGAAAATTGGTACATAGTGGTATTTAGGGAAGCCAAACACAATGGTACCACTTACGAAACCGTCTGTTGCCATGGTAACAAATGGAGGTTTTTGATTGGTCAAAATTTAGTTATTGTTCGATTTTGGTGAGAGAATTGGTATATAGGGGTTTTGAGGGAACAATGGTTCACCTTTCCAAAACCTGTGTTGTCATGGGAATGAAACAGAGGCTTCTGATTGGTAGAAATTTTGATATTATTTGATTGCGGCGAAAATTGGTACATACAGGTATTGAGGGAAGCCGATTTTCGATGATGTAACATTTTACATATTGACATAAAACCACAATACACACATACATATACAATACTATTACAGTCTTCCATTAGCATAATTTATGACTTATGCAAAGTTGGTCACAATCAAACAAGATATCAACTGACCAAAGTTCAAAGTCAATGGGTCATATGTTAAGGTCGGATTGACATTTTTTAAATGGTAAATCTTAAGTTGGTCACAATCAAACAAGGTATCAACTGACCAAAGTTCAAAGTCAATGGGTCATATGTTAAGGTCGGATTGACATTTTTTAAATGGTATTAAAGATTTTGTTATGACATTATGAAGGTAAGTTGGTGTCAAGCGACCAAATTTTGAAGTTGATTGGGTCTAAATATAAAAAGTTTTAAAACAAAAAAAGGTGAAAAAAGTACTGGTTTGGATTTCTTATACCTCAAATGACAAAAAAAGGACATTATTAAAATATTTCAAAAAATCCTTTTTTTCTCCCCTTTTCTTCACATTTGGTATGTTTTGTTTTTCAGAAAACCCTCTCAAGTTTACCTTATTAGAATAACTGCATTGAGTTTATATCAGTTTGTGTGCTCCTTGATATTAGATTTGAAACAAATTTGAAAAGTGTAATGCTTGTAGAATTCTTTTAGCTAGCTTTTCCATACAATAATAATAAGCAGTATTGTCAGTGGCCCTATTAATGCTAACATTAATGAAACAATAGCAAAGGTTAATCAAAAACATATATCTAATAGTTTCATGTCAATATATTACAATCAGTGTTTTTCCTGGGTATTTTGGGAAAACTTCAATATGCCAAATTGGGAAAATTTGAGCGCAAACTGTAAATTACACCCAAACACACACATTGAATTTTCTATGCTAACCAATTTTACAGTGCACAGTGTATTCCTAAAAACGAAACTGGGAATTTTTTCATTGATTGTGAAAAGTCGTCATACAAATGTTATTTGGAATTTTCGAGTTGATTTTGGGAAAAAATCAGGCTAAAACGCATTGAGAATGGGGTCGTTTGGCGCACCCAGTTATATAGGCAGGAAAAACACTGACAATAATTATTACATTTACCCTGAAGGGTCAGACACATAGCGGGGCCCTTTCTGACGTGTCAGTGTTCTAGTTTGTTTTAAATCTCATTCTTACATAATAGCTATAAATGAATCATTCAAGATCTTTACACCACTTAGATAACGCTACACTATGTAATATATACTAGCAGTACTGATGAAAAAGTTTACTTTCAAGGTCAAATGCCATCAATATCTAACAATGTTGTTTTGTGTTTTTTGTATACATGCATACTCCTCCTGTCCAAGGTTCCTTACTGCAGTTTTATGTTGTCTTCTGTATGCCAAAGTACATTGAAAACTTGTGTCCAGTTCTGTTTGGAACTTTCACACCAGAGTTCTGTGTCTTGAACATTTCTGCCTCAGCAGGACCAAAAACGATGCATCGACGTAGGATATGGATCTTTTTCTCTGTTGATGGAAGGTGACAAGGGAAATGTCTGGCACAACGACGCCGAATGATTCCAGGGGCTGCTCTTCGTCGTCCTGTTGCTTCTGGGCCAGTCACTCAGGAGTCTCCAGCAAGCTGGGCTACAAGATGCCTCCTGAATACACGGTGAGGAACAGGATTATCCTCTTTGTATTTGTAGATGTGGTGGTGTTTAGAAATGCTAGGCTAAGTCTGTGGAAGAAAACCTTCGAAACAAATAAAAAGAAGTAAGGAACAAAATGAACCAGAATAAAGTTTACTGCATATATGTGCATCTGCACGGAGCACCTTGACTGACATGCCACACACTTATTTAATATTATTTCGTTATATTGAAATGGTATACATTTTTTTGTAAATAGTGGGTTTTTTTTACAAAATGCTATTTTGTCTTGAAATCTACCTGTTTTGTCATGGATTCTCGTTTTGAGCTGTTGAGAAATTATTTCTTATCAGGGTTAAAGTATGATGTCAAAATCAAGGTGATCATCCCAGCATGCTACAGGCCCAATCAGTTCTCTGATTCTCTTGGCTGTTAGAAGAAGACGCTTAAGATGTTTAGCCTATTTAACCACTATGGCCTCGAATAAAGGTCAACGACTTTGTCGAAGTCGAAAATGTAAATTAAGTACATTACTGTACGCACGATCGGCAATGGACGATCAGATCACTTGAGACTTCGTCTCAGGTGGCTAAAGAGTTTCCCACAAAGATGGCAGTCACCTTGGATTTCAGGACAGCTTGTGAAAAGTAACAACACTTGGTGGTGACCATCTCGGGATAATTTTTTTACATGTGGTATTCGGGAAGACATAACTCTTACAGTACAGATGTTATAATATTGTCCCGTTTCGTTGCAAGTCCCTAGCTTATATACGTATGCAGGTTAGTATACACAGTTCATAATATTGCACACAGCTCGCATATCTTAAGAATAATAATCACACTTACTATTTAACATTTGACAGAATACGTGATGGCAAAAACGTTTAAATTGTTTTTGATATTCTGAATAGTACTTAAACATCTTTGCAAAGTACGTATATATACACAAATACTCTAAATGAAATGCCAAGTTTGCCTGTCCACATTTGGCATATCGCTCAATGTATATTCTACGTAATGACATATTCTAAATAAATATCACATCATTAAACTTATGATGAACAAGTATAAAGAAAAGACTTCGGGTGATGTTAATTAATAGACATATTATTTAATTACATGGCTTTGCCATTTCTTTGTCATCTCTCTGTAAATATGCCTGTCCACCCGAACGAACGTATTAGCGCCACTTGACCACACAAAGGCAAAGACCACAACCATCTGACCAATCAGAACGAGACGTAACTTGGCACAATAAGACGTTACACTGCACATGATACGAACAACACAAACTCCAAAATACCTATGACTACAGAATACACTATCACACCACTGAACACTATACGGACGCGATTACTGCGTACGCAACAGTAAAACGATGGCGCGACACAAGGTAAAAAACATACAAAATGCTACATCTCCGACAGAGTGTAATAAATTGTTATCATTTTGACAATATATGACATTTAGTCCATATGTATATGCCTTTTTCGACCTACAAATAAAAAAAAATATAACGTCAAAAATTGTCGGAATGAAGCCAAGAAGATTCGAACTTTTGAACATTACAATCTACTTTGCAAACACATGACCTTGATCGCAGTGCATTCTGGGAGATATTTACATAGAGAAGAAAACAAATATGATGGACTTATTTTTATATACATAAATATATTGCATGTTGTGTAACATAACTACAACTTTTAATTGCGAGGTTTTAATGCAAACAGAAAATAAAAACTGAATAAACATTTCAATAGTATCCGTTGCGAAAGATCACGATCCTGTGCCTGTTGTCGCCCACGAACCGAAACGTTTTCTGAGCGTTACCCCCTTCGGCCCCATTACGATGGATTGATACGTGTGTGATTTATCAACAGGTTTAGGCTGGTGAACTATAAATAGTGATGTAATAACTACAGTTCAAATAAAGATGACAACAGACCGAACGTTACACTACGTACATGTGTACGTTACACACTTACCTCTCCAACAAAAACTCAACTGTGTCATTTTCGCAAGAGTTCCGATTCCATTGTCGTTTATAATTCCACCGGTCTGTGCAGTCTCCGATTGAAATCATTCCCTTTCTTCGTTCTCTTTCATAATCGATTTTATGGTTCTTTCTTTTTTGAGACGTTAGGCTAGCACATGTAGTTCCTATTCGTTTGTGTTTCTGTTTTCGGCGCATGCACAATCAGTATTTTATTCAATATGGAGGCGGATTTCTTCGGGACGCAATTATTTATTTTAATTTTAAAGATTAATAAGAAGATGAAACTTTCCGAGGATGGTAATAATGTCAAGTGTGTAACTTTTATTCCTGAAGGAAAATTCATACGAGTCTATTTGTGTTTTAATTGATAAAAAATACTATGATACTCTATTAACATATTAATAAAAACCGTCGACCTATTACGAATATGTGGTCGGACATCAGAACATTTGACTCTCTGTGTCACAGAACACTGGCGCCAAGCTGACGTAACTTTTTAAGTTAAACTCGTAGTAGCACTTGGTATCTCTGGCGAAGATGATACTGATTTTGTATCCGGTGCAGAATAAATTACCATTGATCTTCGTATTTGTTCTGCAACAAATTTTTTTTTTTTTTTTTTTTTTTTTGCTTTAACTGTGATGTTTCCCTGTCTTTTAAATCTACACACAGACGCAACATATTTTTGTAAGATGTTCTATAGCTTCTGCCTTGAAGCTAACCGATGACGATACCATCTACATGCTTTGTGGGTTCCTACTACGTTGTCGGCAATGTTCAACTTTTGAAAGAGGTATGGTCGTTTTCCGCTTATCCTGACCTAGGCCACGTACAGCGATAGTCTGGGCTAAAAATACAGGTAAAATATCACGTGACCCCAGTGATTCCCTCAGTACCAAAATAGATCGTCATTGTCCATTGACGCGCTGTGTGTTGTGAACGGATTACATGTATGTAGTCAATCAATACCATATAGTTAAATTGAAAGGTTAAATATGAATTTTACACTACCTATCCATGTATGCCTGTTGTCGACGTTTCAGTTCATTTACATTTTACATTGAATGATACGGAGTTAATCGGTGATGATTTCACTCTTTTTTTTTATCGAAGTGGAAATTTTCTATCTCAAAATTTCTATCTTTATACTAACTATTTTATATTAAATATGCATTTAATGCTTAAAATACCTTTCAAAAACGACAAAAAAAAAATAAATGGTACTATTCTTAGAAACAACAAAAGAATAAGATAAATCTTGGTGATTCGAACTCCGAACCTTTGGGTTGCAAAGCGATGGTTCTACCATATGAGCTATGCGGATTTACGGAAACGTCAAGTTTATGTTATCATTTAGAGTCAGTCTAGTTAATGCTGAAATTAAAATATTTTATCAACTACGTTTTTTCAATTTTTCGATACCAGCGCTACGGCGGACCACTTTTTAAGAATAGGATTTTAGTTGTCTTTTGGTACATAGAATAAAATAAGACATTGTAAAAGTTGGTCTTCCGATGCGCTCTATGTCAAAAAATGATATGAATGCGGGAAAACCCCCCTCAAAAGTTGCAAATTGCCCCATGATGCAACTTTACGGTCATTTAATGAAATATCCATTGTAATGAACAAACAAATTTTTCACAAATAAGAATTTTTATATGTTATAGATTTAAAGTTTGTATTCAAAAACTCTGTTTTTAACATTTATTTTTTTGATTTGGAAAACGGTCACCGTTAGGTCGAAACAGGCCAATATGCGCCATACCTCTTTCTCGGCTGATCTCTGTATTTGTTCTGCAACTGATTTGGTTTTTTTTTTGCTTTAACTGTGGAGGCTTTTTTTTGCTTGTCTTTTAAATCTACACACAGACGCAATATGTGTTTTAAGATATTCTATAGCTTCTGCCTTGAAGCTAACAGATGATGAGCATTTTTAGCACACGAGTCGCACATGAAAACAAAAAGAATGAGGTGCCCCTCGAGCTTTATATCCAGATACTTTTCAAAATCTGAACGGTAGTTATCTTGAATAGCCTTATTCTGAGACAGAGAATGAAACCGTTTACTCGAAGAACTACAAAAGAGGCAGCATTGATTAATTAACTGTTTTCGAGGAGTATTGCCTACCATGGTGTTGATGAAAGCAGTTCCTTAAGTTCCAATAATGATGGAAGTTTTCGTATCACGTCCGAGGTGACTCGAGGAGTTTCGTGTGTCACTGTGTTGTCTGCGTCACATCATGAATTAAAGAGTTCCAATCCTAATGACCGCCTCTGTCATCATGTAGCACCACAATAGTGTTACAACTGCCTAAGGAGACAAGCCTTGCGTTCAATCATTATCCAACCAATTCACGCTTTATCAGTGTGACGTTGTGTGACATTTATCTTTCTTTTTACGAGCTCCAAGTATCATTACTTGTATTATGGTCGGTCTAGTTTTTTTCTTTCAAGTTGCATGTACCATTATTGGCATTAATCCCAATATCCAGTTAAGAGGTGGAGCTTATAAATATAGCTGTCCAATAATTTCCCATACTCGGAAATTGTACACAAATATGTACACTGACTTCCTGAATTTAGATGTTATTGAATACCAAATGTATACAGCAAGGTAAGTAGTAATCATGAAAAAAAATAACAGAAGTTACTGAACCGTTTTTTTTGTTTCCGTAATTTTTAATTTTGATGAAACAAACTCTTCGAAAAATGCCAAGGTTAGTTCTAATCATTTTTTAATCCGATCTGAAAATATAACAGATTTCCTTACACAACGAATGACGTAACACTTTCACGAAAAAAGTTTATGATGGAAACTTCATAACCGTTTTCGGTCATTTATTCCAACTGTAAGAAATCTAACGGTTGGTGAGGAACGCTTTGTTATGTCCTGTAACGGATTTTGGACGGCTGATTTCCAGTTTGCACACTTTGAAGCTCGTTCCCGTTGCATTTTCCCTCTCGACGGCTTCCCCTCGCCCATGATGTATTTGTTAGTGTTGACAGATTCCTGCTGACCAATAAGCGCTATAATGTCCTGGGTGGATAATGCTTCTCTGAAACGTTTGCTTTCGAAGTTTGGTTGATCGACGGATACAAGTTATACAAGTCATTCACTCTCGATATTTCGGTCGGCGTTAACTCGTTTGCGACGTGAACTCGTTACCGCCCACCGAACAGTACACAAATGGTATCACTGCTCTAGAGTGATATCGGACACAAGCTGCAAGTTAACAATGGCCGACCACAGACAGTCTCCCGGTGAGTACCTCATCTATTGAAATAATGAAAGTATGTGTGTGTGTTTGACACATAGTTAAGTGTGGGAGCGCGCGCACACACACGTGTGTGTGTGTGTGTGTGTGTGTGTGTGTGTGTGTGTGTGTGGCTATGTACAGGACACATATCATGTCGTACACATATGCGCTATGCATGCAAACGTTCACTACGTCGCCCCTCACTAGGTTATAATCAAGTATATTGGTGTTTACAGCTATAAATCTATCTTATGTGTACATGGCTTCCCTACTGGGAAGTATTTACTCTTTAGGGTGACATTTTCACTCTAAAATAGGTAACAATGTTTTAATTTGATATCGCATGCAGCAGTTCAGATGATAGTACGCGTTGGGCACATATGTGTGTAACCTCGGGCGTTGACCTAGATTAGCTGTGGTTGTCTTTCGTGGTAAACAACACTCACGAAGCATTATAAGCAGTGACAAGGATTATAGCGTCGTTCGCCTATTCATGCAACATTATCGGGGTTAAAAACGATTGCCTTCCAGTAAAGATTTTGTTTGGGTAACAGTATCAAAGTAAATAGGTGTTTTTGTTTTAAGTCTCAAGTGACCTGTTCTAGTCGCCATTTGTCCGTTGTCGTACGTACAATTTACATTTTCGAATTCTTTTCAATAACCAAGAGGCCTGAATATTGGGTCTATAACATGCTGTGGTGAACGGCTATCAAGATTAATCAAATGAATGGCCTTTATTTAAGGTCACATGGGTCAAATATGCTAAAATCTTAAAGCTACTTCTTCTCATTAACCAAAAGCCCCAGATACCATATGTTAGGCCTGTAAGATGTTTGGGTAAAGGGTCATTAAGATTGTTCGAATGAATAACCTTGACCTACATTCAAGGTTCCAGGAGTCAAATATACTAAAATATTGAAACAACTTTTCATTAACAAAGAGGCCCAGATACCTGATATAGGGCAGATAGTATGCAGGAGTGATGGGCTATCAAGAATGTCCAAATGAATGACCTTCACCTTCATTCAAAGTCATGGAGGTAAAATAGGTTAAAATCTGTAAACGACTTCTCAGTAACAAAGAGGCCTAGATACCCGATATTGGGCCCATAGAATGTTTGGATGAAGGCCCGCTATATACTATAAATATTGTTCAAATAAATGATTTGATAGCATATTTGTGTGGTTTTGTTATTTGCTTTTTTTGTTTTTTGTTTTTGTTTTTTTTAAATAAGCGTAACGGACATGCATGTAAGTTTACATACAAATATTCTGAATCGATTATGACATACAGACTGTAATACATGTATATCATTATCGATCTTTGAATGAATAGGGTGCTAAGCACCGATGACTTCATGTAATGGGTTCGATCAATAATAAGTCAGGTTTGTTGAGCTCCTGTCCTGCGATACATACTTCCCACTTTTTGTAGTTTTTGAGATCGTACATACCAATGATAAATTTATGTCATGGGGACACCTCTTCTCAAGATAGATATGGATTTAAGGGAATTGTGCGTCAGACGATTCGCCTGTTGGCATTTCTTTTTTATAAATATATTCAAATATGAATGCATAACAGTATGTGGATTTGACAGAAGAGGTCGGTATAAGACAAGAGAGGTTATAGTTGACAGAAGAGGTCAGTTTTCCATAAAAGAGCTCAGTATTTGACGGAAGAGGTCAGAATTGACAGAAGAGGTTATTATTCCATAGCCTTTTTCCGGCTACACTATCATGTATGATTATATATTTTTTCACAGAACTCCTGAAAAGTCCCGCAGTACTGCTGCCGTCCAAATCAGAATTGACGAAGATCTCGGAGGATCTCCGCCTGAAATGCACTGAGGAGGAGATAAATGCTTTCCACGGTAAAGACAGATCGAACATTAAAGTATGCAATTGTGATGAGAGCCAAGAGTAAGCCACTGGAGTGGATTAGATGGTCCCAAGTTTTTATAAGCTTAGTTTTTCGAACACATGGTATTAGGGTATTCCCTGTTTACACGGTGCTCTAAACTATCGGGATGGTTTCATAAAAACTATGTTTCCCGAATTTTAGCTAAGTGGTATGGTCTGTTCAACCCCCGTTTTAGAAATGTAAAATAAGAAAGAAACTATATCGGTGTATTTTAATCGGTACAGTTCGACTGGTTAAAAGCTGGACCTATCGTATGATCTTTGTATTTTCCGTATGCCTTGTAAACTAAGTCAAACACTCGAATGTATCCAGTCACACACATTAAACATGATAACCAACGCTTATTCATGTATACGACCTTGAACATAACAAACAAACAGAAATTTAAAAAAAAAAAAAAAAGCGTATGTGGCTTCCACATGATTCACTCAACATTGATAAAAACGTTTAATCTGGAATGTAGCCAAGTTTAAGGCCACATACGATTTACAGGGAACACCACTTCTGACAGTAAGCCTGTAATAAACAGGATGTAAATAAAATTATCTTGATAAAAATCAAGGCCTAATGTAAATTTGATGTTTAATCTAGATTTAAACAGTGTTATATATGCAGTTAAAGCTATTTAGTTTCAATTTAGCTTCAACTGCATATGTTACCACGTACGTAACATCTTGAATGTTCTGATTTTGCCTCTGGAATACCTCTTCGCAACCCCAACTCATTTGTTCAAGTTCTTACTCCCTCTTTATCTTTCTTTTTTTCTTCTTAGGTATTTTGATGGATGTCAATGACCATTATAACACAAGTACAGCCTCTTAATACGTGTTTCTGACGGACATATATATTTTTAAACAACCCACGGTACTATATAAGTTATATATATACGTGTTTCTGACGGACATATATATATAAAAAAAAATTTCGGTACAAAAATTTTATTCCCCCAGCTGGAAATATCCTAGATGTGTGTATACACTTATGCCTAAGCAGTAATTGTATTCACACTTCTGTATTTGTTAGGAGTTGCAAGGGTTGAGGAGCCCTGAGTTCATCTCCCCAAACAATAGTGTTGTCCTCACGCAGGAGGGCTATCCTACTGTACTTGCAAATAATATAAATTATATGTCTATAATATTCATAACGGTATAGTCATTTTTGGAGATATCTTATAAAGGTTAACGGGTAGCAATATTTCGGGAAATTTTAATTGAACAATCAAAGGGGAGTAATTTGTTAAATTGATATGGATACTAAAATACTCAATTAAAACATGTGTATGAATTAAATGAGAAAACAAGAAGTCAAATCATTGAAAGGCCAAAAAATGACATATATTATTAAACAACTCTCGGTATTATATAAGTTATATATATACGTGTTTCTGACGGACATATATTATCAAACAACCCTCGGTATTATATAAGTTATATATATACGTGTTTCTGACGGACATATATTATTAAACAACCCTCGGTATTAAATAAGCTGTATATATATATACATGTATACGTCTTTCTGTTTGAAAATTTGCACGCTATCATCACACGACGAGTGTAAATGTTCAAAACACGAACTTCTAGTGGACTGCTCAATATTGACAATATACAATACGAATATATGTCATGCGATCATACAGCCACCGGTAGTTAATCGCCGTCATATGTTACAAATTGGCATTTTACAGAACAAATATTTTATTGTGATCGATGTCCGAGATATGTAACACATTGGCATTGTATAATACGAATATTTCATTGTGATCGTAGGTAATGATTGATATTACGAGGGTGTCTCAGACGTATGTAGCATCACCGGTATGATTCGTGTATATCTCTCTTACAGAACACTTTAAAGGTACTATGAAGACTTACCAGAGGGTCAATGAAATTCCTGAACCGCAACTCCCAGTCAAGTACCCGAGGACACCGGGCCACAGAGAAGCGAAAGACAGTGCGTGGTGTGTATATCAATAAAGGAAAAAAAGTCGTAATGTGTCATGGTATTACTTTTTCTGTAGTGATGGTACAACCACGAAAGCACAGACCGGCCCGTTTCTCAGCTTCTCAGGAATACAAACCGACATGTGTGGGGACTTTAAAGGAATGAAGGATTTTATGTGATGAGATATGTCATCAAAGGCTCCAACACTTTTTTTTTTTTTTTTTTTCTAAATCGCTGTTAATTGTGATTTAGGTATTGGAGATGTGACATCAAAGGTGCTGACACTGGGAAGTTGGTTGGTAAAACCGTGGGAGTCAAAGACAATGTGGCTGTGGCAGGAGTTCCAATGATGGATGGTAACAAACAGTTGGAGGGATACACCCCGGAATTCGATGCGACAATCGTCACAAGGATCCTGGATGCTGGTAATGTGGTATCAGAGATCACCATTCAACAGCATGCAGTTTTGTTTAGACCTTTCAAACACATTTACTTTCATCACTAAAAGTTATGATTTCTAAGTGATCATCTCAATCAGGCTCTTCTGTGAAAAATATATTTGAACAATGTAGATTATTAGACATATTTAACAGCCAAGAGTTTTCAAGTATTAATTGGCTGAAGAGTACACTATTTTATTAACTTAAGACAATTTCTTTAGCAAACTGGAGAAATGAAATTTTTACTTCCACGAAAGGAATCAATTATAGAATTTACAAGACTGATCTTCGTTTAGAGAATTATTTATTAGAACCCCCCTCCCAAATTAGCCAAAGCGTACTGTAAATTTAGAGTAGGCAATGCAAAAATACCAATTGAAAGTAGTATATGGACTAATATACCACGGGAACATAGAATATGTACTTTATGTAATTTATTTAACTGTGATCAGCAACTTATACTCAATAGTAGACGGAAATATATGTCTAGATATTATTATGAAAGACCAAATACATTTAAATTTCATACATTATTCAATTACGTAACTAAAAATGAACTTATTTCATTGGCTAAATTTATTATTGATATAATTATAATAATTAATTCACAATACTGATGTCCATCCTGTTTTACCATGTTTCATTGTTATCCATTTGTCTGCATTGTTATTATCTACACTGTACTGTTTACGAGAATATACAAATTGTCTTGTCATTGATGCTACTACTGATTTTTACTGATAATTCCAAAATGATACTTCAATGTTTGTATTCTATTTTACTGGATGTGCAGGAATATCACGTTTTATCCCGACAGGTGGGCGTATTTTGGGTAAGACGGCATGTGAGGACCTCAGTTTGTCGGGGAATTCGTGGACACCTTCTACAGGACCTATCCCTAACCCCCACTGTTCTACACGGAGTGCCGGGGGGTCTAGTGGCGGCTCCGCCTCACTGGTCAGTAACCCCTCATCGTCAGTATATGGTCTATGTAAACAGGTTACTAGGTATACCGTGTAGATATCTGGTCAGTAATCCCTCGTCGTCAGTATATGGTCTGTGTAAACAGGTTACTAGGTATACCGTGTAGATATCTGGTCAGTAATCCCTCATCGTCAGTATATGGTCTATGTAAACAGGTTACTAGGTATACCGTGTAGATATCTGGTCAGTAATCCCTCGTCGTCAGTATATGGTCTGTGTAAACAGGTTACTAGGTATACCGTGTAGATATCTGGTCAGTAATCCCTCATCGTCAGTATATGGTCTATGTAAACACGTTACTAGGTATACCGTGTAGATATCTGGTCAGTAATCCCTCGTCGTCAGTATATGGTCTATGTAAATAGGTTACTAGGTATACCGTGTAGATATCTGGTAAGTAATCCCTTGTCGTCAGTATATGGTCTATGTAAACAGGTTACTAGGTATACCGTGTAGATATCAGGTAAGTAATCCCTCGTCGTCAGTATATGGTATATGTAAACAGGTTACTAGGTATACCGTGTAGATATCTGGTCAGTAATCCCTCGTCGTCAGTATATGGTCTATGTAAACAGGTTACTAGGTATACCGTGTAGATATCTGGTCAGTAATCCCTCGTCGTCAGTATATGGTCTATGTAAACAGGTTACTAGGTATACCGTGTAGATATCTGGTCAGTAATCCGTCGTCGTCAGTATATGGTCTATGTAAACAGGTTACTAGGTATACCGTGTAGATATCTGGTCAGTAATCCCTCGTCGTCAGTATATGGTCTGTGTAAACAGGTTACTAGGTATACCGTGTAGATATCTGGTCAGTAATCCCTCATCGTCAGTATATGGTCTATGTAAACAGGTTACTAGGTATACCGTGTAGATATCTGGTCAGTAATCCGTCGTCGTCAGTATATGGTCTATGTAAACAGGTTACTAGGTATACCGTATAGATATCTGGTAAACAGGTTACTAGGTATACCGTGTAGATATCTGGTAAACAGGTTACTAGGTATACCGTGTAGATATCTGGTCAGTAATCCCTCGTCGTCAGTATATGGTCTATGTAAACAGGTTACTAGGTATACCGTGTAGATATCTGGTCAGTAATCCCTTGTCGTCAGTATATGGTCTATGTAAACACGTTACTAGGTATACCGTGTAGATATCTGGTCAGTAATCCGTCGTCGTCAGTATATGGTCCATGTAAACAGGTTACTAGGTATACCGTTTAGATATCTGGTCAGTAATCCGTCGTCGTCAGTATATGGTCCATGTAAACAGGTTACTAGGTATACCGTGTAGATATATCTACAGTTCGCGTTATTAACGTCACATATAAGATGGACAGCATTGCACCATAGACCTGTCTCACCATTAAAATTCACCTCACAGTTGCTCTGTAGTTATCAAATAACACATTAACTCGATAGATGCTCAGAGGCTTGATTTCATTTCGATTCAAGGTTGCCCGAGGAGAAATAGACATGGCGATCGGTGGTGACCAGGGCGGGTCTATCCGAATTCCGTCGAGCTGGTCTGGAACTGTCGGACACAAGCCAACGTTTGGACTAGTTCCGTATACAGGGGCAGTCCCTATAGAGATGACCGTTGACCACCTGGGGCCCATCACGCGCACAGTGGCGGATTGTGCTCTCTTACTGGAGGTGGGTAAGGTATCAGCTCGTGGATTCCAATGCAAGTGGATCACATCTTTTAAAATCATTTAATCTCAGTTCAGGCATGTCATCTTTCATATCTCTTCTATTAGAATTGTAAATGTTTTATTTATACAGGTGTTGGCTGGGTATGATAATGGAACGGACCCTCGACAACATCCGTGCATCGAAGTACCTCCCTACTCCAGCCTGGTAAGTTCACACGTACCCTTACTGGTGATTTACCTTCTGTAAAGGGTAATTAAGGTTTTAAAGTGATTCGGTAACTGGCTTATGACTGTATCTCAATTTCAGTTGGACCTATACAAGCATGTCTTTGTACAATCGGTTTACCACCGATAAGTTGTTTCTTGTGCATTTCGATACATGTCAATACCGCACCGTTTTCATAATTTTTACAACTGTAAGTTAGTAGTCACTTAACTATGCTCGGACGTATAAGAAATGAGTTGTGTTCTGAGTCTAGATTGAAGGATCAATTTATACATAAATGGTTTCATTATATTGATAATTCTTCAAGAGGATAAACATAGTCCATATTCAAGACACAATTTGGCATAGAAAAGTATTTCTTAGGGATTTATGAATTTTTTTTTTTTTTTAAATGGAAAAATTGTGTGAAAATTTCGATCCTCTAATATCAAACTACCAATAGAACCACGAAGATTATTTGGTATACCTCGTCAGGAGAGAATTTGTAATTTGTGTAAATCATGTATTTGGTATTGAATTTCATTACATTTTTTAAATGTGAACATGAATCTCTTACATGTTTGAGAAAAAAATATATTTCAAATTATTACTTATCAGACAAAATGCAAGAGATGTTCAATATATTTAATGTCAAAGTCTACACAAAAATCTATAGATTTTTTGAGAAACTAAGTAAATTGATCCGAAATCAATTTTTGTATCATGCTCCTTTCTTTAATCTTCTTAGCAATAATCACAAATATGTATTGCATAAATTATTGTACAAATGTATAACTGTACGCCATGTATCATTGTTGTTATATATGTATATGTGACCTGTTACGCACGTTATTGTGTCAGTGATACCAATAAAACCTTGAAACCTGAATATGTCTGATCAATGTCTCCCGTCTCGGACAGCTTACTCAAGGTGTGGCTGGTAAACGAGTTGGACTCGTGACAGAGGGATTTGAAGGAATAGACAAAGGTGTTTGTACTTGTGTCAGGGAGGCAGCACATTTACTACAGGAGGCGGGGGTCGTGGTGGAGGAGGTGTCCATCCCACTTCATGCCGACGGTAGGTCTGGTGTGTGGAGGAGTTAAGGGATTCGTACAAAACAAAAGAGATCATACAATACAATAGTGCTCATGTTGTGTTCGATGGTTTATTACCTAAAACCTTACGGGTTATCAGTACAAACACACACAGACCTCACATACACACACAGACCTCACACACACACACACACACACACACACACACACAGACCTCACACACACACACACACACACCGACCTCTCTCTCTCACACACACACACACACACACACACACACACACCTCACATACACACACAGACCTCGCATAAACACACCGACCATACATACACACACAAGCCTCGGATGCACACACAGACCCATCATCATCATCATCATCATCACCATCACCACCACCACCATCATCTACTATAGGTTACATCATCCTTTATATTTTCAACCAACATGGTCTTAATGCCAATAATACATGATGAATATTTACATAAAGTATATCGATAAACAAATGTATATGTTTTACGTCACTCGTGCCTTATTAGCCTCAAATATATATCTAACATGTTTACGAAGATCACTAATACATATTATCATACTTGGTAACTGGATTAGTTTTTAGATGGAAGGACTTCACCAGTAATATGGTTTTATGTATTTTACTCTGTACTTTTACTTACTTTCCGGGATTTTGTACTCTTCGTTTTACGGATAAGGACCGTATGCGTCAAGTAGCATTTGTTGATATTGATTTTCTGAGATATCGCTTACGTAGAGCTGTAATTCGGTCATTAAACCAGAACTTATTTTCTGAACTAGGAAAGGTATGAGTGTCAACTTTAACATGGGGCTTATCAATATTACTATTGGACGAGTTTCTTAGAAAAAAAAGTTCCATAGTTCCAAGTTAAAGCTCAGTAAAATTAAACTCTTACACAGGTATCAATAGAATCTTGATTATGGAACTGTTTTTCGGGGGAGTCTAATATACTTTGATTAGAGATCATGACTTACATGTCCCTTTGATTTTGTTGTACATGTACTAGGACACTACCATACTCTCAGATACGGGAAGTTATGAATAGAAAGGGAAATAAAATGTTGGTAGGTCTGTACACAAAAGTTCACTACTGTTCGGATTTCAATTCTATACTACATATAGAGAGAAATCAGCTTTTATGATATCAAAATGACACCGCGGATTTACCGTTTGTTCATATGTTTTGGCTTCTTCTACAGCTTGGGGTGTCGTTTGTCTCTGTGATATTCGTGCTTTGTTTTATGTTGTGGAAGCAGGGTCCTATTGATATTTTAGCTTGATGTACCACATTTTTTCCCATTTTACTGGTTAATATGATGTTTAATAACTGCTTTAGGTCTTGACATATGGACTCCAGTTTGTTTCGAAGGAGCCTATAACATGATGATAAAAGGAAATGGTAAGTCTTGTTATTATACAGCAAACCCTACATAGGAGTAGTATACTTCCAGGTGTGTCTATCAGGAACCATGATTAACCACAGATATGATAACATGATTAACCACAGATATGATAACATGATTAACCACAGATATGATAACATGATTAACCACAGATATGATAACATGATTAACCACAGATATGATAACATGATTAACCACAGATATGATAACATGATTAACCACAGATATGATAACATCATTAACCACAGATATGATAACATCATTAACCACAGATATGATAACATCATTAACCACAGATATGATAACATAATCTTCCATTTATAACCCGTGTAACAGGAACAGGATTACAGTGTCTTGTGATCAAATTCTATTTTCGAGCGGAACTTTATATTATTGTAGTTATCAGCTTATATAAGAATGGAAATTATGATTTTGTACAGTTGTCTAAATATACAAATCGAGATCTTGCAGTATGTGTAATACATTTGAATGTCAGTAATGGTCGTGTTAAGAGACCGTCAACGTTTCATTTGATCACTTGTTAACAGCTGTCCTCGTCTGTGTAGTAGATTGAAAATCTTAAACTAATTGAAGGTCTCTTATAATTTTTGCGGTCATCCTTTCTTAGCTCGACTTACATGACAAGCTACAATATGTAAGTTTCAAAAATATAACCGCAATTATTCAAAATAAACAGATCATATCAGACTGTTAAATCCCCCACCCAGTTTTTTTAATATAGATAATTTAAAGAATCAACTCCAGATTTGTGATGGTTGCTAGAAATATATAACCCGGAATTTTAAAGTTACTTTTATTCTTTAAAGTTTGGTTCCTTTAAATAGGGAATGGTCAGAATTGGAAGGGACATTACTGTTTGTCAATGCAAGAGGCTCTAGCACGTGGTTACAACCTGCGTCCACATGACTTCAGTATGCCGTGTAAATTGCTGGCGGTTTTCTCAGAGTACATGGCCAGGAACTATCAGAACAAATTCTACGCCAAAGCACAGAATCTTACCCGTCTACTCACCCAGGCGTATGACCATGCGCTGAGGACTTATGATGTCCTGATAATGCCCACGCTCCCTTCTACAGCAATGGCTCTGCCTACAACTGAAACATCTATATCGGGTAAGTAAGAGGAAAGGTGTACAGTATTTAACTGTGTATCTCGGGTAAGTAATTATATCTGCCTTCAACCTGTATATATGCATGTCTTGGTAACAAGGTCACTACTTGTTCTGACGGTCAGATACTGATTTCAAATTTAGTAATAAACCGTAAATAGGTCGTGTACAATAAAAACACGGACCTGTATAAACATTTATTCCTTCTTCTGTACATTATAAACCTATATAGATGTAAGGTTTGCGTGTTGAAGCACGTTATCTGCTGCATACAACGTTTCAAAATTTGTATTTTCAGAAATTCTCCACCTCACATTTGCAATGATAAAGAACACTGCACCTTTTGACTCAACTGGACATCCGGCCCTGACAATAAATGCGGGACTATTGGAGGGACTTCCGGTCGGGATGATGCTTGTGGGTCGACACTTTGATGACTTAACAGTCCTGCAAATGGCACACGCTTTTGAAAAAATCAGAGATAAAAGCCTATCATTGTATCTAGATTTCCTCTGTATATATATGTATATATGCACGATAAAATTCAACTTATGACTTGGACTGTATCATTTAAAGAAACAACAGAGAAACCAACATAATAATGATACCGTGATTCTTACTCAAGTTAGATAATACCGTCACTCTTGAAAATGTCCAAAAGAGAAATTAGTCAGAAATGGGACGAAAAAACGGTATTAAATCCTTTCCCTCTCAAGCTTGCCACCGGGAGCACATGCACCCGGATATCTACGAAAGCCTTTTAGTGTCAATAAGATAAAATATAGTTAATTGATACACGTGATAACGCGATAAACACGTAATTACGGAAATAAAGCCGCTTATTTGCGTTATAATGCAGAAAAAGGCGTAACAACGCGAACAAAAACGCAGTAACAACGCAAAAAAAAGTAATAACGCGAAAAAATCACGAAATAACGCAAGAAGAACACGCAATGACGTAAATTAATACACGTGATAACGAAACAAAAACACAAAATAACGTAAATTAATACACATAATATCGCGAATAAAACACGTAATAACGGAAATAGAAACACGTCAAAACGTCAATTAAAACACGAAATAAGGCAAATCAGAACACATTATAACGCGGAAAAAACACGTTCTATCGCAAATAAAACACGTAAAAACGCAAATCGAAAGACTATGAAAGAACAGAGATTTCTTCATTAATGATATCTAAAACTCTCCTCAAACCATTGATCAACACTGGGCAGATAAGTGGTTAGTAAATTTTAATCCTGCTAAGACAGAGGCATTACTTGTTTCCAACTTTGAGCTTGACCATGTAATTAAAAATAAAGTTTGATCATGTAAATCTTGACTTTGTAGAGATGCATAAGCACCTAGGAGTAATATTAGATGAAAATTGTAAATTGAGCTGCCATATTGAAAATATTTGTAAAAATGTGTCAAAACAGGTACTAGTAAGTGTTTTACGAAAACTGAAATTCAATAATGTATGTGTTGAACGGACGAACTTTAGATAAAATATACAGATCATACATTCTTCCTTTACTAGAGTGGTCTAATCCTGTTTCTCCCAAAACTGAAAATCAAGGCAAAATTGTTTTGGGAGAATCGGGATTTGTTTACACAGAGGTCTAATTATTAAGTAAACATAGAAGGTCATTATCTCTCTCATTCATTTATTGCAAAATCGAGGTAAATACAGGTAGATAGGTGAAAGAACTACAAAAATGTCAATTTAATGTTATACTTTGATATGTGAAATTATGATATTAAATTTCATACATAATCATATATATGTGAATATATGTTTCAAACATATTCTACACTTTAAAAAGTTAAAAATAATGCATATATATGTACTTTTTACTGATGATATGATACTTGTACAATGGATAACTAATATGCACTATTATCTTCAAAATAGAATTTAATAAGCACCACATATACATCCATACATACATTACAAATGAACGATATTTATATCATAAATAAACCAATAGTTTACTTTCTTTGTACAGTTGTATAATATTTGTACTGTATAACAAAATATGAATTTATACTAAGGATGACACATTGTTAACAGAACTGTATGTAACTACATATATGTAGTATGTTTTTTTTCACTCCATTTGTAATAAATATGTTGCTCGGTCGCAATAGTTGATGTAGTCGTTGCGTAGAAGGGTTTTCAGTTGGGTCAAACGGTTGTTTAGTTGTCGGTATCTGCGTCTCTTGGGCATTTGCAGTCCTCTGGCAGCAAAGCTGAAGTCGGGTGATGTCGTTTGTAGCCTGGATTTCTTTGAGTACACGGATGAAGATGTAAATGTTTGGATGTGCGTGTGGGATCCTCTTGGTTGCTGGTAGTGGCAAAGACTAGCATGCGTTGGTTGACTGTGTTGTCATCAAAAAGGAGGAATTGGTCACCGTTATTGGTTCGAGTCCATTCATCTTCCAAAATGATGTCTGCCAAGGATGTCGGTAGCTTTGGTAGTAGTTTGCTTCTGGAGTGGTCAAGGGATGTCTTACAGGCTGCGTAGGTGGGAATCTGCTCAAGTAGTGGTCTGTCAGCTGCCCAGGCCTGTGTCTGTAATTTGGATACTTCTTCGTCGTAGATGGCGGGTATGGGTTTGAGTTCCTTCCTACACCTGTCCTTGATGCTGTTCATTATCTTCTTAACTTCCCCCTGGAAATGGTTGGGTGGGTGGTTGTGTTGACTGAATTTTACAGGAATATCATTGGTAGTATTGATGGTTGCAGGACAGTCTTTATCACAGCATCTCCAGTAGGTAGTGTCTCTGTAGTTGTTCTTCACCATGTACCGGTATCCAGCCTGGAGTAGAGTCCTAACACCATGTTTGTTTGCAGTAAACTGGACGTACTTGGTAGTTAGCCATACTGAGAATGATGAATTTTCTGGTGATAGACTGTTTTATATACTTATTTTTAAGCTTGGGTGTTCAGTGCATGGCATGTAGCTTGGGTGTTCAATTTTCTTCATTAGCTTTAATTAGTTACATCTCTTCTGAGGTTGAACGAATAGCTTAATTGGTACAGACAACATCTCTCCTGAAGATGAACATAGCCTAATTAGTGACACCTCTCCTGAAGATGATAATTTGTAATATGAGGAATGCATATAAAAAAAAAGTCAATTAAATCAAAAATATTAAAATATAAATAACTTAAAATAATTTATCATCTTATTAAAATGCACGTTTTATTTTTAAATTCAATCCATCTGTGGATATATGGATAAATATATTATCTTTATTTATTTGTCGACTGATACATTCAGTAATAGACACCTTGATTTACCTGTAAAGGTAACAAGAACGTTGATTTACCTGTACAGGTAGCAGTTAACTTCATTGTTAAAACTCCTCCTACATACAAATGTAAGTTTTTGGGAGAACAAGGATACATATTTTTCAGTTTTGGGAGAAACAGGATGACACCATTAGAGTATGGGACGGATGTACTCTCGATGATGCGGACAATTTAGAAAAACTCCAGTTAGAGTATATTCGTTTAATTACTGGATTACCTTCTTAAACATGTAGGGAATCATTATATTCTGAGAGTGCACTAGAACCATTAACAAATAGAAGGAAAAGAAGAAAATTACAACTTTTCTACAAAATTTACGCTAATCTAATGCCGGACTATCTTACAGCTTTAGTTTCGCAAAATATACAATATAACCTCCGTAATGCTAACAACTACTGTTAACCTAATTTAGACTTCATCTTATCAACACTTCTGTTTCCCCTCTACTATTCGGCTTTGGAACAACTTAGAACCTCACATAAGACAGAGCATGTCAGTCTCAGTATTTAAAGACACTCTCCGTAAGCTTAAAGACATAAATAATCCTATTTATTATTTGACTGGTGACAGGAAAACTAATAGTTTGCATGCCAGATTAAGATGTAGATAGTGTACTCTAAATGACGACTTATTTCATGCTAATTTTATTGATTTCCAACTTTGTCAATGTGGACACTATTGAGCATATAGAAAATGCTTACCATTTTTCTTTAATTGTAACAAGTGTGTAGATCAGAGAGTATCGCGAGTTAAATGAGTTCATCCCACTAGACCTGCAACTAATATTACACAGAAGTCCTGGAAACGGATATATCGGAAGGAATGGAAAGACAACGGTAAAAGCAAAACATGGCATGAGATATGATGAACATAGAACAGCTGAAAGTATGGAATAGCACAATCTTAAGAAATGTCAGCTGAGTCGAGTAAGATCACTCACTGTCTAAAAACAATACTTTAAATCTTTCTTGTCAAAAATTTTCTAATTATTCTTCAAAAACTGTAAAATAAATTGTAAATGAAGGAGACTTCTACATTCTCTCCCTACGCTTTCCTCTAATTATCACCCCATTTCTACTCTTCTTAAACTCACATTTTCAAAAAATAAAATCACTTAATGTAAATCCTCTTGTCATTTGTTTGATACAATGTCCAAGGACACCCAGAATATTTCAAGATGATCTGTTTGATCTATGATGATCAACGAGTTGGTTGGTTGGTTTTTTTTTTTTTTTTAGAATTAATTTAGAAGCTGCCGGGTAAGTTACACTCAGAAAACTAACTTAAAAGTGCTTTAGTTGTTGAGGTTTTGATATATCAAATGTTATCAACTTTTTCGACTATGAATTAATTAAAACAAACTTGTGTGTTTGTTATTGAAAAAAATAGTCACATGCTGATGAACAGAAAATAAAATGATAAACAGATGAGTCCACTCACATGCATTATCATTTGTAGACATGGTTATTTATACGGAAGCTAATCTGGACAGAGTCCAAGATCAAAGGTTTGCTAAATCCCAATCGTAAGTACACTTTTATGTTTCGGTCAATCTCATCCATCGACAAAATGTGTAAATGCGTCTTTTCCATGAGTTAATTTAGGCTTGAAATACGTAACAATTTGGATTTTTTTCACGTTATTACGTGTTTCGATTTACGTTATCACGTTTTTTTTTCATGTTACAATGGGGTTTTTTCGCGTTATTACGTGGTCTGATGTGCGTTATTTCGTGTTTTATCGCGTTATTACGCCTTTTTTCTGCGTTATAACGCAAATTAGCGGCTAAATTTCCGTTATAGCGTGTTTCAATTAACTATATTTTATCTTATTGACACTAATAGGCTTTCGTAATCCCCTAGCTGCGATAACGTAGCTCTGGACGACGGACGGACAATTTCTGACAGATGGTCGTCGTCAGAGCTACGATTCCCTCCCATTGCTCGTAATGTAGCAAAACAGTGAACCTCGAAAATGCTACAAATAGCGGATATCGTTTAACTTTGGAGTAATAGTTCGTATAATTAAACATTTCTAATACAATTTTGCAATGTATTAGCCTACCGTCTAATCTAGAAATCTTTAATTCGCATATTCTGATATCATACTGCTCGGACTTGTCTCCGTGATCCGCCATGATACTTCTCGAAGAACTCTCGCGAGGATTCTAACCCAAATATGGAACCCGTGATCCATATATGGATGAAGCTACTACGATAAATAAATACATAATCAGAGATATTTAACCACTCTTTTGTAACTCTTGTGAAGAAAGCGAATCTTACTTTGCGTAATTAAATAATTTCAGAATGAATTGACCTTCCTTACCGAGATATATTACTCCGAATCTGTTTTTCTGTTGAAATCTCGCGGGAAACCTCATTAGCATCAATTTATTTTGATTTCCTTATAAGGAAATTGACCTTTACACTTGTATCAAAGATGGCGGTATGTTTGAACTGATATCTCCGTGTGTCTTGCTCGTTTTGGATTTTACTATTTATTGTCAAACATTTGAAGTAATGTGCAGGTTTGTTGCTTGAATATTCATAATAGATACCAGAATCATCAATTTACATGTGTATTTTTATCCGAGAAAAATTTTACCACTGCTAATACTGCCCGATGTGAATCACATCGGGGCTTGCTACACTATCGGCAATGGGAGGGACTTCATACCCTGCCGGAGAGCAGTGTAGGCAGAGTATGAATATTCGTTCTAGTAATCCCCCTGCGCGCGCTGTGTGGGGCTGTCATATGAAATATATAGGGAAGATAGCTCTCACTCTTTATGTTACATAAGAATTTAACATTATCATGAGTACAATGTCTCGCCACGGTTTCGGGATTTTGAGTAACCTATGACCACAGGTGCCTGACTCGTTTTTATAAAATAATAACATATAGAGTACATATAAATGAGAAAGGTTCTGAACTCCCCCAGGCTTGAAATCTGATGTATTTATTTCTAAGTACCGTAGCTTCGGTTGTATTGGGTGGATTTTTTCGAAGTAGGACTTAAATTAAAGAGAAATGGTCAATCTTTAAAATAAGCCATAACATGTTGTCGATTTCTCGATATTAGTTTACCAAATCGGGCGTGAAACTTCAAAATCCCCTCGATTTTGTTTAGTCGGACAAGTTGACGTAACGGGGTCACCACACTTTGACTCTATTGGACATAGCTTTAAATACGAAGTCCACGGGTTAATCACGAGGTACGCTTCATCAGATCACCGAATACAACTATTACATACACTTACTTTATGTATACGAGCACCCTATCGACGGCCCCGGGACTTTTTATGCATACTGATAGCAGATTTTCCACTTGAGTAGCCATGTTGTGTCAGCCGCGGTAAATTTGAACAAGCATTCTGATTGGTTATAGAAAATGTGTTGAACCAATCAGAATGCTTGTTCAAATTTACCGCGGCTGACACAACATGGCTACTCAAGTGGAAAATCTGCTATCAGTATGCATAAAAAGTCCCGGGGCCGTCGATAGGGTGCTCGTATACATAAAGTAAGTGTATGTAATAGTTGTATTCGGTGATCTGATGAAGCGTACCTCGTGATTAACCCGTGGACTTCGTATTTAAAGCTATGTCCAATAGAGTCAAAGTGTGGTGACCCCGTTACGTCAACTTGTCCGACTAAACAAAATCGAGGGGATTTTGAAGTTTCACGCCCGATTTGGTAAATTAATATCGAGAAATCGACAACATGTTATGGCTTATTTTAAAGATTGACCATTTCTCTTCAATTTAAGTCCTACTTCGAAAAAATCCACCCAATACAACCGAAGCTACGGTACTTAGAAATAAATACATCAGATTTCAAGCCTGGGGGAGTTCAGAACCTTTCTCATTTATATGTACTCTATATGTTATTATTTTATAAAAACGAGTCAGGCACCTGTGCTATGACATCGGTTATGTCGATAACCCCGATTTTTATAAGGTTTTAGAATATAATTATATAAAAACTTAATTTATAGTGTTGGCTCAAAATCCCGAACCCGAGCCCATGTGATCATGTGAAGAATTATTTATGTGTTTTTAGATATTAATGTTAATAGTGTATGTAAAGTGATTCTTCATAACACTTCTTTATATCAGAGACCTATATACTAGGGACTCGCAACAACCGCTTTTCTCGCATAGTCACGACCTCACCTATTGTTCTCATAACCGGAGGTATATTTAGCACGAGATCTAGCGAGACCAAGCGCTGCGGCTGCGCAATAGGTGGATATCGGAGTTGTTTATATTAGTGACATGTGCCGTGCCAAGAGATGGCGACGACTGTCTGTGCACATGTGTCACCGCGTTTGGCCGAGATAACTTCACACTGGCGATAGTTATACCTATGCACTGTAATGTATATCGGAAGATGTAAACAACGATATTTAAGAAGTGTCTAACCGAAAAAAGCACCATTTTTCCGTTAAAGATTCATATAGAAACACATGGAAAATGTCGTCCGATTTTCTGCCATTAGACGATGATCTAAATTTAGATGTTATAGAGAAATATACTGACGACGATTCTTATATTTTCGATAGTGATACTGACCTCAGTCAGTGCTTCCCTAATTATACCGGACTCTTACAAGGGGACATATAATCACCTGTGTTATTTTCTTTGTATCTAAATACACTTTATTAATGACAACTGTCCAAGTATTGAATTGCAGATGCTTAATCTTTTCTTGCTAATGTATACATACCGACGACATGGCTTTATTTGTTAACTGCCCAGAAGATTTACAAATTATGTTTGGATATATTTGTTAACTGCCCAGAAGATTTTGCAGAACAAGGCAGAAAAGCTTTATTTTCTCTGACAACTTCTCTTAGAAATCATTGCTTGAATGTAGAAACTTATTGTTCTATTTTTGATTCGTATGTAAATAGTATTTTACGTTATGCATCGGAAATATGGGGATTTCATAAAGCACCAGATGTCGAAAGCCTACATTAGAAATTCTGTAAAAAAAAAATACTTAACTTAATAAAGTGCCTAAATCAACTTGCAATGACTGTTTACTGTGAATTGGGTAGATTACCATTAACTATTATGAGAAAATTAAGAGTGTTCAAATATTGGTGAAACAGTCGGTAACCTGGTATTGAAAACATGTCTTGATGAAATGGTAAATGAGAATGACGTGTGGATATGTGACATTAAGAATGAATTAGCCGCTTTAGGTATTGAGTACATTTTTTATTCTAATTCACCAGTAGACTATGTTTTTAAAAGCATTGAGCAGAGATTGACCGATGTTACAAAACAAAACATGTTAACAGATATCTAGTTCTTCGAAAGGTATATTATATATCGATATCTGATAGATAGCCACTGTGTACAGCTTTAAACCTATAGAAACTAAATATAAATGTATGTGGAGCATCCTCACACAAATTAAATATAGAAATAGGTAGACATAATAATATTACTCAAAGAAATAGAACCTGTAACAATTGTGATTTGGGCGACATCGAGGGCGAGTTTCATTTTTTTTTATATGTCCATTGTATACAGGTCTGAGGGTAAAATGTATAAAACAATATTACTACAAAAGACATTCTGTTTTTAAATTAATCCAACTATTATCTGTTAATAATGTTAGAGAGTTGTCAAATTTAGGTTACATGTAATATCTATATTTGGCTTGCAAAAGACAAAATTTATTAGTGTAGATAATTTTATATTGAACAGTTTTCATGTACATGTATGTAACACTCTCCTGTACACATCTGTAGTTGTTTAATGTTATATATCTTGTATACCTATAGGCCTTATAGAGCTCATCTGCACCCACCACTAGACCAGTGATTCGTTGATTTATTTCACCAGCAGTTTTACAGTATAAAAACCAGCATTAAAAACAATGCCTTTTATCTTTTTTTAGAGATATTTCTTGTTTATTAGACAAATGCTATAGCAAAAGTCTTAAGTAAAATGGAAAAAAAAAACAAAAAAAACACGGTTATGTTTGATGATTGATAATATTTTATTATTTAGTATTGAAAACTTTGATAGTACTTAGGTCATGTACCAATGGTAGATCTTTTCTTCTTTGGCTTTCTGAAAAAAAAAGTCAAGTTTAATAAGTATTGATACATTATGGTATAGAATAGGCAGAGAAGCTTCTATAAGATTTAAATTTGAAACATTCAAATTTCAAATACCCTGCAGTAAATTCATATACCCCAAATGTTGATTAAACAGATTCGTAAATTCAAAATTAACCTAAAAACATATATATCTAAATATGAATGGACTCATTTAAGTTTAATTATAGGGAATGAGGACACACCTGAGGGATTTTTGTCTTCCAGAGTACAGGTAAATATTTAGATTGTATACTGCACAGCATGCCTTTAGTGAACTCTAGTATTTTGGGGAGATGGACATGGCCAGCCTCAGGACAGGTGTTGACAATGAGACACACCTGTTGATTGATGTATATCTCAAAGGTAATAAAGGTGTGGCCAATATCCTTATGGTTTGGATGGAGTGGGGGAGCCCAGGTGATCACCATGACAATATTTTTTTCTGTAGACCCAGAAGTACAGGTACATACAGTATATACTCTACATATATTCTGAATGGACCCCCTTTGAGTTTATTAGGAGATGCCCCATGACTAGGTATAAATGTTTTTATCAAAGGTAAGGTGTGATCAATGCCCCAAAGGTTGGGGGGGGGGGGGGGGTATATATATCGGTCATAATGGGGGAAAAAATGGGGAAAAAAATATAACATTTTGATTTTATTAATTTCCCACACAATACAATAAAATATATACCACAGTATTTAATGTTTTGCTATGTGCAAAAGGAGGTACGGACAAAAGCCCCCCCGGACATTAGCCCCTAGGACAAAAGCCCCCCCGGACATTAGCCCCTTCACACTAATCAAAAAGTGGACAAAAGCCCCTTCATAAAAAACAAATTATATTTATTTTTTTTATTTTTTTTACGTTTTTATTTATTCATTTTTTTTTAAATTACAATATATGTTTTAGCAGTGGTTATATTAAGTGCTACATATATATGTAAGTGACTTCAGTCACCAGTGGCTTCTGCAATGTAAACAACCAGTTCGAAAAACAACTACTTGAACTGTTACATAAACAATAAGCTGTTACACAGGTGTTTGGTAGGTTTTTCATTGATTTTACTGTTACATAAACAATAAGCTGTTACACAGGTGTTTGGTAGGTTTTTCATTGATGTTGTATTCTCCTCGAAGGAAATATATCATTAATGGCTTCATGTGTATCAACAGTGAAATGTCTATGTTTGCACAGGTATAAATTGTTTTTATATTGTTTCTTTGATTTTAATCATTCCTAAAATTAAGATTACAACACAGAGGAACATGTTTGGTTAGGTACTTATCATATTTCTTCGATATATGGCTGTGTGTGATATTAATGAATAATAACAAATTAAAAACTATGAAATCTACACCATGTTTTTGTATTCATTAATTGAAGGATGCAACATATATGACAGAAAATGTGAGTAAGTTTGTGGGAAAACATCATTATTTATTGTACAAACTTCAAGACATTTTGTTTTAAATGATAAGCTTTCCTGAAATTTTCAGCTTACTTAATAATATAAAGTTTGAACAAATAAATGATGTTTAACCACAGACATATAATGCAGCTCTGGCATTGAACCAAGGACCTTCATTTTCCACACAATTATTCTCCAAATTTCAGAGATAAAATCAGCAGTATATATACAGTTTTTGTTTTTCAAAAGTACAGATTTATATAAAGTATACCAGCTAAATTTATAATGAAGGGGCTTTTGTCCGGGGGGGCTAATGTCCGGGGGGGGGGGGGGGGGGCTTTCGTCCGGAGGGGCTTTTGTCCTAGGGGCTAATATCCGGGGGGGCTTTTGTCCTACACTCGTGCAAAAGATATCATAGCTATTATATTCCAACACACTCATTCCTCGATCAATCCCTGCAATTCTGTATCAAATATCTGTTTTGAAACACTAAATAATTTACAAAAAGTATAATATTTAATTTAATTTACATTAGACTGATTTATGTTTTTTTCAATTAGTTTCAATTAATGCATTTCTTTCAATAATGGCTTTATTATTCATGAGATCAATGTTAACAGAAGTCATGGTTATACTATATAAAATTCTACAGATTATAGCTATCAAATCACTAATCTAATCATAAATATGATATTAAAGTTGAATTGAATATAGTTAATGGATAGTTTAAATTATATACACCTTCCAGTTAAAAATAAAATAGACGATAGTATACCAGCCATCTTTTTCTCTTGTTTTTTTTACTAGTTTTCACTGGGCAATAACTAAATATTCACAATGAATTACACAACAAATTTGACTAAACGCGATACAGTAACTATCGAGCAAGAATTATTTGAAAACCATTTTGAAATTGGTCAATAAATAAAAAAGGAGTTAAACTGAAACCATGTAGCACTGTCCTTAACACCAGCCATTCACAGTATAACCATAATTTGTTTTGTTTACTAATTTTCACTGGGCAATAACTAAATATTTACAATGAATTACACAACAAATTTGACTAAACGCGATAGAGTAACTATCGAGCAAGAATTATTTGAAAACCATTTTGAAATTGGTCAATAAATAAAAAAGGAGTTAAACTGAAACCATGTAGCACTGTCCTTAACACCAGACATAAGCGGCCCGACATAAGCTAACCAGCGCGGTAATCGCCGTGAAAAGAAGTTGAACGGTCACATGTGCAGTCTTCCGAACATAAAGTACGGCGGAATACGTTTGAAACGCCAGTTTACATAAAAAAAATTGCACTTAAGTTTGATTCCCGTGATTTGTTATCGGACAATAGTCCTCTATGAGCTGTGATAAAGCTGACCGTGTTTCAGGCGTACTTTCAATATGGCGTCTAAACATTAGGAGCAGCAATGCACTCTGGGATAAATCACCCGAACTTCCGCTCGGCGGTGACGTTTGGTAAGCCAATGAGCTTGTTGCGAATCCCTAGTATATAGGTCTCTGTTTATATGACCTTATATCATTTATTTATCAATTTTTCTTTTTTAAATATTTATTTATGTAGTAACTGGATTTTAACATGATATACATATATGTAAGAACGAGAGAAAGCTCGTTATGAACTAATTATTGTAATCCTATCGTTTATGCGTCGCCTTCATGCATTATTTGTCAAATATTCAATATTATACTAATAAATCTTTTAATTTGATTACGTCTTAGTTATTATATGATTAAGGGGAGATAACCGCTGCTGGAAGTTTACGACAAGTAGGGCTACATTTATTTTTTTGTCTTTTCAAATTCACTCTCCAAGATTTCAGTTATTAGAATGATTTGGGTAGATATGGTTGGATAGATTTGTGTAATGCATCTGCTATTAAATTTGAACGCAAGTCAGGTTCATTTGAATATTTTAACAGCAATTCTTATACTTGCCTACCTCTTTTTGGAATAAATAAATGAGATTTCATGGCTGTAATTAACTTGCAATGCATGCCATATTCCAATATATTTGAACAGTGGCACAATTCAGAATATTCGCATATACATGCTGGACTTACTTTTGAAATTAAATAATGGAAATTATGAAATATGTTGAATTATGACGCCGTTGCACATATCCATTCAGATTTTGACATTTCTATCTACATATTGTTCCTCCTTGCCTCCAAAGTATAAACACCTTAAGCCAACATCTCTAATGAATCATAGCTAATGTTGATCCAATATGTGATGGAATTAACGAAAATACGATGTTATATCTTCATATCTTCTGAATTGAATATCTTCATCTACATTATAAAAGGTATCTAAATTTTCTGAAGATATTTTTAATGCTTTACAAAACAACTTTCATGTTTAAAATTATATATCTCATAAAATCTAAACTGTTATCTTTCTGTTTGTTTTCCTTTTTCTTTTTCTTTTTTTTTTTTTTTTTTTGAGAAATGCTAAAGAAATGAAGTTGCTGCTTTTAGCCGTTTGCTTACATAACAGGACAAATGCATAAAACTGTATAACTGTATTCTGTCTAGTTTTGTCTATGATCCAAGGACAAGGTTTAAATATATATGAACAAAAATCATATAGATGTAAAAAAAATCAATTAAATGGATAGAGGGAGTGAAAGCTTGGTGATCATAGGACAACAACATCTCAATGGCCCTTAAACAGAAGGAATATTTCTCAACTAGTGACTTGTTCTTAATGTGGACATTAACCAGCTGTTACAAACAACATTTGTTTCCTTTCGTCAAATTTTATTCTCAAATAACACATGTTTTAAAATCATCACAACATTTTTGTAGCCTATATATTTAAGTGCAAACTTATGTGTAAAGGAAGATGAATATGCTATACTTAGAATTGAACACATTCAATAGTTGTATGATGTGATACTATAAATACTATGTACAATGATAAATGACATCATAATGCCTTGGTAATGTGGTCAATCATAACAAACAACTGTCATAGTACTCCCACGTTTGGCCTCAGTACAACACAAGATGGGCAAGCAATGGTACTTGTGTAATGTGATAATGTTAGCCACTGCAGGGTCCCAAGCAAGTAAAACAAATTACATACATTTAGAAAAGTTGGGTCCTTGCGTCTGTTTGCTATTTGAGCTGGGCTAACAACATCACGGTGTAACAAGCGACAAACAGTCAATGAAAACAGATTTATTAGACGTAATCACCATACTTCCATATTTTAAATGTATAATGTTTGCAAACAACATTCCTTCACATGTGTATTATAATGACTGTTTAATGTATTCTCGCCAATCTTGACTGATGAAAGCAATGCACCATAGTTACAACTGGACTGCTTATAGGGACACAAAATTATCCCAATTCTTTAAAATAACCACAATTTAATAGCGATTTTTTTCACATATACTGACGAATGTTCCTCCATGACTCAAGCATAAAGAATATGTTTGTGTTTGAGGCCAGACACCACCATCAGGACAGACACACTAACACAGGTTCCCTACATACAAACACAGGAGGATCAACCTCTTCATAAAACACCTTCCAAGATCCCTTGGTATATTGTTTAGTATTCATACAGTTTTGTTCTGTGGATGTCGTTGTCCGGGCATTCACGTTCCTTGTTGTAGTAATAGAAAAATCCATCAGCTTTTCTGCACAGCTTCTTAATGTATCCGTTGTGGGGCCATCTGTCTATAGATGCCTGTAACACAAATGACTGATTATAAACCAAAAACCAAAATACTCTGTCAAAAATAAATCTGTCTTTATAAAGGCACTGATCGACATTCAAAACGTAACGTAGTCATTAGTGCTAAAGTCGGCTGGAATTTTTATCATTGAGAACCCACTAGAGTGAGGATGGCTTATAACAAATTTCATTATTCTACTGTGTTTAAAAGCTATTGTAATCTTACATGTATCACATTTGACACATTAGTACTAAAGGTTCTGTGTATATATATATTGATGTGTATGTTATCTTAGGGCAGTTATGTTAAAGTAAAAGTATTTTGTCTTTGTGGTACAAAGCTTCAAGTATGAAAAGTACAACAAAATGCATATATGAAATAATTACAGAGGCACTTTTACCTGTCGAAACATAAAACTAGCTACATTTGTATTAATTTATATTAGCCATACTTTGAAGAAAGTAGATTTTCCTTTAGAATAATCTACATTTACTTTAGAACAACCTATCATAATCACTGTCAATTAATATGATTTGGATGCCTACTGATTGATAATTAGCAGTTTCTATCCTAACCAAAGTATCAGCAACCAATAAAAACTGAATGTATTGAAAACAAATTTACATTGTTGCCTGTCAATGTCTGATACTCTATTGCATCCCTCCAGCCAGCCTTTTGGAACCTATAGGCCTCTTCCACTGCATCATCCCAATGTTTGGGTCGAACCATCTTCGTAGGTTGTGCTGCCATTGCTGTGACTTTCAGTCCTGTCCACAAAAAAAAGACATATTAATTGCTTTAATCAGATACATATCATATTCACATCATAAATGCATAACTTTATATGAGGTCATTCTCTTCCCATACCAAACATAACTAGAAGTCGAATGAGGATTAGACTCAATTCTCCAACAATTCACACTATAAATACTGCAGTTTAATCTCTCTGTGTTTAGTGAGTGTAAACTTGAGCATCCTTGTGTCAGGCAAAAATTTACAAATCCTCCTAATCTAAAAGAAAATGTTTGGTGAAATGTAGTACACTTAAAAAGATAAATGTTTGTTTTCATCCATGGTAAACAGTTATGTCAGCAGATGTCACCATACCTTACTGCTGCCAACAGTCTAGGGAACTTGCACTTGGTTATAATACACTGACAGGCAACACATATTTTTGACATACCTCTGCTACTAAATACAGTCAATTTTCATTTTTTGTGTCATGAATAAATTACAACATTCTTGTGGAACTCGTCTGACCTCAGCTTAATACAATGCCACTCCTATAACGCTAGCCTGAGTTTCCTCTGCCCCCGACACCATGACATGGTCGGTCCATGACATGGTGTCAGGTCACAGGAAACTTCGGCTTCTGTAACATCAGCGTGTAGCAATCTGTTTGAAAAATAGTTGTGGCATGTAGCCTGTTCCAGAGCTGCAGTAGTTGACACTGGATACTGGAGGTTTGGTGGGGGTACATGTATGTATGTATGTGCAAGGGTTACCTTATCGGTTTTTTGTTGGAACTACAAATGTATGTATGTTACCATGATTAAAATGAATATTCATACCCTGCCTTCTCGTTATCACAGTTATGTTACCATGTGCATTATAAAATACAAATGCATACCAGAATATACTGTAATAAATCCTGGGGTGTGGCCCCAGATCAGTTACCCAAATTTTAAAATGACATATTGAACGAATCGGTCACACTTTGAGGCTCAATATTTCATTCTGGATTATAGAGTCTAGCACACAGGTACTTGGGGTAAGAAATTACATTTGTATATTATACTATATAGCCTCGTATTACTATATAAATAGATTATAGTAATACGAGGCTATATAGTATATATATACAAATATAATTTCTTACCCCAAGTACCTGTGGTCTAGCATACATGTACATGTATTTGGTAAATGGCAGCATATAAAGCTAATTATATTCTCACATTGCCCTCAAGCAAAATTAACTTCTATGTTTTTGTTCAGCTATAAAATTATACACTGTACATAAAGTAATAAAGTTTGAATGGAATTTGAAATAATATCGCATTCATAGTCTCAACATTTAAAAAAACAACACCTCTATATATATAGATGATACATTTTGTGTTAACTCTTACCTGATGACATTGTTATAAATTCCTCAATATATTGTCAAACGATAAACAGATCTAATTCCACACTGTCCTGTTTTGGATCGTTATTGTCAAATAACAACGAAGTATCCACAGTAACACGGATATCTTTCAATGTGCTATGCTTCACTTCAGACGACAGAACAATTAATGGCTGTCAGCTGTATCGATATGCATTATTACAAAGTACATTCGGTGTTCCACAAAGTGTAAATTGCCAGACCAGTCATTGAAGACAATGAGCCCATTTAAGTGTATTGTTTGTCTACCTGTGCGTTATTTGATATTATTCAGATAGCTTACCTTATATTTAACAGTCCGATGACACGAGTGTGCGGCTGTTAGATCGTATTTAGCTTAACATACAATAGTCCTAACCGCAGACTTGTTTTGAATATTCTTTGTTGTGTTGCGTTGCCAACACGGACAACACATACGATATCATTCTGTTCTCATTGGTCAAAATAAATTTTAAAGGGAAGTAACTTACCCTGAAAATATAAAGATTAGTTTAGGTAGCACAACATCATTTTTTATCATTTTTTTTTTTTTTTTTTCTTAAGTGCTTGCTGAATATATATTTCTATTTCTATTCTCCCGTATACATAATAATATACAAGTATTAGTTTTCCAATTAGCTAAGCAGGCACCCAATAGCATTATCATTTTTTTTTACATATTTAACAATGCAACTCAGTACAATTAGTCCAATTTTAAAAAGAGTTTGTTGTTAGGATATGGTGAATTACACTGAACTGAAACCACTACAATTTTGTATTTGTTGTAACACAGAAAGGCATTTTACATATTTTACCCCACATTTGGTTATCTATGTTGTTGAAAATGGTATTCCATTTTCTAGTGCCAGATGTTATAGTGTCTGATTCGGTTATAGAGTTTAAAAATATTTTGACCCTTTCCTGTCTCTAAGAAAAAAAGTAAGTTGAAAGGAATGTAAGGATAGGCAAGTTCTTTTCTGTGTGTATTAGATGAAGTAATAAATTCTTAAGTAGCAGATACAATCACAGTAATCACAGTATGACATCGATGTAAGCCTTAAAAGGCTTGTGTAATGTATTATCGCCATGTCATTACAGAATGAGGTTTGTCAAATAGGAGGTCAGCGACTTCGGATTGGTTGTTTCTTCACTAAATAGATATACATGTACATTTTGTATATGGTAATGCACATTTTGTACACTTGAAATAATATGCACTTATTTACACATACTATTTACACTTGATATATGTATCTTGACAATTCCTGGTGTAGAACTTTTCTTTGAATTAAAAACACATTTTTACACATTTGTCAATACAATACCTTGATATTTAAAAAAAAAAATGTATTTACCTGGTATTTTTCAATAAATTGTTCATATGTATAAAACAAATCTGTGTCAACATCCTATATTATATCCTGTATAATAAAATACCTTTCTGGTAGTATTTTTTTTTTTTTTTTAAACACAACTTTTCCACCTATCTTGATTTTACTGTTATACCAGATGGAGGATTTCAATATGCTTTCCTGAAGGATGTTATCATGGTTTTTTGAACTTAGAAAGTAGAATGCCTTAAGAACATCACAGCGGAATTTATTTGTACACTTATTTTCACATATTTTGATATATTCAGAACCACAATTTGAAAGAAGGTCCGTTTTGATAGAAGTCTAGTATAGCCTGCCATTTTTCACTACTCTGATAGAGTCTTATGATCCAAGTAAAGTTAATAAATGCAGTAAGATTTACCATCTTCAATCCCCCATCTGCATAATTTTTAGTAATAATTTCTCTTTTAACTTTGTCTGGTTTCCCATTCCATAAATAGTCAAATGATAATGAGTTGAGTTTGCCAACTTTACTATCTGGATTAGGTAATGCTATAGTGGTTAAATTGTGAAATGAAGCGACACATTAAACAGGTGCTGATTCCCATCTCTGAGTTTCCTTATATATATATATATATATACATAGATTTGTCTCTTTTGTGTGTCTAAGCTCTTATTTTAATGAAGTGGATTTTAACAACATTTTTCATATCCATACCTTTTCGCGTTTGAGGTCAATATATACTTTGACGTGAACACGTGGATGGCACAACATACACTCATGTGTACATTCGTGTAGCATAAGTGTCTATGTCGTTTCATCCTTGCCATATCATTGTTTTCTTATCCCGAATTCAAGAATATATTCGAGCTATTAACTTATAAGAACTAATCTATTCAGATACATGTATATCAAAGACCCTTCCTACACTGTGACTCCGAATGTTGCGCTGCCACCAAAACAACTTTGTTTACTTTGACTATTGAACTAGATAAAGGCTAAGTCTTATCAGTTATCGTACACAGGACGAGTTAAAGTTGAGTACACGGTTGTCGATGACATCACAGAAAAACGAGCCCGAAATAGACGAAATATGACGGAGAAGTAGAGGCGACCAAACATTCTTACAAAATTGGCCAAGCTGATTGTCGTTTTCTTCCTACACACACAGGTACACATTGTTCATTGAAATACTTGTTTCCAAAGCGTTTCCATCTATAATTAAATAACAGAAACATGTTATTGAATTACTAGTAATCAAAAAATAGCTGGAAAGTCTTACTTTAAAATCCTATGTTTCGTACAGATTTGGGTTATATTTCACAAATATTGTTGTTACATATGTATTCATATAACAGACAACTTTGTTGATTGCATTTAGCAACCATGAGATATGCTGTCGCCCTGATATCAATTTTTACCTTGACCTTCGCCGATGTACACAATGATCTACTGTCGACCTTGAACGTGCTTCACGACAGCGAAGCTTACCAAGCCCTTCCCCCAGAGCTACAGGTGTTGACGGTTGAGTTAGCCGCGTGTGCCAAGACTGGTGAACTAACAAGTTACATCGACAAGATCGGCTTCTCCTCTGTCCTCAACCTCATCAGACGTAAGTCTAGAGATCATACCTACCAGGAAACATTAATTTACGGCCTGATTTCTCCTATCATAATTTACTACCTTATAATTCTGACATAGATCCTTTTACTTTTATTATACAACTGTAATGTTTGTCACCAAAATCCTAACTTTAGAGCAATTTACGCAATAAAATGAAATGAAATTATCGTGATACTTCAATCATTTGATTATTTGACACACCATTTAAATTTTTCATACGTGTCAAGTTTTCATCATTTAGTGATAGCTTCTTAGAAATCGAACACTATAAACATATACTAGTGTTGCACTAGGTGAACTGTTCCTGTAGCGGTAACGTGAAAGGGACCGCTAACTACATGTATATTTCAAATATGTCAAAGCAACATTAAAAATCGAAAAAAAAATTAGTTGAAATATTTCTGTTTCCTTTTTATAATCGGTCATCTGTGGTCAATGTTTTGCTTTCTCATTGTTTTCCACATTTTCTTTCAATTGTAATATTCTTGTTTTGAACGATTCATGCTTCACCACACTTGCCTGCGATCTGCGTCTTGTCCAAATGTCATAGCAATGTTTTTGTTTGTTTGTTTGTTGTTGTTGTTGTTGTTGTTGTTGTTGTTGTTGTTTTGCTTGGTTTTCTTACACATGTGAAAATCTGTTGCATATTGGACCTTATCTGACTGAAACCTTTGTCGTTTAAAGTAAGCTGTTGTTTCGTACTTATCGGTGTTAAAGTGTAAAATAAACGCCTTTGAAATAGCAGTTTTGTAAAATGACGTGAATAATTCTATATTCTTAACAGATTTGCCCGTTGCTGACGCGCATGATTTAGAAGACTACCTCCTAAAGGTGAGATTTAACCTCCGCTACTTGGGTGATACTAGAAAATTCCCAAATAAGGGCACGAAATTATCTACTTTGGGTCATATCTAGATTTAGATATGGAGGCATCGTCAGAAAATCTACGTGTTTTTTTTTTCATTTTTTTTTTCAAATTGGCGGCCATTTGGACGGCAAACATTCGTGAGGGTGACGAAAATGCAGTAAATATTGCATCTATTAAAATCTCAATGCATAATCTATATAAGTGTATTGAAGATACATTGACCTTTCATGTGATAATGGTTTTGTTGAAAGTTTTTTCTTTTCTTTTCTTTCATACCACTCAGCCGTAAAGTTCCCCTTTGATCACTTATACATTTATGTATTTTACAAATATTTAATGCTTAGGCTATCATATATGAGCCTTCGTTAGAGTATACAACAAAAATAATGAAAAAAATAACACAATATAAAACTAACTATCCACTCTATTGGAGAAATTCTATAAAACTTGGCTAGGAATTCATCCGATAATCAACGAGTTACCTCCCTTGCTTTTGATAATATGGTCATGTTCACCAAGAAAATTTAAATCCAACGTTTTGCAATTCAATGTGCACTCCAATACATCATTAACACTCCAATACAGCATTAACACTATTATACAACATTAACACTCCAATACAACATTGACACTCCAATACAACATTAACACTCCAATACAACATTAACACTTCAATGCAACATTAACACTCCAATACAACATCAACAATCCAATACAACATTAACACTCCAATACAACATTGACACTCCAATACAACATTAACACTCCCATACAACATTAATACTCCAATACAACATTAACACTCCTATACAACATTAACACTCCAATACAACATTTACACTCCTATACAACATTAACACTCCAATACACTATTAACACTTCAATACAACATTGACACTCCTATACAATATTAACACTTCAATACAACATTAACACTCCAATACAACATTAACACTTCAATACAACATTGACACTCCCATACAACATTAACACTTCAATACAACATTAACACTCCAATACAACATTAACATTCCAATACAACATTAACACTCCAATACAACATTAACACTCCAATACAACATTAACACTATTATACAAAATTAACTCTCCCATACAACATAAACATTCCAATACAACATTAACACTCCAATACAACATTAACACTCCAATACAACATTGACACTCCTATACAACATTGACACTCCTATACAACATTAACACTCCTATACAACATTAACACTTCAATACAACATTAACACTCCAATACAACATTAACACTCCAATACAACATTGACACTCCAATACAACATTAACAGTCCAATACTACAACATTAACACTCCAATACAACATTGACACTCCAATACAACATTAACAGTCCAATACTACAACATTAACACTCCAATACAACATTAACACTCCAATACAACATTAACACTCCATTACAACATTGACACTCCAATACAACATTAACACTCCAATAAACATTGACACTCCAATACAAACATTAACACCAATACAACATTAACACTCCCATACAACATTAACACTCCCATACAACATTAACACTCCAATACAACATTAACACTTCAATACAACATTAACACTCCAATACAACATTAACACTCCAATACAACATTAACACTTCAATACAACATTAACACTCCAATACAACATTGACACTCCAATACAACATTAACAATCCAACACAACATTGACACTCCAATACAACATTAACACTCCAATACAACATTAACACTCCATTACAACATTGACACTCCAATACAACATTAACACTCCAATACAACATTAACACCATACAACATCATACAACATAAACTCATACAACATAACACTCCAATACAACATTAACACTCATACAACATTACACTCCAATACAACATTGACACACTCCAATACAACATTAACACTCCCAATACAACATTAACACTCCAATACAACATTAACACTCAATACAACAGTAACCTCCAATACAACATTAACACTCCAATACAAAATTAAAACTCATACAACATTAAACACTCCAATACAACATTGACACTCCAATACAACATTAACACTTCAATACAACATTAACCTCCAAATTCAACATTTGACACTCCAATACAACATTAACAATCCAACACAACATTGACACTCCAATACAACATTAACACTCCAATACAACATTAACACTCCATTACAACATTGACACTCCAATACAACATTAACACTCCTATACAACATTAACACTCCAATACAACATTGACACTCCAATACAACATTGACACTCCTATACAACATTAACACTCAAATACAACATTAACACTCCAATACAACATTAACACTCCAGTACAACATTAACACTCCAGTACAACATTAACACTCCAGTACAACATTAACACTCCAATACAACATTAACACTCCCATACAACATTAACACTCCAATTATTACTCCAAATATTGTATTTATATAACCATTTCTTTATAGGCAAAATGAATACATCATTCTCGTTACCCCTGCTCAATTTTGCCAGTAAAAATGGCAGCGATCTTGAAAGTAACCGGGAGAAGATTTTTTGAAAGTTGCCTTCATATCTAAATTTGTTTTGTTAGGGCTTTAAGTACGTCTGTGTCAAATTTCACGCTTTTATCAAAATGTTTAGCATTTTTCAGTTATCAGATTCACTTATATGTTTATATCTATTGTACAGGTCTTAACAAACGAGGGTCTGGCTGCATTACAACAACAAACACAACATGCTGAAGTCACTGCTACTACAGAAACACAGAGAGCAAATGATCGAGTAAGCATATATTATTCCTCCTTCTCTCACTCACGCCAGCCTTATTCATTTAATGATAATTACCAAATATTATCACACATACGTTTTAAAAGATTTCATTATAAAATTGTCATTTATTTCCTTGTTAAGAAGAGGTCAAAGAGGTCGACATCCGATTCATACCTGCATAATCTGGAGTCAAGTAACGCCTATCAGAGCCTGCCACTGCAGTACAGGGGCGTGTTGAAGTCTCTTTTGGCCGCCGCCCACTCCAACACTCTCACCCAGTACATCAGAAACGACGTGAACATCCTCCCCAAACTACTTCACCGTACGTAACTACTCATACTTAATAAAATGCATATATTGGGTGTATATCAAAGTTCCCATTGGTTTTTATGTGATTACAGACATTTCTGATTGGGTTGTTCAATCTTCAACCAGGTGTAGATTCTTAGTCAACACATTAAGTTCGATAAGGTAAACCGTGCTTTTGAATTTAAGTGCAAAAAAAATCTATCTTTATTGTATTTACTATCACTAAAGGTGAATTCCTAAGAAGAGATGTGCTTTGTAATGACACATGCCACAGGTTCCATCAATACATGGAGATAAAGACGTCTAAAAACTACATTGGAAAATTTCCCTTCAGAAAAGAAATATTGTCGTGTTTGTCACTATGCCATAATTTCTACTGTCGACAATTACACATACACACCTTATTGTCTTTATACAGGTACACACTGAGCATTATCTAGGGTATCTTTTATATAACGTCTGCATTTATATCGTAATATACGTTATATAGATGGTAATAATAAGTGTAAATGGTTGAATAGTATATGGCTCACGTGCCAGGGGTAGAATATTTACGGTTTAATCAGTACATATTGTAAAATAAGTAGTCTATGGGTAATACTCGCTAACAATCAGTATATACTGTAAGATATTCTATGGGTAACGTGTCGGGGTAGAATATCAACGGTAACAATCAGCATTAACTGTTAAATAGTCTATCAGGTGTCAGGGGTAGAATATTTACGGTAACAATCAGCATATACTGTTAAATAGTCTATCAGGTGTCAGGGGTAGAATATTTACGGTAACAATCAGCATATACTGTTAAATAGTCTATGGGTCACGTGTCAGGGGTAGAAATTTACGGTAACAATCAGCATTAACTGTTAAATAGTCCATCAGGTGTCAGGGTTAGAATATCAACGGTAACAATCGGCAGATACTGTTAAAAAGTCTATGGGTCACGTGTCAGGGGTAGATTATTTACGGTAACACTCAGCATATACTGTTAAATAGTCAATTGGTCACATGACGTCAGGGGCAAAATGTTTACGGTAACAATCATCATATACTGTCAAATAGTCTATGGGTCACGTGTCAGGGTAGAATATTTTCGGTTACAATCAGCATACTGTAAAGTTGTAATCGTGGTTATTTTCGCGGGGGTTAATTTCGCGATTTCGATGTGTAAACTATACGCGTTGGGGCAATTTTCGCGATCGATCCACCTTCGTTTGTAGTTCGAGAGTATGCAAATTGATATCAAAATAATACGCATGGGGGAATTTTCGCGATCAAAAGGTGTAATTAGCGTAAATTCCCCCCTCGCGTAAATTTCCACGTTTACAGATTACTGCTAAATAGTCCATGGGTTACGTTCCAGGGGAAGAATATTTACGTTGCAATCATTTTATCCTGTAAACCATAAGATATTGTACGGGTCACGTGTCGTGGTAAGGGTAAGGTGTTCACGGTAAGATATTTTATTGATCCCACGACAGGGGTAGGATGTTTACGGTAGATGCCGTGACAGGGGTAGGATGTGTACGGTATATATAGTGTAAGATATTTCATTGATGCCGTGATAATGGTAGGACATTTACGGTACATAAACTGTTACATATCTTATTGATGCCCTGACAGCGATAGGATGTTTACGGTATATATTTTGTTAGATATTTTATGGATTCTGTGATGGGGTAGGATATTTACGGTATATATAGTGTAAGATATTCCATTGATGTCGTGACGGGGGTAGGATAATTACGGTAATAATCAGCATACATCAAATTCGACACAGAACCAGACATGCTCATTATATGTATCTGGCTTTTGTCATTCTCCTATGTACAAGCACTATAAGAAAAGGGGTAAAATAATTATCAGCGGTAATCAGAAACCAAATTTCTTAAATGAAATAAATTGAGATAATAAAGACCACGTCAAGTAAACGGAACCCTATTTCATGCGATTTAACTGTTGAAACAGATACGCCGTTTGTGTTTGCACGTATATCTAGTCACGTGCTCGCATACTCGACATACTCGTCCACAAAAACTGTAGCATCCAATCGTAATAATAATGGATATCCAGGTCTGGTTAATATAAACATGTAATATTATTTGTTGTTTTCTGTCTTGATGTGTTGTTTACACAGTATCTGCATTATCTTTATAATTGTAACTTATATTTAATTACTTTTGGTTACAGATATGAACCCAGGCCTGGCCCGCAGACTCAACGCTTACTTTATACAGGTATATCATCTATGCGGTAACTTCACCATGTGGAACTTACCAAAATATACATGCGTAGAACCAAGTAACAGTCTCAGAATAGATTAGATATTCGTCTAGCACAATACAAACGATCGAAAAGTAAATGAGATTTACATAACACATTTGGCGTTATGATACGATTGTTCTCTTTGCAGCAATTACGGAGAGAGGGACGACAACATGCAGCTGATGACGAGGAGGATTAGATAATCGTAAACACACATTGACTAGGACAGTATCAAAAATAAAACAAATCAATAAAATGTATCAAAACTGGTAAAAATGTCATAGCTTGTTTTAATATTGTTGAAGGTAAAACTTCATTTGGAGCCTACACTGGTGTGACGTCATGGCCTACAACACATCCCTTGCCATCCCATTCATTTGATACGCTACACAGTATACAGGTATATGATTTGAGTTTGGGATAGAGGTCTTCTACTATATTTAATAGTCATATTCCAAGATTGAAAGTTAAAAGGAAAACATAGGGGCAACATAATGACTATTTTATGAGCGCCCATCTGTACAAATGTACCTTTTATGTCGATACAAACAGTTGACGTTAATAAGATGTAAACAAATATATTTTATTCAATTTGATACTTTTTTTTCAATTCAGTTTTACCCACTATTAAAAACTACGCAGATATTTTATTCTTTTGATACTATGATAAGCCGAATAGATATTGGTTAAAATAATGTCTCGAAACCCTATATCGAGATTCTTATCATCTGTCAGCAGTGATGTTACCTCCGCCAACCTGATTGGCTCTTTCACATCGCATAATGACCTAATTTGGAAAGGGAGATTAGCTAGGTAAATGTTTTGATTGGTTCTTGGTAACAGGGAAGTAGTCTACAGCTAATTCCCGGGGACATAGTATTAATCCATGATTTATTGTAGTGTTAAATAAACAGGTAATTATATAAGTATATAAAAAGTACTATTATAGGGTTACTGTTTATGTAGTAAATTTAGTTGTAATGCCTGCAACTATCCCACAAACCAACTGGTCCATGTAACAGCACGTGCTGACTAGATCGCCGAGCACTGTAAAACACTCATGTCAGAAGTTGTTCATTACACACAGAAAGATGAGTTTTATCGACATTTTTTGTTGTTTTGCAATAAACCCAGAAATATTTCGTAATAGATAATAGTGTATCTGAAGCTTGAAAAGTTATGCAAGGCTAAAAGTATGATTACAGCAAAGATGAAATATCTTTTTATCTCAAACGTTCCTGCCAAGTCATTTTGACAAATAAAAATTCCTATTTACTCCACAAAAAGCACACGTCAGTGTAGAGGATATTTGACGGGGAACATACACTGCCTCGAGTATAACTGTAAACATTAAAATCTAGATTCTTGATCTCAAAAATCAATCCCCCATATGTTGTCTTACGGAGTTAGAATTTAGATCATCATCATCATCATCATCATCATCATCATCATCATCATCATCATCATCATCGTCGTCATCATCATCATCATCATCGTCGTCGTCGTCTACCGCCATGTTGAAGTGGAGACAGATCTCTAGATTACCGAATATTTTGTCAAAATTTCAACACAAAAAGAAGCCAAGTTAGATATGCAATTGGTTTACAGAAGAAAAAAAACTAATGATTAAAAAAAGTAAGTAAATTGATTTTATGATCAAACATCCAGCATGTGTAACATGTGTCTATTTTGTTGCTACGTTGACATGTTGTCCCACCAAGAAGATAGTGTATTGGGTAATGAAATGCACTCCACAACAGTAAACATTGTCCCTTAGATTGTAATTATCATGCTTATACAAGATAAACTCAATTGTATTCTTGATAATTTGTTCTGCAATTTTAAGACATCGTCAAACGAAAATATCGATAGTAATGCAGGTAGCTCCTCTCTACATAAAGAACTTTAGACTATTTTGTCATATCAATGAAAACAGAAGAAATATATCTATATTCTGGTGTTTTCTAATGTAGATCTACTCTGAAATGCAAATACTGTCAAATGTAAATATTCATGTCCAATTGATGATGAGGCTACGATAGTGAAAATATTAACATAGTGACCGAAAGAAGTATTGTTTTTAGGTTTCACAAAAGTGAAGTAATTTGAAGATTCGCCATTATTACATTTAACTCCTTGCACTCTGATACTTTTTCGGTAAAAGATCGTTAGTCGTTAACTACCGGTAGCATGTCCCCCAGTAAATATGAATTGAAACTTTAAACTGAAATATGGTCCAAATTCGTGCTTACTTCTAAAGTGCTGGTGTTTAAGTGCCATGTTCGTGAAGTCAGCGCGTTAAACTTTTAGAAAGACGATTTGTAAATACTTACTTTCGCTGCATTCCTTCATTATCAGAATGTGTTAAAGACGTTTTTTTGATAGATATGTAGCAACACAGGGCGAGTAAATGCTATAAATCTACATGAAGAATTTGGAACCATCACAGATATTCAACACATCCCAACGCTTCCAATTAGGAGGTAACGATCTGCTCACCTCAGCATGACATTATCGCCAGTCGAATCAATATCGGCTTTTGATAAAACGTTTACTTTGGAATGGTAGCATACCGACCCCACTGTTCTTATCAACATAGTTGATAACATGTTGATAACTGTGAGAGTGGTTGTAATTTGAAAACAAACTATGATCAAGTGTTGAATGTGAAAAATGCCAGGAACGCATGGTCTGCACTGATGTGCCCTAATCTCACTAATGTGTACAACATCCAACAAATAATAATAGGACGTTGTTTTAGTCAACATCACCGTCTCATTGGGACATGTTCTATTTCCTTAAGTAATATAAAGTCAGACATGTTCTATGTCCTTAAGTAATATAAAGTCAGACATGTTCTATTTCCTTAAGTAATATAAAGTCAGACATGTTCTATTTCCTTAAGTAATATTAAGTCAGACATGTTCTATTTCCTTAAGTAATATAAAGTCAGACATGTTCTATTTCCTTAAGTAATATAAAGTCAGACATGTTCTATTTCCTTAAGTAATATAAAGTCAGACATGTTCTATTTCCTTAATATAAAGTCAGACATGTTCTATTTCCTTAAGTAATATAAAGTCAGACATGTTCTATTTCCTTAAGTAATATAAAGTCAGACATGTTCTATTTCCTTAAGTAATATTAAGTCAGACATGTTCTATTTCCTTAAGTAATATAAAGTCAGACATGTTCTATTTCCTTAAGTAATATAAAGTCAGACATGTTCTATTTCCTTAAGTAATATAAAGTCAGACATGTTCTATTTCCTTAAGTAATATAAAGTCAGACATGTTCTATTTCCTTAAGTAATATAAAGTCAGACATGTTCTATTTCCTTAAGTAATATAAAGTCAGACATGTTCTATTTCCTTAAGTAATATAAAGTCAGACATGTTCTATTTCCTTAAGTAATATAAAGTCAGACATGTTCTATTTCCTTAAGTAATATAAAGTCAGACATGTTCTATTTCCTTAATATAAAGTCAGACATGTTCTATTTCCTTAAGTAATATAAAGTCAGACATGTTCTATTTCCTTAAGTAATATAAAGTCAGACATGTTCTATTTCCTTAAGTAATATAAAGTCAGACATGTTCTATTTCCTTAAGTAATATAAAGTCAGACATGTTCTATTTCCTTAAGTAATATAAAGTCAGACATGTTCTATTTCCTTAAGTAATATAAAGTCAGACATGTTCTATTTCCTTAAGTAATATAAAGTCAGACATGTTCTATTTCCTTAACATAAAGTCAGACATGTTCTATTTCCTTAAGTAATATAAAGTCAGACATGTTCTATTTCCTTAAGTAATATAAAGTCAGACATGTTCTATTTCCTTAAGTAATATAAAGTCAGACATGTTCTATTTCCTTAAGTAATATAAAGTCAGACATGTTCTATTTCCTTAATCAATATAAAGTCAGACATGTTCTATTTCCTTAAGTAATATAAAGTCAGACATGTTCTATTTCCTTAAGTAATATAAAGTCAGACATGTTCTATTTCCTTAAGTAATATAAAGTCAGACATGTTCTATTTCCTTAAGTAATATAAAGTCAGACATGTTCTATTTCCTTAATCAATATCAAGTCAGACATGTTCTATTTCCTTAATCAATATCAAGTCAGACATGTTCTATTTCCTTAAGTAATATAAAGTCAGACATGTTCTATTTCCTTAAGTAATATAAAGTCAGTCATGTTCTATTTCCTTAAGTAATATAAAGTCAGACATGTTCTATTTCCTTAAGTAATATAAAGTCAGACATGTTCTATTTCCTTAAGTAATATAAAGTCAGACATGTTCTATTTCCTTAAGTAATATAAAGTCAGACATGTTCTATTTCCTTATGTAATATAAAGTCAGACATGTTCTATTTCCTTAAGTAATATAAAGTCAGACATGTTCTATTTCCTTAAGTAATATAAAGTCAGACATGTTCTATTTCCTTAAGTAATATAAAGTCAGACATGTTCTATTTCCTTAATCAATATAAAGTCAGACATGTTCTATTTCCTTAATCAATATAAAGTCAGACATGTTCTATTTCCTTAAGTAATATAAAGTCAGACATGTTCTATTTCCTTAAGTAATATAAAGTCAGACATGTTCTATTTCCTTAATATAAAGTCAGACATGTTCTATTTCCTTAAGTAATATAAAGTCAGACATGTTCTATTTCCTTAAGTAATATAAAGTCAGACATGTTCTATTTCCTTAAGTAATATAAAGTCAGACATATTCTATTTCCTTAAGTAATATAAAGTCAGTCATGTTCTATTTCCTTAAGTAATATAAAGTCAGACATGTTCTATTTCCTTAATATAAAGTCAGACATGTTCTATTTCCTTAAGTAATATAAAGTCAGACATGTTCTATTTCCTTAAGTAATATAAAGTCAGACATGTTCTATTTCCTTAACATAAAGTCAGACATGTTCTATTTCCTTAAGTAATATAAAGTCAGACATGTTCTATTTCCTTAAGTAATATAAAGTCAGACATGTTCTATTTCCTTAAGTAATATAAAGTCAGACATGTTCTATTTCCTTAAGTAATATAAAGTCAGACATGTTCTATTTCCTTAACATAAAGTCAGACATGTTCTATTTCCTTAAGTAATATAAAGTCAGACATGTTCTATTTCCTTAAGTAATATAAAGTCAGACATGTTCTATTTCCTTAAGTAATATAAAGTCAGACATGTTCTATTTCCTTAAGTAATATAAAGTCAGACATGTTCTATTTCCTTAATCAATATCAAGTCAGACATGTTCTATTTCCTTAAGTAATATAAAGTCAGACATGTTCTATTTCCTTAATATAAAGTCAGACATGTTCTATTTCCTTAATATAAAGTCAGACATGTTCTATTTCCTTAATATAAAGTCAGACATGTTCTATTTCCTTAAGTCAATATAAAGTCAGACATGTTCTATTTCCTTAATCAATATCAAGTCAGACATGTTCTATTTCCTTAATCAATATCAAGTCAGACATGTTCTATTTCCTTAAGTAATATAAAGTCAGACATGTTCTATTTCCTTAAGTAATATAAAGTCAGATATGTTCTATTTCCTTATGTAATATAAAGTCAGACATGTTCTATTTCCTTAAGTAATATAAAGTCAGACATGTTCTATTTCCTTAAGTAATATAAAGTCAGACATGTTCTATTTCCTTAAGTAATATAAAGTCAGACATGTTCTATTTCCTTAAGTAATATAAAGTCAGTCATGTTCTATTTCCTTAAGTAATATAAAGTCAGACATGTTCTATTTCCTTAAGTAATATAAAGTCAGTCATGTTCTATTTCCTTAAGTAATATAAAGTCAGACATGTTCTATTTCCTTAAGTAATATAAAGTCAGACATGTTCTATATCCTTAAGTAATATAAAGTCAGACATGTTCTATTTCCTTAAGTAATATAAAGTCAGACATGTTCTATTTCCTTAATATAAAGTCAGACATGTTCTATTTCCTTAATATAAAGTCAGATATGTTCTATTTCCTTAAGTAATATAAAGTCAGACATGTTCTATTTCCTTAAGTAATATAAAGTCAGACATATTCTATTTCCTTAATATAAAGTCAGACATGTTCTATTTCCTTAAGTAATATAAAGTCAGTCATGTTCTATTTCCTTAAGTAATATAAAGTCAGACATGTTCTATTTCCTTAAGTAATATAAAGTCAGACATGTTCTATTTCCTTAAGTAATATAAAGTCAGACATGTTCTATTTCCTTAATATAAAGTCAGACATGTTCTATTTCCTTAAGTAATATAAAGTCAGACATGTTCTATTTCCTTAAGTAATATAAAGTCAGACATGCTCTATTTCCTTAAGTAATATAAAGTCAGACATGTTCTATTTCCTTAAGTAATATAAAGTCAGGCATGTTCTATTTCCTTAAGTAATATAAAGTCAGACATGTTCTATTTCCTTAATATAAAGTCAGACATGATCTATTTCCTTAATATAAAGTCAGACATGTTCTATTTCCTTAAGTAATATAAAGTCAGACATGTTCGATGCCTAGTGGTTCCATTGTCCTTGAACTTGATGTTCAATGAGGGTGTTATTGATAAAGCAGAAGACGCTTACTCTTGCTGAGCACCTGGTCTTATTCTCCTTTTACTTTTTCATGGATTTGCAGTAAAATCAATACTTTTCTTATTTTGTTCCGTTTTGTCAAGTTTGAATTAAAAATACGTCTATGTCCTTATTTTCTGTTGTTTTTGTATTCATTATACACATTGTACAGCCATAGAAAACGTTGCAACCTTAATGATCGATGCTAAACATACAAATGTACATATGCATTTTTATCAGTTATAGGCAGATAGTCCAAGCCCAAATCAAAACCCATGCACTTTTTGATGCCTTCTAAATAGAGTACAAAGAATACTTGCTGTTTTGTCCGTTTAGAGCTCTAGATCGTGTTTTATTATCTTGTTGACTTGATTCACCATGTAAGATTGATTTGGCTCGTCGTATCAATAGGGTACGCTGTTTGGTCCAGGGTATCCCTTTCGTTGTGCTTTGTCGGGAATCATCGCGTCATTTGTATCCCTCTGAATTGATTTTGTGATATTTTTTCTGGCAAATATAAATGTATACTGACAAATTAACTGTTGTGTCATTAACCTTACGGTACTACTCTTATTGTCTTACAACAATTGCCAAGGAAGCAAAAAATTGAGCGAATTCAATAGATATATCGTATTTATGAATCCTCGCCACTGTGAATATTCTGTAGAATCTATATATGTGTGTGCGCGTCAGCCATGGAGAAAACCTTGACCGAAATTCTGCAAATATATTTATATATTCCCCAGCCTTCAACGCTTAATTTATTTCTGAAAATAGCAGACATTTCCTTCAGGCTTCACCCCCGTCTAATTGGACGTGGATACTCCTAATCACTTGGGCTAATTCGCCACTTGCAGTTATACGCGAACCTGCATTAATCTGTCTTCATTGCAACATGTCCATGGACAGCCGTTAAATCAGCTCTGTGGCGCATTAAAACTTTGTTTTGGAGCAGTTTGATGACGGAGTGTTTGTAGGTACGGCTTCCACAGCACGTGCTAGGCGTGTCAATTACACGACTGTGATACCGGGAGTGTTCCAAACAGACCAGACCCGGGGACATCTGTATTATTTATTTGGCACTGGATACTATCTCTCACTCGTTCTAATTTAAGTCGAGTCGTCTCCATTACGTCTGTCTTCTTACATTTCAACTGTACGGGATATAAATATGCAGCTGCACTCCCGATTACATAATAAATTCTCCCTTGCTTAATGCGTTGGATGTACAAATAAATACTATTCTCATAGAAAATCGGCCCAAAGCAACATAATGGTGTTCAAGTATGAAGCTGAGTATTAGTACACACGACCTTCCATAATTTATTTGATGATATTAACGGCAAACTGTGTATGACTGAGGTAAATATCACCCGTTCTCAGGAACCATCATTACATACGTCGTCATTTATTACCCAATGGAATCTGTAATCTTGATAAAATACTGAATATGATTTCCTGGTTGTCACAGGGGTCAAATGGGTATTAAGTTTCTGTATTAAAACACTTTATACTGTTGGTAAATCGTACATATCTCCGAACCTGTTTATCACAAAACAGTTATTTCACAAAATAACAGGAACTAAGCTGACAATCCTTCACACAATACCAGAATTATACTGACAATCCGTCACACAATACCAGAATTATACTGACAATCCTTCACACAATATCTGAACTACAATAACAATCCTTCACACAATACCAGAACTATACTGACGATCCTTCACACAATATCTGAACTACAATAACAATCCGTCACACAATACCAGAACTATACTGACAATCCTTCACACAATACCAGAACTATACTGACAATCCGTCACACAATACCAGAACTATACTGACAATCCGTCACACAATACCAGAACTATACTGACAATCCTTCACACAATACCAGAACTATACTGACAATCCTACACACAATACCAGAACTATACTGACAATCCGTCACACAATACCAGAACTATACTGACATTCCTTCACACAATATCTGAACTACAATAACAGTCGTTCACACAATACCAAAACTATACTGACAATCCTTCACACAATATCTGAACTACAATAACAATCCTTCACACAATACCAGAACTATACTGACAATCCGTCACACAATACCAGAACTATACTGACAATCCGTCACAAAATACCAGAACTATACTGACAATCCGTCACACAATATCTGAACTATACTGACAATCCTTCACACAATACCGGAACTACAATAACAGTCCTTCACACAATACCAGAACTATACTGACGATCCTTCACACAATACCAGAACTACAATAACAGTCCTTCACACAATACCAGAACTATACTGACGATCCTTCACACAATACCAGAACTACAATAACAGTCCTTCACACAATACCAGAACTATACTGACGATCCTTCACACAATACCAGAACTACAATAACAGTCCTTCACACAATACCAGAACTATACTGACGATCCTTCACACAATACCAGAACTACAATAACAGTCCTTCACACAATACCAGAACTATACTGACGATCCTTCACACAATACCAGAACTACAATAACAATCCGTCACACAATACCAGAACTATACTGACAATCCGTCACACAATACCAGAACTATACTGACGATCCTTCACACAATACCAGAACTACAATAACAATCCGTCACACAATACCAGAACTATACTGACAATCCTTCACACAATATCGGAACTACACTGACAATCCTTCACACAATACCAGAACTATACTGACAATCCGTCACACAATATCGGAACTACAATAACAATCCGTCACACAATACCAGAACTATACTGACAATCCTTCACACAATACCAGAACTATACTGACAATCCGTCACACAATACCAGAACTATACTGACAATCCTTCACACAATATCTGAACTACAATAACAATCCTTCACACAATACCAGAACTATACTGACAATCCGTCACACAATATCGGAACTACAATAACAATCCGTCACACAATACCAGAACTATACTGACAATCCTTCACACAATACCAGAACTATACTGACAATCCGTCACACAATACCAGAACTATACTGACAATTCTTCACACAATACCAGAACTATACTGACAATCCGTCACACAATATCGGAACTACAATAACAATCCGTCACACAATATCTGAACTACAATAACAGTCCTTCACACAATACCAGAACTATACTGACAATCCGTCACACAATATCGGAACTACAATAACAATCCGTCACACAATACCAGAACTATACTGACAATCCTTCACACAATACCAGAACTATACTGACAATCCGTCACACAATACCAGAACTATACTGACAATTCTTCACACAATACCAGAACTATACTGACAATCCGTCACACAATACCAGAACTATACTGACAATCCGTCACACAATACCAGAACTATACTGACAATCCGTCACACAATACCAGAACTATACTGACAATCCGTCACACAATACCAGAACTATACTGACAATCCTTCACACAATATCTGAACTATACTGACAGTCCGTCACACAATACCAGAACTATACTGACAATTCTTCACACAATACCAGAACTATACTGACAATCCGTCACACAATATCGGAACTACAATAACAATCCGTCACACAATACCAGAACTATACTGACGATCCTTCACACAATATCTGAACTACTATAACAATCCGTCACACAATACCAGAACTATACTGACGATCCTTCACACAATACCAGAACTATACTGACAATCCTTCACACAATATCTGAACTACAATAACAATCCTTCACACAATACCAGAACTATACTGACAATCCTACACACAATACCAGAACTATACTGACGATCCTTCACACAATATCTGAACTACAATAACAGTCCTTCACACAATACCAGAACTATACTGACAATCCTTCACACAATACCAGAACTATACTGACAATTCGTCACACAATACCAGAACTATACTGACGATCCTTCACACAATATCTGCACTACAATAACAATCCGTCACACAATACCAGAACTATACTGACAATCCTTCACACAATACCAGAACTATACTGACAATCCGTCACACAATACCAGAACTATACTGACAATCCTTCACACAATACCAGAACTATACTGACAGTCCTTCACACAATACCAGAACTATACTGACAATCCTTCACACAATACCAGAACTATACTGACAATCCTTCACACAATACCAGAACTATACTGACAATCCTTCACACAATATTGGAACTACGATAAGAATCCTTCACACAATACCAGAACTATACTGACGATCCTTCACACAATATCTGCACTACAATAACAATCCGTCACACAATACCAGAACTATACTGACAATCCTTCACACAATACCAGAACTATACTGACGATCCTTCACACAATATCTGAACTACAATAACAATCCCTCACACAATACCAGAACTATACTGACAATCCTTCAAACAATACCAGAACTATACTGACAATCCTTCACACAATACCAGGACTATACTGACAATCCTTCACACAATACCAGAACTATACTGATAATCCTTCACACACTATTGGAACTACGATAAGAATCCTTCACACAATACCAGAACTATACTGACGATCCTTCACACAATATCTGCACTACAATAACAATCCGTCACACAATACCAGAACTATACTGACAATCCTTCACACAATACCAGAACTATACTGACGATCCTTCACACAATATCTGAACTACAATAACAATCCCTCACACAATACCAGAACTATACTGACAATCCTGCACACAATACCAGAACTATACTGACAATCCGTCACACAATACCAGCTAGCTAGCTAGAACTATACTGACAATCCTTCACACAATACCAGAACTATACTGACAATCCTTCACACAATATCTGAACTACAATAACAATCCCTCACACAATACCAGAACTATACTGACAATCCTTCACACAATACCGGAACTACAATAACAGTCCTTCACACAATCCCAGAACTATACTGACAATCCTTCACACAATACCGGAACTACAATAACAGTCCTTCACACAATACCAGGACTATACTGACAATCCTTCACACAATACCAGAACTATACTGACAATCCTTCACACAATACCAGAACTATACTGACGATCCTTCACACAATATCTGAACTACAATAACAATCCGTCACACAATACCAGAACTACATGTATACTGACGATCCTTCACACAATACCAGAACTATACTGACAATCCTTCACACAATATCTGAACTACAATAACAGTCCGTCACACAATATCTGAACTACAATAACAATCCTTCACACAATACCAGACTATACTGACAATCCGTCACACAATATCTGAACTACAATAACAATCCGTCACACAATACCAGAACTATACTGACAATCCTTCACACAATATCTGAACTACAAAAACAATCCTTCACACAATATCTGAACTACAATAACAATCCTTCACACAATACCGGAACTACAATAACAGTCCTTCACACAATACCAGAACTATACTGACAATCCTTCACACAATATCGGAACTACACTGACATTCCTTCATATAATATCAGAAGTAGTAACACTCCTTCACAGAATACCGGAGCGGAATTGACAATCATTTACGCTTATCGCCAAAACTGTATATAAACATTAGTCGCACACAACGCTCAATACACGACTGATATACTGTTCTATATTAATATTCCTGTAACCCGCTTTTAAAATATTCTCATATGATCACGTTTAGTTGGGATGTTTTATCGTGATTTCTTCCATGACATTGTCCTCATTTATCAACAAAGCTGACATCATCGAAGAGGAAGAAACCAACCACCAAGGCCTATATCAGCTGACTATCTCTCCTTCGTACAAAAGAGAAATCTTCGTAATTCAGTAGTTTACAACAGTTGATAACACATTTCAGGAGTTATATATTTCTATCGAGATAATAAAATTTACTCATTTCTCAGGTTCCATGTCAGACGGGCCAAGAATACTGTTTTATCAAATGAACTGTTGGGAGATAAACAGGTGCGGGGATATACATGATTTACCAACAGGGTAAAGTGTTTTAATACAACACCAGAAACGTACTACTCATTTGACCCCTACCCCTTGAAAGTAGATCAAAGTCATTATTTGAACAAACGTGGTCTCAGAATGTCCCTGACCCAATGACCCTTGGCGTCTTGGTTATTGAGAAGACACCGTTTAAACATATTAACACAAATTGACTTCTGTGACATTTTAAGAATTCCAATGTCGTTAATTTGCCCTTCGTCCCAACATGTTATTGGCCGAATAACCTTAAGCTTCTTGAAAAGTCGATAAAGTCTTTCAATACATTGGACCAATGATATATTGAAAAGAAGGTAAAATCATCCATTGAAAAAATGGCGTAGCCCTGTCTTTCAGCATGCTACTGCCCCAATATCCGGACACTATGCCTCCTGGTTATTGAGAAGAAGTCGGAAAAGGTAAACGTTTACGAAATAGAGGCTGAAGATGCACGACGACGGACTGAAGGTGATTACAATGGGTCCCTTGAGACTTCCTCTCGGGTGAACAACACAGCAATGCTTATAGGAATGATAACAGTATTTATTACAATAACATGAACATAAGCACAGGTTAGCACTACACCTCTGATGATAACATAGAGCTATTAGAAGCCATAAACACTTGCTGTGTTACTGATTCGATGAAATAAAAGTGACCAGGATAAGGAGGAAAACGTGTCTCCAAAAGCGCTACCTGATGATCATGACCCTTTGATGATTACACTGTCAGGATATCGTGTAAAACCTAGATACATCCAGTAGAAATGTGCCGTCTCGCTTTACTACACACAGAGTATACCATTCCTAACGGATAAGAGTTAGTATTCAGTCAGTATTTCGCGGCTAGATTTACTTTTCTTTTTACTAATGCAAAAAATACAAGTGTCCAAAATACACATGATGCTTTTCTTTAACTCGACAAAATGTTCGCTGCTTACAATTGGCTTTGTTTTGATATACAGGAAATAACATTTACCTTTAACAGGGAAGTATTATTTTATGTTCGACATTGAATCAGTACCCTTACATTGAAACAGACAATGTAACACGACAGTATAGGTAACACCATCGATTAGTAAACTAACGGTCTGGCGTACAACAAGCTCGTGATGGAGGCAAATGTCGACAGGTTTGATTATAAATAGTAAAATTACAACTGATGTCTTTTTCATGATTAAAAAAACCAGAAAGTAAGATACGAATTATGGTTTAACAAGTACATAAAATATGATGGTGTCGGTTTATAAACAGGTACTGTGTAAGATCACTATAAGGCTATGTGAGACAATGATCAGGTACAATACATTGCAATCAATTTACAAACACGCGGTGTACATGTATGATAGTGGTTTACGGAGCGTCTGTTTAGACTCCATTCCTGTAATGTTTTGATCCTATCTGCCTCTCTTCAATATCTGTGTTCTCCACGACAACTGGCTGAACCACACTGAAATAATAACATATCAAAATTAGAGAATATTTATCAGGTGTGCCCAGCCTTGCATTTGCATGACTTAGCTACAGTGTTCAACAAAATTAAAATGACGTGTTTATATCCATTGTCTTACATGCACAAGTTTGTAGTTAAACAATATGAAAATCGATATCAAGGAAGTGTTTTCTAAACGAAGTAACTGAAAACATATTCAGTGAAGTTTATTTGCGTTCTTAACACTAACAAAAGGCTGTGATTTTTATTTTAGTTGTCGAGTTTCTGACGATCGATTTGCTGTAAAAATTAATACTAAAACTTAAAAAGAAAATATACTTCTAGTAACAGCAGAAGCTTTATAATTGGACCATGGCTTCATATACACAAGAAAGACGACTTGTATCTGCTCATATCTACAGTAAGATTATTTCAAAGATTATTTTCCAATTATCATTAATCACTTCGTCGGTTATAAATGTCAACATATGAAAGTGTCAACATTTTTGAGAGGTTTTTCCAGCTTGGTAATGAACAAGAAATACTCAACAGCCAAACTGTTTGTTGTTTTGGTTGAGATTCTCTCCTGATGTGGATACAGAGCGACAGAATGGTTAATTAGGGGGCCGGTTTTTTGTTCTTCGGTCGTAGTTGTTACATCATGAGTAGTGTGGCCCGTCACATAACACAGATAGCAGACTATACGTTATGTCTGCCGAGTACTACTCATCCTAGTAACCGCTAGGGTCATATGCGGACGGGCGTCTAGGGAAGGAAATACAGAGGAAAACAAAACACAGCGTATGCCTTAAAGAAAGGAAAGGATATTTTTTTTAAGTATTGCAATGGGGAGAAGTTCCAGAGGTGCCAGTTTTAGTGACTACCGAAGATTTCAGGCAGTGATACTATTAACTCTATTCCGTGGTCCTCCGTCGTACCCTAAATAGTCGACACACGAGAAACCACACACTGGATCATGCAGGAGGATGGTCGATAAGTACAAAATCAACCTGTTACGAAGTTATGTACAAAGTAAAGAGCAGTATTTGTTGTGACTGACAATCTTGAATCTCAACAAGCCTCGTGTAGTTCAATCTCGTCAATCGGGTTGAAATTCCCATTTCCATTCTCAAAAGGGTGAACTATTGGAGTGAATTAATGGCGTTATCTAAACGTACCGTTAAACTGGCATAATAACATGAGTAATAAGTTGCGAAAACAGCAGAACTTTTCATACACGATGCCAATATTATGTTACACAGATACTGACGACTGCTAAAGAGCTTACACATTTTGACATATCCCATGGTAGGTTCTCATAATCCGAGGGACCCGCTCCAGTGCCTCTCCTCGCATGTTCATACACATTAGTCCCGAGGCACATCTATAAAGACAAACAGATCAATCAGCAGATAAAACACACCAGTCAAAGGTGTCCCACTTTATCCTGTGATGTAACATTCACAACGTCACTGATATTCCACTCTAGATTCTATATAATATACATGCTTTTATCAGTGTTTTAGCTTCATGATGTAACACAGCCACCAGTGGTATATTGTATCATTGCAGCCAATAGTGTTATATTACATCATTACAGCCAACGGTGTTATATTACATCATAACAGCCAACGGTGTTATATTACATCATTACAACCAACAGTGGTATATTATATCATTACAGCCAACGGTGTTATATTACATCATTACAGCCAACAATGTTATATTATATCTTTACAGCCAACAGTGGTATATTATATCATTACATCCAACAGTTGTGTATTATATCATTACAACCAACAGTGTTATATTACATCTTTACAGCCAACAGTGGTATATTATATCATTACAGCCAACAGTGGTATATTACATCATTACAGCCAACAGTGGTATATTACATCATTACAGCCAACAGTGTTATATTACATCATTACAGCCAACAGTGGTATATTACATCATTACAACCAACAGTGGTATATTTTATCATTACAGCCAACAGTGTAACATTACATCATTACAGCCAACAATGTTATATTACATCATTACAGCCAACAGTGGTATATTACATCATTACAGCCAACAGTGGTATATTACATCATTACAACCAACAGTGGTATATTATATCATTACAATCAACAATGGTATATTACATCATTACAGCCAACAGTGGTATATTACATCATTACAGCCAACGGTGTTATATTATATCATTACAGCCAACAGTGTTATAGTATATAATTACAGCCAACAATGTTATAGTATATCTTTACAGCCAACAGTGGTATATTATATCATTACAGCCAACAGTGGTATATTATATCATTACAGCCAACAGTGTTATATTATATCATTACAGCCAACAGTGTTATAGTATATAATTACAGCCAACAATGTTATAGTATATCTTTACAGCCAACAGTGGTATATTATATCATTACAGCCAACAGTGGTATATTATATCATTACAGCCATCAGTGGTATATTATATCATTACAGCCATCAGTGGTATATTATATCATTACAGCCAACAGTGGTATATTATATCATTACAGCGAATAGTGGTATATTATTACTCCCAACATTAGTATGTTATATAATCAATATTAAACACACCCGACAGTGGTATGTTATATAATTACTGTAACACACACCCGACAGTGGTATGTTATATAATTACTGTAACACACCCGACAGTGGTATGTTATATAATTACTGTAACACACACCCGACAGTGGTATGTTATAAAATTACTGTAACACACACCCGACAGTGGTATGTTATATAATTACTGTAACACACACCCGACAGTGGTATGTTATATAATTACCGTAACACACACCCGACAGTGGTATGTTATATAATTACTGTAACACACCCGACAGTGGTATGTTATATAATTACTGTAACACACACCCGACAGTGGTATGTTATATAATTACTGTAACACACCCGACAGTGGTATGTTATATAATTACTGTTAAACACACACCCGACAGTGCTATGTTATATAATTACCGTAACACACCCGACAGTGGTATGTTATATAATTACTGTAACACACCCGACAGTGGTATGTTATATAATTACTGTAACACACACCCGACAGTGGTATGTTATATAATTACTGTAACACACCCGACAGTGGTATGTTATATAATTACCGTAACACACACCCGACAGTGGTATGTTATATAATTACTGTAACACGCACCCGATAGTGGTATGTTATATAATTACTGTAACACACCCCCGACAGTGGTATGTTATATAATTACCGTAACACACACCCGACAGTGGTATGTTATATAATTACTGTAACACACCCGACAGTGGTATGTTATATAATTACTGTAACACACACCCGATAGTGGTATGTTATATAATTACTGTAACACACACCCGACAGTGGTATGTTATATAATTACTGTAACACACCGACAGTGGTATGTTATATAATTACTGTAACACACCGACAGTGGTATGTTATATAATTACTGTAACACACACCCGACAGTGGTATGTTATATAATTACTGTAACACACACCCGACAGTGGTATGTTATATAATTACTGTAACACACACCCGACAGTGGTATGTTATATAATTACCGTAACACACACCCGACAGTGGTATGTTATATAATTACTGTAACACACACCCGACAGTGGTATGTTATATAATTACTGTAACACACCCCCGACAGTGGTATGTTATATAATTACTGTAACACACACCCGATAGTGGTATGTTATATAATTACTGTAACACACCCGACAGTGGTATGTTATATAATTACTGTAACACACACCCGACAGTGGTATGTTATATAATTACTGTAACACACACCCGATAGTGGTATGTTATATAATTACTGTAACACACCCGACAGTGGTATGTTATATAATTACTGTAACACACCCGACAGTGGTATGTTATATAATTACTGTAACACACACCCGACAGTGGTATGTTATATAATTACCGTAACACACACCCGACAGTGGTATGTTATATAATTACTGTAACACACACCCGACAGTGGTATGTTATATAATTACTGTAACACACCCCCGACAGTGGTATGTTATATAATTACTGTAACACACCCGACAGTGGTATGTTATAAAATAACTGTTAAATACACCCAACAGAGATACAGAAATAGATCTGAGTCTATGACATCTGACATGACTAGAAATGTATTTGAACAAACTGTCATGTCATTCGTTGGTGGAACTGATCCTATCATTATATGACCCTGGCGCTTTTGTTGATCACGAGGTTCTTTTAAAGATGTGTCGAATGCGATATAGATGACTTTGACTTTGTCGGAGTCAACGATATGACCAAGAAAATAAGATTAAATTTTATGTACAATTTTTTTTTGTATTATCATTTAACTTATACAAAAATACGGATGGTATACATCTTAAAAAAACATTCAAAATAAGTTCTTATAAAAGGGCGGTCTTCATGATTATCTTTATCACATTTTTCCGACAAAAATAGCTTAAATATGACAGTGAACAAGTAGATCTCGATAGGTGTCTTGTATTTTATTGACCCTGGCTGTTGATAGGACGTTAAACAAAACAAACAACGATCTCCCAGAACATGTTGTCCTAGAACCAACAGTAAGTTCTTTCAAAAACAGAGTAGATAATACTAGATACTTGATAAATAATAATCATATTTCGGAGTCCGGTATAGAGGATCAAAAGGTCCTGCACTGGTATTAAAATTTATCTGATCTTATCTTAAGCTAAAGTATTTAATTACAATGATGATAGTATTAATGTCCCATAACAAGTTACTGTTGATTCCGCTGATTGTTACTCAATGAAACCCGTCATTATATCAACAGTTTATACATATTGGCTACGTTATCAAACCATTTTCAATTGATGCAAATCAATTTCAAAATTGAAGAGTTTTATTCAGAATAAATGTGAAAGTGTTTTAGAGCATTCATATTGTAATTTCTCTTTAAACATTCGTTGATAAAGCCCTTCCAGTATAAGTGTATTTGTGAAAATGGTTTATATCAGACTACACAAATAATAAAAATGAAATTGCACAGAAAACACACTATACAATAACACACACTCGTCACCTAACATTAGGGATACACATGTATTAGTCATAAGGAATGACGTAAGTTTGGTTTGTACGGATTGACCGGAAAAAGAAAACTCGGTCATGCCTACCAAATGACTTGGGAGAGTATCACATGTTATAGTCGACATTGTTAGAGGGTTGGATGTGAAACATGCATTCCAATCATTGATATGTACACTTACATACGCATTTTAAGCACGCATCCCATGCTACAGTTGCCCACTTAAGAGGATATTTATGTCCGTGCAACATTAAGCTGGTTCTCTTAACACATGAATGACAATTGTACCGATACAAACATTTAAAGCTTTATATTAGGAAACTTGTAGACTACACCCATAATTAATATCAACTTTAAATACTTAACAAAGCGTGCGATATCAGTCTTTACCACAGTTGTAATTCGAACATCAGCTGTTTAAAATCACATGTTCACGTAGTATGTTTCATCTGGAATATCTTAGCGTGTCAACATCCTTCTTATGGTTTATACATTGGAGTAAGATATACAATGTATGTGTAAGGTTATTGATATTGCAGTAAAATGACTATAGCTCTGGTTACATAGGATATTACTGTGGTACAAATATATAGGAACATGGGGATACATTATAAAAGAAATGTCGGATGTATAAGAGTTACGATAATCCACTCAACTTCATCCTCCTCAGATGATTCATCCAACAGTTTTCTCTACATTTGAAACCCAATAACCTTTATTATTGGGATGATCAAGCCATGCATCACAAGTATATACAGGTAACCCATCAACCTTAGGTAATCTCGCCACTTCCTTCATTCTCTACAGGTAATCTAGCCACTTTCTTCCTCCACAGATATCCTAGCTACCTTCATTCTCTACAGGTAATCTAGCCACTTTCTTCCTCCATAGATAGCCCAGCAACCTTTATTCTCTAAAGGTAATCTAGCCACTTTCTTCATTCTCTAAAGGTAATCTAGCCTCTTTCTTCCTCTACAGATATCACAGCTACCTTCATTCTCTTAAGTTAATCTAGCCTCTTTCTTCCTCTACAGATATCACAGCTACCTTCATTCTCTAAAGGTAATCTAGCCACTTGCTGCCTCCACAGATAGCCCAGCTATCTTCATTCTCTTAAGTTAATCTAGCCACTTTCGTCCTCCACAGATACCCCAGCTACCTTCATTCTCTACAGTTAATCTAGCCACTTTCGTCCTCCACAGATACCCCAGTTACCTTCATGTTCTTCAGGTAATCTAGCCACTTTCTCTAAATATTTTGGGCCTTACGGAAAACCCAGTCGCCTCCTTCTCTCCATATAAACTGTGCAGTTTTGGGCCTAGTGGATAACCCAGTCGCTTCCCTTTTCTCCATATAATCTAGGCAGTTTTGGACCTAGTGGATAATCCAGTCACCTTCCCTCTCTCGTTATAATCTATGCAGTTTTGGACCTAGTGGATAATCCAGTCACCTGCCTTCCCTCGTCATAATCTAGGCAGTTTTGGACCTAGTGGATTATCCAGTCACCTGCCTTCTCTCGTCATAATCTAGGCAGTTTTGGACCTAGTGGATAATCCAGTCACCTGCCTTCTCTCGTCATAATCTAGGCAGTTTTGGACCTAGTGGATAATCCAGTCACCTTCCTTCTCTCCTTATAATCTAGGCAGGTTTAGACCTAGGGGATTATCCTCCCCATTTAATCTAGGCAGGTTTAAACCTAGCACATCATCCAGTCATCTTTCTTCCCTCGATACAATCTAGGCAGGTTTGGACCTAGGGGAATATCCAGTCACCGTCCACCTCTCGATATATTTTAGGCAGGTTTGGACGTAGTACATCATGCAACCATCTACATATCCCGATATTTTCAGTTCAAATATATTGCATTGGTTAATCATCAGACAAGATTGAGTGACAGATGTGAACTATGTTGTATACGGATGGAAAAGATGAAAATGAATATATCATGCAACAACAAAAAAGAAAATCTGCAGATAAGTGATATCTTCTAACGGAATTAATGATGGATGGGGTGGGTTTTTTTCAAAATACGTTGATGTATGCTCGCAATAAAAACTAAAATAAAACAGTAATTGATATATAATTGCTTATTTCAATGATATGACAAGATAACTGACAACGGCCAAGTTAATGACTGACTGGCGAGGTCACTAGATAAATCATAACTCCTCTCCTATATCAAATGTATAATGCCTTTACAAATATAATGATTGTAGACACCACAGTTATTCAATAGAAATAGTTTTCTGAAAGTCAAGGCTTAAATTGTCTATAAAAGTATATTTGTTTCATTGTGTTGATTGCAAAACGTGATATGGTCAGTATAGTTTAGGTACAGGTAATTAACTAGATTATAATACTTACTAGAATATATAACAGGAACATTCATGCAGTAGTGAATACAGAATGTATATTATAGCTAACTAAATGTGTAATGTTTCAGGCAGTTTGTCGTAAACGGGTAAGAACAAATGTGACGCCAACATTAATTTATAAAGTTTTATCTTATGACACGCTTTAACGTTTTTATCGCTCATCACAACTGTAATAAAATTAACTAAATATAAGAAATAAAACCGAGTTATATTGTCCATGAAACAAATACAAAGTCAACGATTTAAGAATTCAAGCGACAAGTTTAACAAATTCTTAACAAAAACGTTTAAACAGATTTTGAATGTTCGCATATCTAAAAAGAGAAAGTCAGAAATGAGATATGAAAGAATACTATTGTTCAATGGTGTCCTTGCTATATAGAGTAGTATTTAAAGAGTTCATACCTTGGACTGTAGGCAGAGCAATTCTCTCCAATCAGCCTGGCACAGTCATCACAACAACTGCATGGCAAGGCCACCCTCTCACATCCTTCCCGGAGTTTGGGGCATGAGGGGTGCCCGGTACATGGGGGACACCGAGGTGCCCCCGGGGCCTGGAGTATAGTTATACACAAAATACAGAAACTAAGAAACAACGCTGAATCTCGCATTCCCGGTATTACAGGTATAACGGTCACCAAAAGATGTATCTAAACCGAATACAGCCAGTCAATAAATTACTCTTGCATTACAATTATATCCTGTCATTAACTTGCGTAGACGTAATTCATACGGCCAGAGTAATAGAGTAGACACACACCGCCGAACTAATGTAGCTTGTATCTCTTTGTCTACGAACCAGTAAGACACGGAAAGGATATATTTACTTTTTCTTTCTCAAGAGTGTTTTTTTTTTTTTGCGATCACATGATCGGCGGAAAGAGAATTTTGCCAGTTTGTAGTGGAGAGTAGAGAAGACATTCTGTGTGCGCTGTCGGTGTAGACAAGTTAGTTACGGTTGAGATGGGGCACGACACGACTGAAGTTTCACGTGCAGTGTTCAATTTACGCGTGGGCGGTTTGCGGTATGAGGCGGAATAGCATGTTATTAAGGAGGGGATGTGTTTACACGGTGACAGACCCCAGACACGTGACCTACAGACAGATACCTAACTCGGTTCCAATGAACACAGTCGCCGGAAAACTTGATAACGGATATGCACATTGTCAAGTTATGCATTAAAATACATGCAAACGATTAAATGTCAGAATGTTTATCTTTCCCTGGTAATTATTGAAACGTAAACTACACTTACCAGAGATGTGTGGTGTAAACTTGTTACTGCGTCTTATAATGAGATACGCCCCAACGTGTGTATGTGGGGTTTTTTTCTGAATGGAATACACTCACGAAAATTATATTCCTTGAAAATTAAAGTAATAGAAGTATATCTTCCGTTTCATGATTTTATGAAGACGCATCATTTCAAACTTTTAGCTAAACGACAAAAATTGAAAAACAACAGAAATCACGAATAATGGACTAATACAAGAGAAAACAATACAAGCAGCACGATTAATAGACTGATACAAGGTGAAAACACGAGTGATAGACTGATACAAGGTGAAAACACGAGTGATAGACTGATACAAGAGAAAAACACGAGTGATAGACTGATACAAGAGAAAAACACGAGTGATAGACTAATACAAGAGGAAAACACGGGTGATAGACTAATAAGAGAGGAAAACTACAGAAAACACGAGTGATAGACTGATACAAGAGAAAAAACTACAGAAAACACGAGTGATAGACTAATACAAGAGAAAAACTACAGAAAACACGAGTAATAGACTAATACAAGAGGAAAACTACAGAAAACACTAGTAATAGACTAATACAAGAGGAAAACACGAGTGATAGACTAATAAAGAGGAAAACTACAGAAAACACGAGTGATAGACTACTACAAGAGGAAAACACGGGTGATAGACTAATAAGAGAGGAAAACTACAGAAAACACGAGTGATAGACTGATACAAGAGAAAAAACTACAGAAAACACGAGTAATAGACGAATACAAGAGAAAAACTACAGAAAACACGAGTAATAGACTAATACAAGAGGAAAACACGAGTGATAGACTAATAAAAGAGGAAAACTACAGAAAACACGAGTGATAGACTACTACAAGAGGAAAACACGGGTGATAGACTAATAAGAGAGGAAAACTACAGAAAACACGAGTGATAGACTGATACAAGAGAAAAACTACAGAAAACACGAGTGATAGACTGATACAAGAGAAAAACTACAGAAAACACGAGTGATAGACTAATACAAGAGAAAAACTACGGAAAAAACGAGTGATAGACTGATACAAGAGAAAAACTACAGAAAGCTCGAGTGATAGACTGATACAAGAGAAAAACTACAGAAAACACGAGTGATAGACTAATACAAGAGAAAAACTACAGAAAACACGAGTGATAGACTAATACAAGAAAAAAACTACAGAAAACATGAGTGATAGACTAATACAAGAGGAAAATGGTACAGAAAACACGAGTAATAGACTGATACAAGAGGAAAACACGAGTGATAGACTAATACAACAGAAAATAAAAAAAACAGTACAAAAAATTCGAGTAAAAGACTAAAACAGAAGGAAGCAGTTCAGACTAATTCAAGAGAAAATAGTTCAAAAACAAACTAATACAAGGCAATATATCAGAAATAATGCCAATACTCGCCGCATAGTATGTTCATCGTCCACAAGAGGAAACTGCAACTGGTTTAATTTTTAATGAAAATGTATAGACATTATATTCATAACATGTAAAATATCAAAAGAATTCACGTCTCGCTTAGCAGTTCTTTGCCGTGTGTGTTTGCTGGGAGAGGGGGAACAACCTATGTTTGTGAAGTAGGAGGGTAAAAAACCACTCACGGTTATTTCAATAGGACAATCGTACATATCGTTTATATATATATAAATGTATATATATCTATTGCATTTTTGCCAGAGAAATATGGAAATTTATCAAACTACTAAATCTTATGTTTTTACTGCAGCGATGAGCAGTGAAAAAGTAAGAGTTTGCAGTAAAAATATAAGATTTTTCTTTTTTGGCCAATCAGAGCTAACCTATGTATTCACTTAGTTGATTTTTCCAATCGAAACGAAGATAGATAAATGGGTTATTTTGCTATATTTATGAAATATTCAGACTAGTGTTTGACAAAATACTCACTTGACGTTAGCTTTTCATGCACAGATTCTCCGAGTACGGCAGAAAAACCCTTAAATGCGTTGCTCAGTCCTTTCAATATGGCGCTGTCAAGTTCACGTGGAGTAACGTCATAAAAAGATGACGTCACGAATTATGTTACTGGTTCCCGCACTTTTTGACACTATCAATTTTTCGATATTTTTAATTTTGTTTGTAAGTATATAAAATACAACAAAAATAAAAATTAAAAAAAACAACAACAAAACTTTTAATATAACATATATTTCACTCGTATGACACTCGTAACACTCACACTCGTAAAACTATCGATATTCTGTCGTATTCGTTAAATTTATGTTATATTAAATAGGAAACATGGAATTACTGTGTACACGTCGGTGAGTATGCACTGGTAGTAACTATTTAACATAATTAAGTGTAGACAACTAAAAAGGATAGGTATGCCCTTAGACACTTGAAGCAAATATACAATACCCCTTCTGACCGAAAGTTGGTAAACGTTTTATGTGCGAAAAAAGCATCAAATGCGAATACAATGAATGTCAATTAAATACGTATGATATTTGAGTATGGCCTTTGCGCTTGTGATATATCTGCTAACAATGAACGCCATGTACCAGGCGAGTGAACAAACGTTATCCTTAGATGTCTTTAGATGGAGTCATCAAATCTTAATTTACATAATACGTCGTGTAGTATCGTATGGGCCCATTCGGAATATAAAATTGACAGCTGGACATCAATCATTGTCATAACAAGGTCGTTAAAGGACGACGACAAGAAATGGCGATATAGTACATGTCACTCGTGTTTTTAAGAAATTGGAGGACTTTGCAAGGTCTCTGTTACCTGTTCTGATAAGGTCTCTGTTACCTATTCAGATAAGGTCTCTTTTACCTGTTCTGATAAGGTCTCTGTTACCTGTTCAGGTAAGGTCTCTATTACCTGTTCTGATAAGGTCTCTATTACCTGTTCTGATAAGGTCTCTATTACCTGTTCTAATAAGGTCTCTATTACCTGTTCTGATCAGGTCTCTATTACCTGTTCTGATAAGGTCTGTGTTTCCTGTTCAGATAAGGTCTATGTTACCTGTTCAGATAAGGTCTCTGTTACCTGTTCTGATAAGGTCTCGGTTACCTGTTCAGATAAGGTCTCTATTACCTGTTCAGATAAGGTCTCTGTTACCTGTTCAGATAAGGTCTCTGTTACCTGTTCTGATAAGGTATATGTTACCTGTTCTGATTAGGTCTCGGTTACCTGTTCTGATAAGGTCTCTGTTACCTGTTCAGATAAGGTCCTGTTACCTGTTCTGACAAGGTTTGTGTTACCTGTTCTGATTAGGTCTCTGTTACCTGTTCTGACAAGGTCTGTGTTACCTGTTCAGATAAGGTCCTGTTACCTGTTCTGACAAGGTCTGTGTTACCTGTTCTGATTAGGTCTCCGTTACCTGTTCTGACAAGGTCTGTGTTACCTGTTCTGATCAGGTCTCTATTACCTGTTCTGATAAGGTCTCTGTTACCTGTTCTGATAAGGTCCTGTTACCTTTTCTGACAAGGTCTGTGTCACCTGTTCTGATAAGGTCTCTATTACCTGTTCTGATAAGGTCTCTGTTACCTGTTCTGATAAGGTCTCTGTTACCTGTTCTGATAAGGTCTCGGTTACCTGTTCAGATAAGGTCTCTGTTACCTGTTCTGACAAGGTCTCTGTTAACTGTTCTGATAAGGTCTCGGTTACCTGTTCTGATTAGGTCTCTGTTACCTGTTCTGACAAGGTCTCTGTTAACTGTTCTGATAAGCTTTTCCCTATAAACGGCCTCGTATGAAAAAAACAAATACTTGGAATCAAGCTGGAGACATAACTTGCGTGTAACACTGAGGTTAATGTAATCATAGATACTTAAACAGACGCATGGAAATAATAACTTGAATCATATGAATTGTAACAAGTTAGATGAAACCAACTTAAATGGTCACTTTTGCTAAAGCAAATCAACTAATCAGAAGTTATCTCTGCCACTAGACTGGGAGTTGGCATAAGTCTTCAATATTCGGTAGCAATGATGTATCACTCCTCAATCTTTGGACTAGCATCAAAATGGCCAATTTCTGACAAAGGATATAAAGGATTTTTAAAACAAGATTTAGATTCTTCCAATACAAATTGAGATACAGATGTAGACCAAACCATACTAAACAGGCTAATGGTTCAGTCTTAACTACTCAATTTAGAGCACGCGAAAACTAGGCACAAACTAGAATAAAACTAGGTACAAACTAGGCACAAACTAGGTACAAACTAGATACAAACTAGGCACAAACTAGATAAAAACTAGGTACAAACTAGGTACAAACTAGATGAAAACTAGGCACAAACTAGGTACAAACTAGGTAAAAACTAGGCACAAACTAGATAAAAACAAGGCAAAAACTAGGTACAAACTAGATAAAAACAAGGCAAAAACTAGGTACAAACTAGGTAAAAACTAGGCACAAACTAGGTACAAACTAGGCACAAACTAGGTACAAACTAGGCACAAACTAGGCACAAACTAGATAAAAACTAGACACAAACTAGATAAAAACAGGGCACAAACTAGGTACAAACAAGGAGCCACAAAGCTTGGCATTATCCCCCGCGCTCCGCAGTTGGTATGAAAACCCAAATACATGTAAATATCAAGCTCAAAGTAAGAGTTATTAAGGAAACAGTAATTTGGTATTTTTAATGAAGTTTCCATGGTGACAGAAAAAATACCGAAAATGGAAGGTCCGCAATAGCAAAGGGCACAACTAGGGCACTAGTCTGATATACAAATGTATACAGAAAGTTTCAAGGAGCTGCGTCGAACGGTTTTGGAGTTATAGCCCGGAAACAAAAGGAAACAGTAATTTGGTATTTTTGACTAAGTTTCCATGGTGACAGAAAAAATACCGAAAATGGAAGGTCCGCAATAGCAAAAGGCACAACTAGGGCACTAGTCTGATATATACAGAAAGTTTCAAGGAGCTACGTTGAACGGTTATGGAGTTATAGCCCGTAAAAGAATTTCGGACGGACGCACGCACGCACGGACGGACGCACGGACGCACGCACGCACGGGCGGAGCCCAATTTAATATCCCCCGCAAATGCGTTTCGCGGGGGATAACTAGGTAAAAACTAGGCACAAACTAGGTACAAACTAGATAAAAACAAGGCACAAACTAGATAAAACTAGGCACTAACAAGATAAAAACTAGGCACAAACTAGATAAAAACTAGGTACAAACTAGATAAAAACTAGGCACAAACTAGATAAAAACTAGGCACAAACTAGGTAAAAACTAGGCACAAACTAGATAAAAACTAGGTACAAACTAGATAAAAACTAGGCACAAACTAGATAAAAGCTAGGCACAAACTAGGTAAAAACTAGGTACAAACTAGATAAAAACTAGGCACAAACTAGATAAAAACTAGGCACAAACTAGATAAAAACTAGGCACAAACTAGATAAAAACTAGGCACAAACTAGGCACAAACTAGGTACAAACTAGGCACAAACTAGATAAAACTAGGCACAAACTAGATAAAAACTAGGCACAAACTAGGCACAAACTAGGTACAAACTAGGTACAAACTAGGCACAAACTAGATAAAAACTAGGTACAAACTAGATAAAAACTAGAAAAAAACCTAGACACAAACTAGATAAAAACTAGAAAAAAAAACTAGGCACAAACTAGGTACAAACTAGATAAAAACTAGACGCAAACTAGATAAAAACTAGGCACAAACTAGGTACAAACTAGATAAAAACTAGGCACAAACTAGGCACAAACTAGATAAAAACTAGGCACAAACTAGATAAAAACTAGGCACAAACTAGATAAAAACTAGGTACAAACTAGATAAAAACTAGGTACAAACTAGATAAAAACTAGGTACAAACTAGATAAAAACTAGGCACAAACTAGATAAAAACTAGGCACAAACTAGGTAAAAACTAGGTACAAACTAGATAAAACTAGACACAAACTAGATAAAAACTAGACACAAACTAGATAAAAACTAGGCACAAACTAGGTAAAAACTAGGTACAAACTAGGTAAAAACTATGCACAAGCAAGACACAAACTAGATAAAAACTAGGTAAAAACTAGGTACAAACTAGATACAAACTAGGTAAAAACTAGGTACAAACTAGATAAAAACTAGGTAAAAACTAGGTACAAACTAGATAAAAACTAGGCACAAACTAGGTAAAAACTAGGTACAAGCTAGATAAAAACTAGGTACAAACTAGGTAAAAACTAGGTACAAACTAGGTAAAAACTATGCACAAGCAAGACACAAACTAGATAAAAACTAGGCACAAACTAGATAAAAACTAGGCACAAACTAGATAAAAACTAGGCACAAACTAGGTACAAACTAGATGAAAACTATGCACAAACTAGGTAAAAACTAGGTACAAACTAGGTAAAAACTATGCACAAGCAAGACACAAACTAGATAAAAACTAGGCACAAACTAGGTAAAAACTAGGCACAAACTAGGTAAAAACTAGGCACAAACTAGGTAAAAACTAGGCACAAACTAGATAAAAACTAGGCACAAACTAGATAAAAACTAGGCACAAACTAGGTAAAAACTAGGTACAAACTAGATAAAAACTAGGTACAAACTAGGTACAAACTAGATAAAAACTAGAAAAAAAACCTAGACACAAACTAGATAAAAACTAGAAAAAAAAAACTAGGCACAAACTAGGTACAAACTAGATAAAAACTAGATAAAAACTATGCACAAGCAAGACACAAACTAGATAAAAACTAGGCACAAACTAGATAAAAACTAGGCACAAACTAGGCACAAACTAGATAAAAACTAGGCACAAACTAGATAAAAACTAGGCACAAACTAGGCACAAACTAGATAAAAACTAGGCACAAACTAGATAAAAACTAGGCACAAACTAGATAAAAACTAGGCACAAACTAGGTACAAACTAGACACAAACTAGATAAAAACTATGCACAAGCAAGACACAAACTAGATAAAAACTAGGCACAAACTAGATAAAAACTAGGCACAAACTAGGCACAAACTAGATAAAAACTAGACACAAACTAGATAAAAACTATGCACAAACTAGGCACAAACTAGGTACAAACTAGACACAAACTAGATAAAAACTATGCACAAGCAAGACACAAACTAGATAAAAACTAGGCACAAACTAGATAAAAACTAGGCACAAACTAGATAAAAACTAGGCACAAACTAGGCACAAACTAGGTACAAACTAGACACAAACTAGATAAAAACTATGCACAAGCAAGACACAAACTAGATAAAAACTAGGCACAAACTAGATAAAAACTAGGCACAAACTAGGCACAAACTAGATAAAAACTAGGCACAAACTAGATAAAAACTAGGCACAAACTAGGCACAAACTAGGTACAAACTAGACACAAACTAGATAAAAACTATGCACAAGCAAGACACAAACTAGATAAAAACTAGGCACAAACTAGGCACAAACTAGATAAAAACTAGGCACAAACTAGATAAAAACTAGGCACAAACTAGGCACAAACTAGGTACAAACTAGACACAAACTAGATAAAAACTATGCACAAGCAAGACACAAACTAGATAAAAACTAGGCACAAACTAGATAAAAACTAGGCACAAACTAGATAAAAACTAGGCACAAACTAGGCACAAACTAGATAAAAACTAGGCACAAACTAGGTACAAACTAGACACAAACTAGATAAAAACTATGCACAAGCAAGACACAAACTAGATAAAAACTAGGCACAAACTAGGCACAAACTAGGCACAAACTAGATAAAAACTAGGCACAAACTAGGTAAAAACTAGGTACAAACTAGATAAAAACTAGGCACAAACTAGATAAAAACTAGGTACAAACTAGGTACAAACTAGATAAAAACTAGAAAAAAAAACCTAGACACAAACTAGATAAAAACTAGAAAAAAAAAAACTAGGCACAAACTAGGTACAAACTAGATAAAAACTAGATAAAAACTATGCACAAGCAAGACACAAACTAGATAAAAACTAGGCACAAACTAGATAAAAACTAGGCACAAACTAGGCACAAACTAGATAAAAACTAGGCACAAACTAGATAAAAACTAGGCACAAACTAGGCACAAACTAGATAAAAACTAGGCACAAACTAGACACAAACTAGATAAAAACTAGGCACAAACTAGGTACAAACTAGACACAAACTAGATAAAAACTATGCACAAGCAAGACACAAACTAGATAAAAACTAGGCACAAACTAGATAAAAACTAGGCACAAACTAGGCACAAACTAGATAAAAACTAGGCACAAACTAGATAAAAACTAGGCACAAACTAGGCACAAACTAGGTACAAACTAGACACAAACTAGATAAAAACTATGCACAAGCAAGACACAAACTAGATAAAAACTAGGCACAAACTAGATAAAAACTAGGCACAAACTAGGCACAAACTAGATAAAAACTAGGCACAAACTAGATAAAAACTAGGCACAAACTAGGCACAAACTAGGTACAAACTAGACACAAACTAGATAAAAACTATGCACAAGCAAGACACAAACTAGATAAAAACTAGGCACAAACTAGATAAAAACTAGGCACAAACTAGATAAAAACTAGGCACAAACTAGGCACAAACTAGGTACAAACTAGACACAAACTAGATAAAAACTATGCACAAGCAAGACACAAACTAGATAAAAACTAGGCACAAACTAGATAAAAACTAGGCACAAACTAGATAAAAACTAGGCACAAACTAGATAAAAACTAGGCACAAACTAGGTACAAACTAGACACAAACTAGATAAAAACTATGCACAAGCAAGACACAAACTAGATAAAAACTAGGCACAAACTAGATAAAAACTAGGCACAAACTAGGCACAAACTAGATAAAAACTAGGCACAAACTAGATAAAAACTAGGCACAAACTAGGCACAAACTAGGTACAAACTAGACACAAACTAGATAAAAACTATGCACAAGCAAGACACAAACTAGATAAAAACTAGGCACAAACTAGGCACAAACTAGATAAAAACTAGGCACAAACTAGATAAAAACTAGGCACAAACTAGGCACAAACTAGGTACAAACTAGACACAAACTAGATAAAAACTATGCACAAGCAAGACACAAACTAGATAAAAACTAGGCACAAACTAGATAAAAACTAGGCACAAACTAGATAAAAACTAGGCACAAACTAGGCACAAACTAGATAAAAACTAGGCACAAACTAGGTACAAACTAGACACAAACTAGATAAAAACTATGCACAAGCAAGACACAAACTAGATAAAAACTAGGCACAAACTAGATAAAAACTAGGCACAAACTAGATAAAAACTAGGCACAAACTAGATAAAAACTAGGCACAAACTAGGCACAAACTAGGTACAAACTAGACACAAACTAGATAAAAACTATGCACAAGCAAGACACAAACTAGATAAAAACTAGGCACAAACTAGATAAAAACTAGGCACAAACTAGGCACAAACTAGATAAAAACTAGGCACAAACTAGATAAAAACTAGGCACAAACTAGGCACAAACTAGGTACAAACTAGACACAAACTAGATAAAAACTATGCACAAGCAAGACACAAACTAGATAAAAACTAGGCACAAACTAGATAAAAACTAGGCACAAACTAGGTAAAAACTAGGTACAAACTAGATAAAAACTAGACACAAACTAGATAAAAACTAGGCACAAACTAGATAAAAACTAGGCACAAACTAGATAAAAACTAGGCACAAACTAGGCACAAACTAGATAAAAACTAGGCACAAACTAGGCACAAACTAGATAAAAACTAGGCACAAACTAGACACAAACTAGATAAAAACTAGGCACAAACTAGGCACAAACTAGGCACAAACTAGATAAAAACTAGGCACAAGCAAGACACAAACTAGATAAAAACTAGGTACAAACTAGGCACAAACTAGATAAAAACTAGGCACAAACTAGATAAAAACTAGGCACAAACTAGGTACAAACTAGGTACAAACTAGGTACAAACTAGGCACAAACTAGGTACAAACTAGGCACAAACTAGATAAAAACTAGGCACAAACTAGGTACAAACTAGGCACAAACTAGATAAAAACTAGGCACAAACTAGGTACAAACTAGATAAAAACTAGGCACAAACTAGACACAAACTAGATAAAAACTAGGCACAAACTAGGCACAAACTAGATAAAAACTAGGCACAAGCAAGACACAAACTAGATAAAAACTAGGTACAAACTAGATAAAAACTAGGCACAAACTAGGCACAAACTAGATAAAAACTAGGCACAAACTAGGTACAAACTAGGTACAAACTAGGCACAAACTAGGTACAAACTAGATAAAAACTAGGCACAAGCAAGACACAAACTAGATAAAAACTAGGCACAAACTAGATAAAAACTAGGTACAAACTAGGCACAAACTAGATACAAACTAGATAAAAACTAGGCACAAACTAGATAAAAACTAGGTACAAACTAGGCACAAACTAGATAAAAACTAGGCACAAGCAAGACACAAACTAGGTACAAACTAGGCACAAACTAGGTACAAACTAGGTAAAAACTAGGCACAAGCAAGACACAAACTAGATAAAAACTAGGCACAAACTAGATAAAAACTAGGTACAAACTAGGCCCAAACTAGGTACAAACTAGATAAAAACTAGGCACAAACTAGATAAAAACTAGGTACAAACTAGGCACAAACTAGGTACAAACTAGATAAAAACTAGGCACAAACTAGGTAAAAACACCGCTCGATATCGAACTACAAACTAACAGCATTTTCATTAAGACTAATGTCCACAATCGGTAAAGTTTTCCGAGTAAAATGTAACAGCGCTCATGCAGATTAAATACCCATATACCACATTGAAGGCAAGTAATCACAACTCAGTATTCCTTCGTATATCATTTTTTTTTCTCAGACATTTTCTACTTGAGATGAATTTAAGCAAGAACATTTCAAGCTTCAAAATAAGTCAAACGCATGATTGTCGATAATTTCTTACTCTCAATGAAAAGCGGGGTTTTTTTTTTATACAATTGAGCAAATAAATAACATCATTTAACCTAAAAGTTATAAACATAAGTTACATCACAGGCGCCTGCTTCTGGTAAGTATTAAAAGGAAAAAAATAGTCTAATATTTTTTTCTATTAACACTAACCAGAAGCAAATGGCTGTTGTTACATTTTCGAAGTTGAATGCCAGGTACCGGAGGGGTAAACATGATGGGATAATTGAATCTTAATTTACATCTTAGCTACTAAATCTGTGGGGACATACTAAAGGGGCCAAATAGAATATAAAATTGACAAATGGATATCCATCCTTGTCATGTCAAGGTCTTCAGCACACGTAAACAAAAAATTAATGGGTATACGTATTCTGTGTACAATGTACGTATAGTTTCGGCTGGTGCAAAAACGTGCGTCTGGATGTTTATGTTCCAAAATATGACGATCATGACTTGACATATGAGAAAGACGAGGAGATAGACGAGACAAACTGTTTTTGAGTGACAGTATCACAAACTACGACGCGACAAACCAGATCTACAGCCATTTGTCAGCTTTATATGGCAATCTGTTCTCGTGAATCGCTGAAATAAAATGAACGTTACATTTTAATCTTCTCTAGTTCATCATAAGTTGTTGACCTAGATGTTTCTAAAATTCCGCACTTTTGGCCATAGCATCACTGACGAATTCAAGACTAACGAAACAGCTGTATGATGTCCCTAAAATCACTGACGAATTCAAACCCAACGAAACAGCTTTATGATGCAGTTCTTCACTTATTACTGAATTCAAATTAAAGGCGATATTCAGTTTTTTTTTGTCTGTACTGATTATAATGGTGCGATAAAACATGTTTGGATCACTGAAATCTTTTTTGGGTCTTTTGTGCCGATGCCTTTGCAGTTCCCCGTTTCACCTTCAAGCGAATGGACTAGTGGACTGATAGTCACCCATACACCACATATTATCGGTATCAAAGTGTAAAAAGCATTATTTCAACGAAAATATCACGAAGTCATAAAATGAACCTTAGCTTCTTTGATTGTTTTTGTTTGTTTTTTGTTGTTTTTTTTATCATAAAGTACTTATAGCTCTCTTCGTATTATTGAATTGGTAAAAGAGATCCTGTACACTGTTCAGGTCAGAAAAAGTTGTCTCTCCAGCTGGATAAACTGATATCAAGGAAAGGTTTCGTAATCATACACCACACACCTGCTTTCATTTATATGGATTTAAAATCCAAATTAGATATGATTTTGTAAAGTTACATAGAACCTTAAAACTACCATAATACACTTGAGTATGTAGACGCTATGACCGGCGACATCCTATTTACCTGCTAACAACTGCGATGTACGCGGTGATTGATGGGTACCTGTAAGTACTAGAGGATTATAGACATAAACTGACCATGGTTTGACCTTCCTAGGACAAGAGATAATTAATTACTGTAACCTCCCAGGTAGTTTAACATGCATATATATGTAAGTTAATGCTGCTGAACTCATCATATCTAAAGGAACTTTCGCTTAGCAACTACTTGAAGGTATGTACATCCATGCATTTCATCCTATTTCAATTCCGAATTCAATTCTGGTTTACATAAAACAATTATTCCGTTCACTAAACATAACGTGCTAACCGTTAAACTGATATTTTAAGATGTTATTCACTTAATTGTGTACCTTTTTGCGATAGAATCACCTTTTTGTACCTGTTTTGTTCCTAATTTGTACCTAGATTGTACCTTGTTTGTGGCTAGTTTGCACCTAGTTTGTGCCTAATTTGTACCTAGTTTGTGCCTAATTTGTACCTAGTTTGTGCCTAATTTGTACCTTGTTTGTGGCTAGTTTGCACCTAGTTTGTGCCTAATTTGTACCTAGTTTGTGCCTAATTTGTACCTTGTTTATACCTAGTTTGTACCTATTTTGAACCTATTGTTTTCCTATGTTGTGTCTAATGTGTGCCTAGTTTGTACCTTGTTTGAGCCTAGTTTGTACCTATTTTGAACCTAGTTTCTTCCTAGATTTTATCTAGTTTGCGCCTATTTTCTATCTAATTTGTGCCTAGTTTTAGCTAGTTTTAGCTACATTGTAGTTTGTTTCTAGTTTTTACCTAGTTTTAGCTACATTGTAGTTTGTTTCTAGTTTTTACCTAGTTTTAGCTACATTGTAGTTTGTTTCTAGTTTTTACCTAGTTTTAGCTACATTGTAGTTTGTTTCTAGTTTTTACCTAGTTTAAGCTACATTGTAGTTTGTTTCTAGTTTTTTCTAGTTTGTGCCTATTTTCTATCTCGTTTGTGCCTAGTTTGTGACAGTATTGTAATGTTTCTCTTTTTATATTCATTTGAAGATGCACGTGCTGGAGCTGATTTTGATCACTGTTACCCTATGTGCCGGTTATATACAAGGCCAATATGCAGGGGCAGCAGGACTTAGAGGAAGCTACCAAGGAAGAGCTGGGAATTACCAAGGTGGAATGGGATATTTGAGATCTGGGGGTGGTTATCCTGGGTCATGGAGTGACTATTCTGGCCAGATACCGAGAATTCGGCGGGCAGTTGTTGGCGATACCAGAAAAATTGAAAAGGTACGTGTCTTTATCAAAACTTAATCACCAATATATGTAGATAATATTGTATGGAGAATTACAATATCTCAAATTTACATTTATTAATTTTTATGATGGACTTTAGATCACGGGTTGCTCCATTATGTTTTATATCAAACTACGTTCGAATAAAGGAATAACCGTGAATACAGACAACAAAACCAAACCGTAATTTTAACTCGAAATTGAAGTACGTGGAAATTAAATTCGATGTTCCGGAAGTATAAGTGAAAACAAAATCTGAAAAGAGTCGAATATATGACAGCAGTTATTGTGTTACTTAGATTAAAGCTGCATGCTAATCTTTAGACAGTACCATTCCATACTGTCTTTATGTTAGACGGTTATATTTGTTCGTGGTGTCCACCAGGAACCAGTGCCGTGTTTGGCGTCATAGGTATAGCTGTTGGCGTCTAGTAACGAGACGTTTATTGTTGATGTCTACATTTGTCTGGTCCCCAGCATGATTACGTGTTCTGTTTTGTTCAACCTATATTGTAAGGATATATAAACAAGTGCCAAATAACCATCCATACGTAATAACTGTGGATGTTCAGCTGATATTGCAGTAAATAACTGTTTAGCCAATGTTTAATATCTTGACTATGATATATTAGTACGAATATGTATCAATGGGATTATTAGATATTAACTATCAAGGAGTTGTTTTATTTGTATCAATGGGATTACAAGATATCAACTATCAAGGCGTTATTTTCTATTTGTATCAATAGGATAACTAGATATTAGTATATGTTCTTTTTTGGCTATTTTTGAAAGAATAAAATGGCGAACAAATGATACCTGAAAATGAAAATTATCAAAATAATTATGGTCCCGTTTCAAAATTAACGCGAAACATATCTTTCTACTTTGTAAGTCTGCGAGAAACTAGTATTGATAGCATACTCAACAGGTCTGTTGTTCTTACTCCAACTATTGTCTTATGTTTACCGTCCTATGTTTATCAGTGGTGTACCAAATGGCTACTTCCAAGTGTTAACTTAGTATTCCAAAGCTAAATAATTTACGAAGACAAATCAAGAACAAAATCTCTCTTTATATGACAAACCAAAACCTCAAAATGCCTTTTACAATCATATCTCTAAATTGCAGGTAAATGACAATGTGTATGTGGCTACAGGTGGTCAATCCCTGGGGAACTCCATCATGGTTATCGCGCCTGATGGTTTGATAATTGTGGACACTGCCGACAGTCATCAAGCGGCCAGTCTGATGCTTGAGGACTTCCGGAACATCACATCAGCCCCAATCAAGGCCATCATCTACACACATCACCACATGGATCACACTGGAGGTGCAACTGTAGGTATCACGTCAGACTATATAATCACACAAATTTCTTATCAATATCAGGATTAACCCCGTATAAAACCTTCATTTTGTACATACATGTATTTTATTCTAAATAACGCGTAGTAGTAGTAGTAGTAGCAGCAGCAGCAGCAGCAGCAGTAGTAGTAGTAGTAGTAGTAGTAGTAGTAGTAGTAGTAGTAGTAGTAGTAGTAGTGGTAGTAGTAGTAGTAGTGGTAGTAGTAGTAGTAGTAGTAGTAGAGTAGTAGTAGAGTAGTAGTAGTAGTAGTGGTAGTAGTAGTGGTAGTAGTAGTAGAGTAGTAGTAGTAGTGGTGGTAGTAGTAGTAGTAGTAGTGGTGGTGGTAGTAGTAGTAGTAGTGGTAGTAGTAGTAGTAGTGGTAGTAGTAGTAGTAGTAGTAGAGTAGTAGTAGTAGTAGTAGTAGTAGTGGTGGTAGTAGTGGTAGTAGTAGTAGTAGTAGTGGTAGTAGTAGTAGTAGTAGTAGTAGTGGTAGTAGTAGTAGTAGTAGTAGTAGTGGTAGTAGTAGTAGTAGTAGTAGTAGTGGTGGTAGTAGTAGTAGTAGTAGTAGTAGTAGAGGTCTATGTAAGAGTTTGCCATACATTTTTAGGGAAATGGTCTGTTCAAAGGAAAATTATCTTATTCAACATATTTTACACGAGTTTTGTCATTTATCATTATGTATACCCCAGGCATTTGTTGAGAACTCCACCTCGCCACCTGACATTTGGGCCTACAAGGACCTTCCCAAAGATTTAGAGGACTACTTCGCGTATGCTTCCTCTGCAAGATATGCCAGGTCTATGCGTCAATTTGGAGTGTTCCTCAATGGCAGCAAGAACTCGGTTGATTTTGGCAAGGAAGGGGCTACATTCGGATTCATCTATCCCAATAAATTCCTGAATGACACGGAAATGGACGTTGTGATTGCAGGTACTGTACATATCCTGATAGTCCAATATAGGCTGATATAATACCGTATATATCCTGATAGTGCAATATAGGTTGTTACAATACCGTACATATCCTGATAGTGCAATATAGGTTGATATAATACTATATATATCCTGATACATGTAGTCCAATATAGGTTGTTATAATACTGTACATATCCCTGATGGTACAATATAGGTAGTTATAATACTATACTTATCCCTGATGGTGCAATATAGGTAGTTATAATACTATACTTATCCCTGATGGTACAATATAGGTAGTTATAATACTATACTTATCCCTGATGGTACAATATAGGTAGTTATAATACTGTACATATCCCTGATGGTACAATATAGGTAGTTATAATACTGTACATATCCCTGATGGTACAATATAGGTAGTTATAATACATGTGCTATACTTATCCCTGATGGTACAATATAGGTCGATATAATACTATACTTATCCCTGATGGTACAATATCGGTAGTTATGATATAAACAAGCAACAGTTGAAGACAGAAGGTACACAAGACACCGCATACATTACATTATGTTCCGCCGTTATAATTAATACGAATATTGTAAATTACAATAGATATGATCTTACTGTAGTATTTTCCCTCTAAAGAAAAAATATTCACTTTCTACATGGGGGCGTTACTTTGTACTTAATATTTTATATCAATTTATCTAAAGCTTTTCGTTTAAAAAGTTGTTAATATTAATCTTCTTTTTATGGTTACTATCCGTAGATGGCATATTATAATAAATCTACCAGAGTCGTTGGCTAAACCTATTCGAAAGACTATTATTTAGAAAGGAGGACAGCTTTATTTTCATATTTTTTTTAAAACTCCATCCAAAAATCTAGAAACAAACTTTACTATGATAAAGATATTGTTGTCTTTTTTCACTCGTAGGACTGAAGGTTCGTTTGGTGAGAATCGTCGGCGAAACCAATGATCACATGGGTGTGTACATCCCAGAATGGAATATGTTTATGAGCGGCGATACATACTACGAGGCCTTCCCCAACATCTATACGATCCGAGGGGCCAAGGTGCGGGACACTAAGGCTTGGTACCAGTCCCTAGACTACATCATTGACCTGAACTTGACCTACCTAGTACCAAGTCACTTGTCCCCTATCATAGGACAACAAACTATCCTGGACACCCTAATACCTCACCGCGATGGCATTCAATACATTCATGACCAGGCCCTTCGCTACATCAACAAAGGACTCGCCCCAGACGAGGTCGTCCGTAAGGTGAAACTTCCTCCATCTTTAGTCAATGTTTCTTCTTTATATGAAGAGTATGGTATGGTCGGATGGTCTGTTAAAGGAGTCTTCCAGATGTATCTAGGTTGGTTTAGTGGCGACCCTATGGACCTCTTCCCACTCACAGTTAACGAAAAGGCACAACACATGGCTGATCTGGCAGGCGGTGCAAACAATCTCGTAACAGCAGCACGGTCAGCACAAGACCAGGGAAATTCACAGTGGGCGCTAGAACTAGCATCATATGCCCTTGCTCTTAACGGTAGTGACGAGATGGCCAAGATGGTGAAAGTTGACAGTCTGAACGCCATTGCCGACCAGCAAATCAACACGAACGCTAAAAACTATTTAAGAACCGCTGCCCTTGAAACGACGGGACAACTCGACTTTTCCGATCAGGCGACTGTAACCGCCGACCATATAAAAACATTTGGTATCGAACACTTATTTGACATGTTGCCTACAGCATTCATGCCAGAAGTCTGCGAGAATGACACCTTTACAATACTACTGAACTTCACAGACACGGGCAAAACCTTCTCTCTCCAAAACCGCAACTCTGTTTTGGTTGTTAGAAAAGACAAAATTCCCGAAAATTATTCTCTCGGGATGGACACCACAGAAGAAAAATTCAAAAACTTTGTAATGACGAGGATCACACAACGTCAGAAAACAGAGGTTCTATTCAGTAGTTATGGATTCCGATTCCTTAGAAAGTGTTTTGAATTTGGAAAGATGTGATACGATATGATTTTAAAATTCATCCAGCATCTATTTAATTAGTCCTCATATATATCATATCTTAGTACGAGTGTGCATTTCATTATCATGAATTAACACACTTTCTGTATCACGTAGGTAATAGGTATATCAAAGCGAGTGTATTGTACTCCTGGTCATATTAACATATATAGTCTTAATAATAAATGTTTGCAATATCAATATAAAGGGCGTTTTTGTATTTTATTTCTCTCCATCGATACTTCCTTTATAATGTGATCATGCAGATGATAGCAAACCTCAAAACAGAAATATAATTGTTGTTTCTTTATCAGATTTGAGTATAAAGATGATATCAAACCTCAAAACAGAAATACAATTGTTCTTTCTTTATCAGATTTGAGTACATTTTGTATATAGATGATGGTCAACAATTGTCTTATCCATCCTCGACACTCCTCGGATTATAAAATCGAAGACACACAGCTTGCTACATGTATTTGATTGGCGTCATGTAAAAGAACCAATCGCTAATAATATTATTAAGCCGGTGCATTTCTTTTGAAGATAAGGAGCAACCACTAAGATCAAACTGACAACCAGATAGTTTAACGGTAAAGCGACCGATTCGTTTGATGTACATCAAATGTAGCCTTTTTTCCAGTCGATTTTGTCACGGCATCTTACAGGAGATCAGAAAGCGAAAGTGAACGAAACCCATGGACCATCGAGGATGGACATTATTTTATCTATCTAACAATCTTCCAGAACTATTTATTTTCTGACTTTTATAATTAGTGACATTTTCAGCCATTACAGAGTATGATTCTGCCACAAGTATTGACGATTCAAAGTTCAAAAAAGTGTACATAAATGTTTTTTTATAATCGAGTTTCATTTTTTTTTATTACTTAAAACATACACGCAAATACGCCACTAAAATGTTGTGAATGCATTGATTATCTGGATATATCTTGATTCTTTTTTTTTTTTTTTTTTTAGAACACCTTTCCAAATAACGAAATTAAACCATGTCACAAAGAAAGACTTGGCATCAAGTTTAGAAAGGTCATACAACCGATTAGGCAGTAAGAAGGGAGATAACCGTTAGATCAATGACCACTTTATTAAAAGAAATTTACGTAATACATATGAAACGATCCCGATATGTTTTTTTGTTTTTGTTTTTGCGAGCTTTTATGAATTAAAAAAAGAATTTAACACAATTTATTGGTAGTAATTAAAAACCTGCAGGGTAATAAATACAATTGTAATCGTGAATTTTTAATGATGAATTTGTATCGTGAATATAAATCATCAATATAAGTGTACATGTACTATGTAATTCTCATTATCAAACAAACTCAACCCTCAGTTTTATCTGGTGTTATTTACAATGTTAAGTCCATGCAGTTGGTTTTTACTGGGATCAGGAGACACAACGTTAACAGTCAATACCATGTTCTTTAATATTCCCTTGTGTCATAGCCAATATCTCTGCATACCCTATCATATTTAGCAGTGTTCATAAGAACCAATTAACTTTAACAGTCAATATCACGTTCTTTAATATTCCCTTGTGTCATAGCCAATATCTCTGCATACCCTATCATATTTAGCAGTGTTCATAAGAACCAATTAACTTTCAATATCTAGTCCCATTTATCAAATAGCTCTAGACTTGATAGTTTTCAAGGCTGTTCATATGACAAACCCCTTTCACCTACCAACATAGTCATTACCTCCTGAAAATGACCTCATTCTTTCACTGTTCAAAGGTTATGCCCTGACAAGAAATTATTAGCAACATTTGCACTTATTTGAACAATGATCCAATATGATCCCAGCACTTTGCCAGTGGGTGACCTAGACAGCAGTGCACTGCACATCAGTTATAGGTGAAGCAAATATACTGCAAGATTTGTCCAGATATCTTCAACAGTATAGCAGTTATGACTAAGAAGAACCATTACAAAATACAATATGTTGATTCAAAACATTATTGGCAATCACCTTTTATTTTATTCATACGGATTATATTTATGATACTGATTAAATCAAACATACAGTATATTTATAACAATAATCATACTGATAGTACATGCACATATCCAGTATATCAGAGTGAAAACAACTACCAGGGTAGTCACTTACAAACGAACACATCAATGTAGATGACTTTAGTTACACAGTGACATTTCAAAAACTTGAAAATTCCCTTCAAAATACTTAGTAGAAGTTGCATTTCACATGCTTATACAAATGAATGGTCAATTCGCTGTGCATTCTGAGCTAAGATTGTCGAAACTAAAAACAAGTAGATAGCATTCTTGTATATTATAAACATATCACTTGCACTTTACATTAAGTTAGTAATGTAAGGCAAAATTAGAAATAAAAATATATAACTCCCAAAGTTCAGCACTGTTAAAAACACTTGACATATAAACTGTTGTTGCCACTTTCATTCTATTCAGAACACATATCCAAGTTTTTTCAGAGGTATCAAATTTCAAGAAATTTATTTCACTGGATTTCACTTGATTTATTCATAATATCAATATCTATCAAAAAGAAAATATATTATCATATGGCAGCTCAAACACTGAAGACAAAAAAGTTCAAAATACTCCATGATATAACATACTGTGCTGTGGCATTAGTCAGAATTTATAGTATACTGTTAAATGTTGGCCAGAGGACAGAAATGTCATACGACACACCATGCTCTACTCAGAAGAAATAGATAGACAGAGTGTCTGCCAGATTTACTATGACACTTAACACACTACTCAGATGATATGGCATACTGTTTAGCTGTGGCATTGGCTAGAAGATTGAACGCTGAGAAGTCCACAGTGGCCACAACTTCCTGTGATTGGTCTACCATCGTGATCTGATAGACCTGATCACCCTCCTTGACATCGGCCGTGCTCTTGTTCCCCTCCTCCAATGCCTCCACTGGCTGAGCACTGCTACCCTTTAGGATGACTGTTTGATACTGTTGGTTTGTTCCCGATTGATGTTGGATCTTCTCCACCTCATTATTAATGACGGCCTGTAACTGTTCTAATGCATCATGACCCAGTAAATTGTTTGTCTCCATCACGTAAGTTGTTGTTTCTTTAGAATCTCCAGTATTTAATGGTTCCAATACCACCTCCTCTTTCACCGTCAGCTCCTTTTTAGTCTTGTGCTTCTTAAGGTGACGATGGTAGGTTGACTGGTCATGGAATTTCTCCTCACACTTATTACAACTATAAGGCTTGTTGCCAATGTGAATGTTCAGGTGCTCATTGAGGTATTGTTGTCGAGTGAAACGTTTCGGACATATGTCACATTGGAATGGCTTTTCTCCTGTGTGTCGCAGGATATGGCGATCTAATTCACCTACAATTTCAAAGAAAATCACAAATTAATAATTTATGATAAGGATCACTAACAGATCAATTATCAATTAAAACAGAATTCAGAAGTTACCTAAATAATGAGAAAAACAATAGCAAGTCAATAGATAACAATGAAAGCAAGCAGTGTAAAGTTTTCCATAAAGAAAATGAATACAAATTAGATACCCATATCACTTTTTTTGTTGCATTCAAAATTATTTATTATCAATAATACAAAAACATTCAGTTTAGAAAGTTATAGAATGGATTTACTCAAGCTTCAATATTGTGTCCCCAATGGAAGCTTACACAAGTTAAAGGCATTTGATAACAAATAATTAATGTAGAGTGTTGAAATCAAAGGACTGAATATTACTTTGATCTAGTATTTCAAGGGGTGATACATCAAAATGCTTTTCTGATAGAAAAGTATAACATAAATTGCTTCATAGGTCTAAAAGCAATCTCTGTTCATGATCACCCCCTCCTCCCCCCCCCCCCCCCCCCCCCCTAGGAAATTGAAAAATTCTTAAATTGTCAAAGTACAACAATGTGTAAAGTTTGATTAGCTTGTTGCATATTATTGTTAAGCTTGCAAAATAAACCAGCATGCAAAATACCATTCAGTTTGTAAGTTGCAAATTTTGGCTCCTGAATTGAGGCCTATAAATGGCTGTTATTCAAATGAGATACATGTATATATACAGAGCAACCCTCTTATTTGCATAGCCCTTTTTCCATGACAAAATATGCAAATAACCGGAGTATTCGTATAGGCGGAGTTGGGTTTTGGCCCCTCTTATACACATGTACTATGATGTAGATCGTCAGGTAGGTACATGTAACAGCTATTGATGCTTTTGATCGAATGTAATTGTATTGGGAAATCTAAGACTAAAAACAGTATTCGACGGCCGAGGGCCATTTTTATCAAACCAAGAGCTCGTGGTGACTTTCCAATGTCGCATCAGCTAGAGTGTATACTAGTTACCTCCCCTAGCACAAACCAGGAAGCAAGCGTAATAATTTACACAGAAAATAGTTCGGAATACTCAGCAATAAAACAGGTCATTGTGTACGATTTAAACTTTCCATAATTTATTTAAATTCAAAAAATGTCTTCAAACATATATAAAACATGAATCATATTACTTAATCACAAACAAATACTTCACAGAAGGAGACTAGTGTGTTGTTATTGTTTTTTGGGTCCCATCCTGAACTCATCGGGATTTATCATTGAAATAAGTGACAATTTGTTTCCCCTGGAAGTTTCGAATGAATTTGTTCTAGCGAAATTTGGCGATGACCGCTTAAGGTTGCTGTTTCACATGCACCTAAAAATACATCATGCAGATTTTTTACCTTTAGTAAAAAATGAGAAGCTACAATCTGGGCAGTTGTAAGATTTCTCCTCCATGTGACGTTTTTTGTGTGAGAGGAGATTTGCCCTTTGCCTGAAGGACTTCCCACACAGCTCACATAAGTGTTTCTTGTCGCCTGTGTGTATCATCATATGTGTATGGAGTGTGACACTCTGGGTGAAGGCTCTGCCACAAATCGTACACCTGGCAAAAAAAGAATAGATAATTGAAATCTCACAACACAAACACATAAATATAACTAATGAAAATATTATATTTTGAACACCTTGAGCTTTTCATATACTCATAACATTCCATTTCCAATGGTACTGCATATACATTTATAAAGCTGTAAATATTTGCCTTTCTGGGGGGTTGATATAAAATAGAGATAAACAACTTACACATAAGGTTTCTCGCCCTGTGTGAGTCCTTTTGTGAATGATAAGGCTTTTCTTCTCTGTGAAACTCTTCTCACAGAGGTCACAAGTGAAAGGCTTCTCTCCCGTATGACTGAGCTCGTGACGTTTCATATTCTGCTTAGTTGTGAATGTCTTGTCACATTCCTTGCACGAAAATGGCCTAACTCCGGTATGCTTTCTCTCGTGAACTAAAATAGAAATTGTTCATTTCATACTTTATATTTGTATATATATCACTTTGTCTTGGGAGTTTGAAACCAACATATCATATATATAATTTATTACAAATGTAGGAGTTTATAAATTGTAAATCAATCATAAAAATTATTTTCTTCACCGACAAAAAATTGTACATGGCCATGGTCCCATATGATATCTATTTAATTATCAATGCTTCTAAATTTTTCAAATAATTATCAATTTTCAAATCTTCAACTAAGCAAGAAGAAAGAAGATAAAACTAAAATATTTTCCTCTATTATATAAATCAGAATACAAAACCAATTTTATATATAGCTTGGTAGTCTTACCCAATAGAGCTCCTGAATTTGATAGTTTAATTCCACATGTTTTACATTCCCAAGGAAATTCACCGTTTCCTGTTTTATTCCTTTCAGCATGTGGTCGCTTGGAAGAGCGCTGTGGTGGTAGAGATTTAGAGCTTATGTCTTGTTTTAACCGAATGTTTCTTCTTCTTCTTCTACTACCTGTTTTCACTGCATGTTCATTGTTGTCATCTTGATCCAACTCTTTATTGTCGATTTCCTTATCAATTTCTTCACCATACAAATAATCCAAAACCTTATCTGGAGTCAGTATGTCTCCCTCAACTAATACATTATCTTTTTTTTGTTTTATTCGTTTACTCGATCTTTCTGGAGAAGACATTAACTTTTTTCTCTTCCTTTTACCATTACACAAGGATGGTTCATTGTAACTAGGTACAACATGAGAGTCTGCCTTGGGATGTTTGTTATCTGTGATTTCATGAAGAACTTCACTGTATCCATTCTTGGTAGATTTGTTACTAGTAGCTAAACTCTGTTCATGAAACACTTGAACCTCATTTTTGAAGTCTAATTTTGAAACATTTTCCATCAATGGTGTATTTACTGAAACACTATCATCCACAAACTGATGTTCATGAATATTTGAAGTTTCTGCTTTCACAGGTGAATAATTTTGAAACTGACCTTGTAATAACATACTGAGTTTTTCTGGTGTCAAAATTTCTCCTTCTGCAAAATCTGGCGGAAGATGGATCTCTATCGTTTGACTATCTTCTCTGACTTCACACATAATTTCTGTTGGGGCAGCAATTTCTTTTTTGAGTATGCTCACCATACCTTCCTTTGTAGGAGCACCTGGATGTGCTTCTATTTCAATAACGTTTTTATTGTCCAGATATTCTGTATCAGACACATCATTACTGGTCACATCCTGATTATCAAAATTGTGGTGAGCAGTAACTTCTAATGTTACATCCTGTTGACCACTGGTGCATGTAAATTGACTAGGTGTATCCTCAGGTAAGGAGAATGGTGTTACTGATAGACTTTGACCGGACAGAGTGCTTGTCACTGGAGATCCTGAATAAGTTATTTGATTTGAAGTAGAGACCATGTCCAGAAAGTCCTGAATATCCGATGAGACCAGTTGCCCATCCTCATTTGTCGTGCCATGTTCATTTGCTTGAATTTCCTGTCCAGTGTTATCTGGTGGCAGACATTCCTCTTCAATACTATAGTTGGTTTCATTGTTCTTATTTTGAACAGTACTGTCACATTCCTCTTGAATTCTATTACTTGCTTCATCATTCTTACTTTGATCATCACCTGTCTTTAAAATATCATTGCTGGCAGCAGCAGTCTTGGTTTTATCATCACATTTACTTAATGGATTGATAGTATTTGATATCACATCCCAGAAATCATGAAGCTGTCGTCTTTGGGCATCAGGAATTAATGCTACCATTCCAACAGCTTCTTCTACCTATGTTGTAAATAGAAACAAAATTACACATGGTTTCTTACAGGAGTAATATACACAAATTAGAAAGAAAAACGAAGAAATTATTCTATAGCATAGCCGATTTCCAAAATTTTGCAGTTTACTCAGGAGTAGGGTCTAAAAATTCCCAGAGACAAAACTCTGACTGTCTCCATGAGTCATGCGAAGACACTCTAGATCCGATACTAGTCTTTCCCCTTCCATTAATTGAATGAGAATGTTTGAACAATATGAACATTGTCAACAACAAACTCAAACTGAAGGTCTGAATACCCTATCAACAGTCACAGTATTGTGTAAGTGCACAAAGCAGAAAAGAAGAACGAACAGATACCAAATATTTTTAAGGAAGCAGATCTTTCTCTTAACACAGTTCATGAAGAGAATACATCAGCAATATAGCAATGGTCAGTGTACATGTAGGTGGTATACCAATGAATAATTACAGATAGGAATTTAGACACCAAATCATCCTTGATGATTGAGAGGCGACTTTTTGCATAGCCACAGCCATGTTAAAACTCTACTCTGATATATAGATATACTCAGAGACATATATACAGAGAGATTGGCAGCTCTCTATTTGCCCTTGTGTTTACATAGTGGCCCCTGACCTTCCCACAATCCTTTGCGGTTGCTCGGTTCAGTCTTCACTAGACGCCATATTGGAGAAAACTTGAAAACCAGACACATAATTATCGATAATTTCTATTTGAAATCATCACCAAGATCCAATTATGAGCTTTAATTTTATTAATATCAAAGTGCAGAAGTGTCATCAATATGAAATATATCACAATTTGCTGTCCAAGTGTTTGTATTTTGAGTATGAAAGTCAAGCACAACGCAGGAAAGATCGGCGGGAATCTCCAATTTTCGAAAAGACCCTATGGGGTTTTCGAGAATACGGATAAATGACAACAATGTGCATGATAATCAAGACCACATTCCATAAGTATGATAGTTTTTGGTTAATGTGGTAACTTTTGTAGTGGCCTAGATCAAACAATGTGCTTTTGGTGTGCGTTTAAAATTGACGATGTTTTGGTCGGACGTAATGGCTGCTTAATTACAAAACTTGGACATGTCGAATAGGACCCAATGGATTTTAGAAAATACGGATAAATGGCAACAATGTGCATGATCAATAAGACTATATCCCATAAGTATGATAGTTTTTGGTTAATGTGGTAACTTTTGTAGTGGCCTAAATAAAACGATGTGCTATTTGTGTGCGTTTAAAATTGACGATGTTTTGGTCTGACGTAATGGCGGCTATTTACAAACTTGGACATGTCGAATAGGACCCAATGGATTTTAGAAAATACGGATAAATGGCAACAATGTGCATGATCAATAAGACTATATCCCATAAGTATGATAGTTTTTGGTTAATGTGGTAACTTTTGTAGTGGCCTAAATAAAACGATGTGCTTTTTGGGTGCGTTTAAAATTGACGATGTTTTGGTCTGACGTAATGGCGGCTTAATTACAAACTTGGACATGTCGAATAGGACCCAATGGATTTTCGAAAATACGGATAAATGGCAACAATGTGCATGATCAATAAGACTATATCCCATAAGTATGATAGTTTTTGGTTAATGTGGTAACTTTTGTAGTGGCCTAAATAAAACGATGTGCTTTTTGTGTGCGTTTAAAATTGACGATGTTTTGGTCGGACGTAATGGCGGCTTAATTACAAACTTGGACATGTCGAATAGGACCCAATGGATTTTCGAAAATACGGATAAATGGCAACAATGTGCATGATCAATAAGACTATATCCCATAAGTATGATAGTTTTTGGTTAATGTGGTAACTTTTGTAGTGGCCTAAATAAAACGATGTGCTTTTTGTGTGCGTTTAAAATTGACGATGTTTTGGTCTGACGTAATGGCGGCTTAATTACAAACTTGGACATGTCGAATAGGACCCAATGGATTTTCGAAAATACGGATAAATGACAACAATATGCATGATCACTAAGACTATATCACATAAGTATGATAGTTTTTGGTTAATGTGGTAACTTTTGTAGTGGCCTAAATAAAACGATGTGCTTTTTGTGTGCGTTTAAAATTGACGATGTTTTGGTCTGACGTAATGGCGGCTTAATTACAAACTTGGACATGTCGAATAGGACCCAATGGATTTTCGAAAATACGGATAAATGACAACAATATGCATGATCAATAAGACTATATCCCATAAGTTTGATAGTTTTTGGTTAATGTGGTAACTTTTGTAGTGGCCAAAATAAAACGATGTGCTTTCTGTGTGTATTTAAAATGACGATGTTTTGGTCTGACGTAATGGCGGATTAACCAGAACATGTCGAATAAGTTCCAATACTACGATACACACATGCGCATAGCCCGATTTACCTGCGCTCGCGTGTGTTTGATAGGAGACAGGACGCTCTCGATAAGGGATATGCTTGAGTGGTCACGAATAAAGGGAGCCACTATGTGTACGGGGAAATAGCGATGTTACTAATCTCTCTGTATATATGTCTCTGATATACTGTACTGTAACGTAAAAGTTTTTTTTTTTTTTTAACTTTTGATGTAATGATGAAAACATGGTTAGATTACTTTCATAATATATATAAATGGCCCAGAAATATCCCTTTAAGTAGGGGAAATACAATAAACTGAGATTTGCTGGTTGAAAATTTGAATCAATCGGCTCTTTTAATGAATAACATTAAGTCTACTGTAAAGTAGATAATGGTCTGAATATGATATATTATGTAACAATTATATTCATTCTTTAATTGCGTCAATTTACTAAAGAGACTTTTATCTGGTATGAGTAACTAATTTGTAATATTCAATATATAATATGACTAGATCTAGTTAATTTAATTATCCCAGGGCATATTGTACAGACTTCGTCAAATTCCTGGCATGTATATATGTGATCTGTGTAGATTGTGTATAAATGAATAAATATTATTGCAAATTGTGTATTAGTCCGAATTTTCTGACGATCTTACAACAAGGCAACTTAAACATCAGAACCCTTCGGATTAGTTGTGTGTGTTGCATGAAAGGGGGGGGGGGGGGGGGTCTAATAGATATAATTATGCTCAGAGTAGTATTTTTAGGTAGTAGACCGGGATATTGGAATCTGACATAATTGCCTTGTTTTATTTAATTCTGAACCAATAATTTCAATGAATTTGCTAAATTCCAAGGATCAAATGAAAACACTACTGTATAATACTGTCGTCGTGTATCACATCGTAAATCAATGTTCTCAACCATCGTCTGATCGAACAGATAAGATTACTATACATTTAACATCACATCATATGACATTATCACCTTCGATTTGAAAAGTTGAAGAATATCATGTTCGTTAGTGAGCTTCTCGGCCATTTCGATACGTTTAAATGTTGTCTTTACACCAACAAAATCTCATCCTGTAACAAACATTGCAAACGTCGCCATTTTGGAAATGCGCCACCTACCGGCGATCCGATGAACATTTCATATGAAGGGAAATAACCACATTCTTCTTCTTTATAAAAATCCGATATGAACAGCATAGTATGCTTCTCTGTTATGGATTTTTAAGAAATATTTATCCTGTGAATATTGCTTAGCATTATAACTTAGACAAAAGATTGTTAAATTGTCTTTGTCAAAAGGTTCCAATATATTAAATTATTTAAATGGAGTGACCATAACTGATTTGCCCAATATATCTAGTTCGCTTTTCCATGTTGTAGACCAGGGTATAAAGACCTACATTAAACACTCACATTTTTTAAGATTAAACACTAATAAAAAGATTAAAACGCTAAATAATTAATAGTTCATTACTGATCTGTAAGGGTTATTTTCATTTATCTTATTCTGTATTTGTGTATGTATTTTACTGTTGGAGCTCATTAGAGCTAATGTTGATTTAAAGTTTAAATTAAATTGATTTGAATTGGTTCATTAGTGATCTATTGGTGATTTGTAAGTGATCTGTTAATGGTTTATTAGTGATCTATTAGTGATCTGTTAATTGTTTATTAGTGATCTATTATAAGTGATCTGTTAATGGTTTATTATAGTGATCTAGTAGTGATTTGTAAGTGATCTGTTCATGTTCTATTAGTGATCTATTAGCGATCTGTTAATGGCTTATTAATGATCAATTAGTAACTTATAAGTGATCTGTTAATAGTTTATTAGTGATGTTTTAGTGATCTGCTAATAGTTTATTAGTGATCTATTAGTGATCTGCTAATAGTTTATTAGTGATCTATTAGTGATTTGTAAATGATCTGTTAATGGTTTATTAGTGATCTATTAGTGATTTGTAAGTGATCTGTTAATGGCTTATTAGTGATCTATTAGTGATCTGTTAATGGTTTATTAGTGATTTGTAAGTGATCTGTTAATGGTCTATTAGTGATTTGTATGTGATCTGTCAATGGTTTATTAGTGATCTATTAATGGTTTATTAGTGATCTATTGGTGACTTATAAGTGATCTGTTAATGGTTTATTAGTGATTTATTAGTGATTTGTTTGTGATCTGTTCATGTTCTATTAGTGATCTATTAGTGATCTGTTAGTGATCTGTTAATGGTTTATTAGTGATTTGTAAGTGACCTGTTAATGGTTTATTAGTGATCTATTAGTGATTTTTAAGTGATCTGTTAATGGTTTATTAGTAATCTATTAGTGAATTATATGTCATTTTTTTTACTGTTGGAGCTCATTAGAGCTTTATAATGTTGATTTGTTACAACATGTACAACTATAAATAAGGTTTGAATTGAATTGAATTCAATTGGTTTATTAGCGATTTGTAAGTGATCTGTTAATGGTTTATTAGTGATTTGTAAGTGATCTGTTAATGGTTTATTAGTGATCTGTTAATGGTTTATTAGTGACTTGTAAGTGATCTGTTAATGGTTTATTAGTGACTTGTAAGTGATCTGTTAATGGCTTATTAGTGATCTGTAAGTGATCTGTTAATGGTTTATTAGTGATCTACATTTTTGTATTAGTGATTTGTAAGTGATCAGGCTATTTCTGGTTTATTAGTGATCTATCAGTGACTTATAAGTGATCTGTTTATGGTTTATTAGTGATCTATTAGTGACTTATATGTGATCTAATATCAGTGCTTTTTAAAATGATTTCCATGTGAAGTTTTACCTCTCTCAAATCATGGTTTTAGCATGGTTTGTTGAAATGATTTATTCCTGGATTTTTTTTTTTTTTTTTTTATGGTCATCTCACAATATACCAATTTTCATCAAAATCATTTATATCTATGCTCCAAGGTATAATGGTAAAAGGGCCTGATAATTCTGTTCTTACTTACTTAATCCTCTTCGTGCCACATCGCACATAAGGCCATTACCAGAGATTTCCAATGCTGTCTGTCCTGGGTCCATTGGTGCACTTGTCCTCCCTTCATTTCCTTTTCGCCCGACCATCTCCAGGTTCTTTGGTCTTCCTCTTCCCTGATGGTGTCTATCTCATAGCCACCCTTGCGATGGAATCTGGGTGCATCCTGTAGACGTGCCCAATCCACCGCCATCTTCTTAACTTTATTTCCTGTGACAGGGGTATAGTTTTTGTTCTGTATATGTCTACATAAGAGATCGTACAAGGCCAGAATATCCACAAGATTCTGCATAGACATCTAGTCTGGAAGACATTCAGCATGTTAATGATACTGTTGGTTCTCATGACTCTGCACCATAAAGAAGGACCCCTCAGATGTTAGTTACTCTATTTACTCTGTATGTTACATCAAATCAATCCTATTGTTGGATTCATCCGACCTCTTGATTTCATCCAAAACCATTTATTTCATTCAAGTTACCGTAATCACAACGTCCAGTGCAAAGAGCCCTAACCCTGTAAGTTACGATCAAATCTGTTACATTGTTGATCTTGTCAGAGATTTAACAGATGTACATTAATATCAGCAAAATCTATTCAAGCTAGGTCCAATGGAAACAAGAGATCCATGGGCCATAACAGTCACCTGATTTTTGAAATATTAAAGTTAATTTAATTGATCATTTTTGGCCCTACCCATAAGCCCCTGGGGTCAGTCAGTGCCAATATACATGTAGTTTACAACAGGCACCCATACTGCTTAATCTAACCAAGTTTGTGTTATTTCCAATAGCAGTTGGAACAAATAATGCTCAAAAATGTGTTTTCCCTATTTAAACTATAGTAAACTTTACCCCCTCCCAAGGGGGAAACATGAGACTGCAGGGTCATGAAATTCACAATTTTGGTAAAGGACCATAAGACCTATTTATCTGTGAAGAGTATTTGATCTATTAAATCTGGGAGTTGAGAAGACGTTTTTGAAGATTTTAGTCAATTTGACCATTTTTTGCCCCGTCCCTCATGTCCTTGCAACCTTATAATTCACAATTTTGGTGGACCTTTGGCCATGGAAGCTTCCTGCCAAATTTCATTGAATTTGGTTCAGTGGTTTTGGAGAAGTCAAAAACGTAAAATGTTTACGGACAGATGATGCACAAAGACAAAGGAAGTTAGAATTAGGTCAGGTGACCTAATAAAACTCTGAAGTGCCATAACTCTGTAAGATACAATTGATTCAGCCTGATTGTCAAAGTCACCAGATATGTTATTGATATAAGACTGCATACCAAGTTTCATGAAACTCTGTTAAAATTTTCTCGAGTTATCATATTCACAAGGTCCAATTGTAATAAAGCTTTGATAGGCCAGGACTCTGTAATTACCCAGGTAAGTTATAATTGAATCGACCTGATTGTTGAACTCATGAGATCTTATTGATATAAGGCTGCATACAAAGTTTCAAGAAAATCTGTTCATATTTACTATTGTGTTTACAAAAAGAAGTTAACACATGAAGGACAAAGGTCGATTTTGATATAGGTCACCATGAGTCTTGGCTCAAGTCACCTAAAAATAATCCAAATCAAATCAAGGATTAACCCATAAAAATTTATTAACATTCATAAGATACAATACATTCTGCTATATAAGGCAAGCATACATTGTGTAAGTGAATAAAAGATGTAAAATTCTATATATTTAATGATAATACAACAATATATATATTATCAAAATATGCATCCATTTAATCACACGGTAAAATAAAACTAATTATGGCATGTATTCTAAACTCTAATAAGGCTGGTACTGGATACTGAACACATTGTGTATTTGATGAATTTTATATATGTTAATGTCCTGTGTAGCATAATTTTATACGATACTGGAACATTGGATACAGTACATTGTAGGGGTAACACTCTAATAATTATAATAAAGGTAAGTTTATATATGTGCCTTATTTATCAATATAATGGTATATGTATTGGAATCCCTAATTCTGATTTTTGACTATTTTAACTGAAAATTTTGCATCAGATTTCAAACTTCAATGACAATCAAATGCTGATACGCAACCAAATTTTCATCCCTTCTCAGTCATACAAACCGTTTGATAATGTAAAATTTCAATTACAATGTTAGCAATGTGTTATTTATGAGCCATGTTGTAGGGAAATGTATGATTAATATGAAGGAACCAGAAAATTGGTTGAGCATGTGAAGCTTGCTGTTGTCATTTGAACTTTTTGATAGGAAAAATGTGAAGGTCGTTTATTCAAACAAACCCGAACCATTACATTTAGGTTTATTTCGTTTAACATCCTATTAACAGCCAGGGTCATTTAATAAGGATGTGCCAGGTTACATATCAATAAATTTACACATTGTAATTCTCAAAAAACAAAATGAAGTAAAAGCTGATGTAAAACAAATAACAAATGTAACTAGCTTACAGACTGGCACTAAGAATTCTATGACCTCAGGAGACAATGTGTTTGTGACTTTCTCATTGCAATTACCAGCTGTTGTTCTTTTTTTAAATAAAAGCTGCAAATAAATAAGAAAAAAAATGGAATCCATATAAAACAGATAAGACATAAAAATAAAACACACAAACTAGATCACAAACAACTAGTATGAACTTCAAAACCACGTTTTTAGAATCATATAGAACCTGATAGGTGACATACAATAAATACAGTATACCCAATTTCACAATATAGTAAGTGTATATATATATATGACGAAACCACACATGTATTATTACAACCAAACCAGAGACTATCTTGCTTTGATATAAACAAACAAAGGAATAATTTAAAGATTTTGTGAAACATTTGCAAAATTTTCAATTACTTAATGAAACTAAAAATTTACTTTCACGAGGAGCAAGATTTTAAATAGTGACATACAACACAAAAATTGATGAATATCAAATGTGAAAACTTCAGACTTGAAGACAAAGTGGAATGGACAAAAATATAACACTTGATTATCCTGATGTTGACCTGAAAATGTAGAGTATATCAACTTCATTTGTATTTATTGAAATCCTAGTTGTAACTTTCTTGGTCATTCAGAGGCCACAGAAGCCATTTTGAAATGTTAATCTTAATTGGGGACACAAAAGCCAATCTTTATTATAAGTAATAACAAATGTGATTTTGGTACTTAAAACACAATTCCATATTTATACCGGAAAAAACTTGATAAAAGCCTACATGTTAACTTTGTGCAAAAATATGAAAGCTAGAAATTTTTATAATGAGTCACTATTTAAATGTAATGATGTTATGTAATGCAGGGGAAATACTAATTTAGACTGAAGTTTAAATAAGAATGAAATTCCAACACTTTGATTATTATCTATAAATAAGTTGCAATTGTTATATAGTGAGTTTTTCAGAATTTTTAATTAAGTTTGCCACGAAAAATAATCAAATTATTAACAGCAATAACAGTCGTTTAAACAATATCAGCATATTTTTCAAAACATCACATAAGTCTGCTAAAACTAACCATAATTGCAGGCTCCAAAATTCTGACCAGTTGCCTGCTTATGTAAAACGACCATAATCATAGGCTCATGTAAACTTTATCTCACAACAATTGCGAAACAAGTTATATTAACTTATATCAATCACGCTTGTTAGCCCGGACAGAAGCGTGCAAGGGGTCTTACTGTGGGAAGAAACCGGAGCACACGGGTCGAGCAGGTGACCCCACACCTTTTCATAGGCTCCTGTGATAAAGATAAGTTTCAGCAGAAGACAATTACATGTGTATACCGGTAATTCAGTGTTTGAGCATCATTCTGTAAAAGTGAAAAACAATGCACTGGAAAAAAGAAACTTGACATCAATACATCCTAAAAAGATGTAAACAACTACATGTACCACGAGAGTATAAAATATGAAATCATAAGACTATACAAAACATTTAAAGTATCATGCAATCATACAACTATACAAAACCCTAATCATGTAATATTTACATTGTTAGCTAGATATGAGAAGTATTCTAAAAAGGTGTATACAAATCATTTAAAATATCATGCAATCATAAAACTTTAAGAAACCTAATCATAAAATATTTAAATGAGAAGTAAAAAGATTACTAAAAAAAATACCAAATGCATGTTGTGGAGTTCTGATTAACACAAACATAACACTACACTTGTAGTTAATTTCTTCCTGAAAAAGTTAGTCATCTATCTTCAATCTTTATTTTGTACTTAACAAAACGTTTTTTACCCTTTCATTCTGTACTTTCTCAACTTTCCATATTATATTTGTATCAGATTCCAGTGTAAACAAAGACCTGCTAAAAGGTGCTATGAAACATCCTCAAGCTTTGAAATAATCACTGATAAATTGCACATTTTAAAATCAACTCAAGCTTTGAAATAATCACTGATAAATTGCACATTTTAAAATCAAGACTTCACTCAATTTAATTCTGTAAGATTTGCCAATGGTCTTCAAGAATACTCATAATATTAACCGCCAAAGCAAATACTAAAGTTTGCATATCGGCAACAAATATGTAAATTAAACAGATATGAACATGACAATATATAAAAACAAGCAAAAATAAAGGTTAAACAAATGCTAAAAATGAAACCGGTGTAAAAATATCCTGCTCCTTTATTCCTTAAAAACAATAAATATCAAAATGAGAAAAATGTGCATTAATAACTATGAGGTAATTTTAAATGATTTTACCTACAATAAAGGTCTACACTTGTTCTTTTAATATCAATAATATCTTAATTGTATTGAAATTTGTCATTAAAACTCCTTCAAATTATTTTAATATAAAGTCTTGATAGAATTAACTATCACCTATCACTGTGCACTGTTGTTTGTATAGTGAAATAAAAATATTTTAAAGTAAAGTATTAAAAAGTTGTAGTTGCTGTAAAGGAGAAATCTTATTGTCCATCTAAAGATCCTAAATATGTAATTTCAAGAGAAAAAAAATTCATAAAATACCTCCCGGGAAATAGCAAAAATGAATAATTTTCTGTTCAGTCACAAAATTGAACAAACATAACTAAGGATCAAAGGGAATATACATCTGAGAAAGAGCGATGACTTTAACTTTTGACTGTCAAAATTCAAAATGGTCACCTGTTGGCCATCTTGTGTTCTGATCAATCCTAAAATTGAACATGCACAACTTGTGGGAAAAAGAGGAACCCTACATGATACTGAAGATATATCTGTTAAGTACTTTCTCAAGAAATTGTGGTAACCAAGCTTGTTTACAGATGGATCACAGACAAAGGTTGATTCGACCAGACCACTATCTGGTTATCTGATGATGGTGGGTTAAAATCAGTTCAATACACATCCCAAACTTTAAACAATACACATCCCAAACTTTAAATAAATGGAGAACTGTTCAAGCAAAGTGCCAAGGCTACTCATAGGTGCTTGTGCTTGAGGGATTGAAATAAAGGAGAAAAGTAACATATGAATATAAAATGGCAGGAAATAGGAAGACATTTAAGTTGTTTTTTTATAAGTACATTCCTGGATGTTTTACTGATGATTATCCTATGTAAGGATTTTTTTACTTTAAAAAGGCTGTGGTTGCATTAAAGTTGTGATGAACTGTGAAGAATTACTTCTTTACACCTCGCTTGCATTGGCATACTACATGTATAAGTAAGTTTAATTCTTAGACCAGTTAATCCGTGATGCCTATCATATTTCTTGATAAACCACATTGCAAATATGATTCCTGTGAATTACTCTCCCAGTATATTTCGGTTCCTAAATTTTTAAATTGTACTCAATTTACTGCTTTTTTCCCCTCTACATGTATTAACTTATCTGTATCATAATTAGATATGTAACAACTTTTGTTAGAATTTACTTATCTCGGAAATTTATTTTTTTCCCGATGAATGGGCCTACCTTATCTGTTCTGGTGACTTGTTGAATCACACATTCTATTATATACTTTGTACAAGCACTTCACTACTAGACTGATTTAAAACATGCACACATTTTATTGCTATCAGAATCTCTGTTTTGGAAATAATCTAACGTTAAGTTTTGCCTCATAATCACTTCAACCAGTATGGTCATTTTTGTGTGGCCTATTTCTAGGAAATGATGAACCAGTCACAAGTATTTTACTTTCATTTTAAGTATCAAATGTAAAAATAATCAAGTGAGGGCCAATTTTATCAACCCAAGAGTTTGAGGCGACTTTCCAATGTTGCATCAACTAGAGTGTATAGTAGTTTATCCCCTCGCACAAACCATGAAGCAAGCGTAATAATTTGCACAGAAAAGTAGTTTGGAATACTCAGGGATAAAACAGGTCATTGTGTAGAATTTTAACTGATTTTTTTTCAATTTATTAATCTTAAACAGATGTCTTCAAATATATAAAAGCGTGAATATTATGACTTAATCACAAACAAATACTTTGCGGAAGGGATATCATTGTCTAGTGTGTTGTTAGTTTTTTTGGGAAGAATTATTTCCGGTCCCATTCTGAACTCATCGGGATTTATCATAGAAATAAGTGACATTTTGATTCCACTGAGAGTTCCGAATGAATTTGTTACTAGCGAAATTTGGCAAGGATTGCTTAAGGTGGCTGTTTAACAGCACCTGAAAATATGGTCACATCATTAAAGACTTTCACAAGGTACAATATCACTTTTAAAACACAAAAAACACTCATTATGCATTAAAACAAATAAAGTCAAACTTTTGAAATACATATTTACAAGTACATGTATTAATATAGTGTAATACTACATTATAGTCTGTAAACTAATACTCATGCATTACTAATGAAATAATGTGATAATTTCAGTTAAAATATATTTTCAGCATTATGGAAATTATACATGTACGAGACTCAGTTTGGTTAATTCTGTAAGTGAATTCATCACCATAGGTTGTTCTACTTTTGGTATTTCAAATTATGAGAAAACAGCAGCAAAACTTAGCAGCCTCTGATGTTTAACACCTTAAATGTACTATTGGAAATTTTTGAAAAAATGTACTTGAGAACAAAGATTTCACATCGTCAACTCATAAAATCAAATCATAAAATCAACAATCAAAAACAAAATCATAATTATGCAATCCATAATGAAATAGTCCTTCTGGTTTAGAACTGCATATATCACAATAAATAGTTTCTTATTTATATGTATAAATACAAAACCCTTAAATGATAGAATGATTAAAACTAAATGAATGTGAAAATATAACAATACAATACATGCAAACAATATAACACAAAAATTCCAACTAAAATTAAGTCCATCTAAAACAGGATGAGTCAGATAGATCTTCCAAAACATTCATAATATTGAGTAACTAGGTTAATTTATGTTAAATCAGATCATTGGTTTTAACAAATTTTTCTGGTTAAAAAAATTCTCATGTTGGTCCCATCTTTAGAGTAAAAACGGTCGTTCTATGCCATTTTTTGTATACTTCTTGTTTGGTCCCATCTTTAGAGTAAAAACGTTCGTTCTATGCCATTTTGTATACTTCTTGTTTGGTCCCATCTTTAGAGTAAAAACGGTCGTTCTATGCCATTTTTTGTATACTTCTTGTTTGGTCCCATCTTTAGAGTAAAAACGGTCGTTCTATGCCATTTTTGTATACTTCTTGTTTGGTCCCATTTTGAAAGTCACTGTGGTCTTATGCCCTCTTATCCATCCAGTCAACTATGTCTTTCAGAACGATGTCACGATCTTCTCTCGGTTCCCTGTGTATCTGGTGGTAAAAACCTTTGTAGATCTGGAAAATACCCATTTATCAATATTGAAGATCATTGAATTTAATACAAGTGAAAAAGAAAACTGTCAGGAACAATTGATACATACAGCTAAAAAGAACTTCTGAATCAATGTTTGTGATTTTAGTAAATAAATGATAAATAATTTAGGTCAAGAATTATCCCTTATTTGAAGACCTAAGAAATAGTATAGTGCCATTTCTTTCTTTAGTATCTGATAGTAGTATTGTGCTTCTAGTATTTGAATATCATATAAATAATAATCATTAGCTTGTTGGCTTTTCGTCTAAATATATGAGAAACTTTGTAAAATCACCTTAATTTGCTTGTCTTTGCTCTGTGCTTCATCATGCAGTGCCTGTGAACCCTCAACTGCACACAATTTATCCTGGTCTCCGTGTAAAGCCAGGAATGGCCATTCTACCTTGGACAACCCTGCTTTCATAACATCGAATGCCTTTAGCATTTCTAAGCCCCATCTAAATTCAAGTATAAAATCCTTAGTTCCAAAGCAGTACAGCCATACATAAGTGATTATACATGTACAAAATCCTTAGTTCCAAAGTAGTACAGCCATACATAAGTGATTATACATGTACAAAATCCTTAGTTCCAAAGTAGTACAGCCATACATAAGTGATTATACAAGTACAAAATCCTTAGTTCCAAAGCAGTACAGCCATACATAAGTGATTATACAAGTACAAAATCCTTAGTTCCAAAGCAGTACAGCCATACATAAGTGATTATACATGTATAAAGTTTAAATGTGAAGTTCAATAAATAAAAAATAATGCTGTTCTTTCTACTGATTTGTGTTTCTCATCAGAAGCAAAAGATTTAGTAAAAACTTTTGTTACTCTGGTATTTAAAAAGGAATTTAAAAAAAAAGAATATACAAGAGAATACTTAACAATGAAACCTAATAACTTTGAAGATAGAATCACAAAATCAACAAGACTGAGTATCACTGGCAATCCATAGTCGCCAAACTCAGAAATTACTACATGTAGTAGTACTATGTATAAAATAATAAATATGAGTAAATGGCCATGATATGAGATATTGGAATATTAGGATATCATTTGTATGTGATGCTCTGCTATCACAACACTTTGACAAATTTATTTTAAGGTAGTCAACGAGACTGAAAAGTACATGAATGACTTTCAATCAACTAACTCCTCAGTACTTAAATTTGTAAGTTAGTAAAAGTTAGAGTACAACTTATATCCTTTATTAAGGTGTGATAGTTATATATATAAGGGAATCTTGATGTCACTTCTGATACTTACTTTGCCTTGAGTCCATCATGAAAAACTAGAGGGTCACTTTCATATTCATTTACCTGATAAAAAACAAAAGAAAAAACATGAAAGCCATGAAATTATGTAAAATATGTACATTCCCTAAAAGAGGACAATTAGATGAAATCCTATTAAAATGATAGTGTTTAACTTACATAGAAAGCACAAATAGGACTGGGAGGAGGCAATGCAAGTCTTTATGTCTCTTCATACACAGCGATTTTCTGTGTGGGTATAGTCTATGGCTAGGATCAAAAAGCTGACAAGAATGTCAATTTTATGACTTTCATGGGGTTGAACTACTCTGGAGGCATACAGTAAAATCAACTTACAACAAGATTAAGACTTTTTATATCACCTGGGTCTCATATAGTATAGACAGATGACCAATGTCAAATCGTAGCTCAAGGGAAATAACTTACTAACAAATATCATGCTTTTTCAAACTTCTGTAGAGAGCAATTTTATTTGATTCTAAAAGTTTAGATTTTATAAGTTTTACAGTTTTTGAGTGATCAATTGTATAATTTCCTAAACAGATTGGTGTAAAACCACATTTTACTTTTAGGTGGTTATGTTTGGATTTCCTTTTTCACAACTTACCACTTCAGGATCTCTTGATAAATCCTTTGTTTTCAGCTTTTCAATGCACATTTGTGGAAAAATTCTAGCCACCAATTTGCCTGCCATCATCTGATGAGATAAAATCAAAAATCAAATATAAACCATGACTAAATTCTGAAGTGTATAAAGAGTTTCAATATTTTTTTATATACTTTGTATGTATATATTAATATGTTTGTTCAATCAGATTATAATCATCTGCTCATAGCTTCATACATTGCATGCTAAGCCTGAACATGTTCTGTTGCAGAATGTAGTAAACAAATCCATGAATAAACGAGTTTAATCAGATGGCATCCTTTTGACAAACTTATTGTTTGGATTAATCTTCCCGATGAATTTAGTTTATTACCAACCAAACAGAACTAAATAAGTTGTGAGAACAACAATTTTCTATTTACACAGCCTTGACTGACTTTGAACTTGGAAATTTGAACTTTGAAAACAATCTCAAGCAATCATTCGCAGTGAGGAAGCATTTAAATGGAAATGGTCCACCAAAACTGAAGTTATTAAGACAGACTGAGAGGATGGAGATGACAAAGAACATGATATGCCCTTCTAATTCTAAATAAAGGGCATATAATATGTACAGCATTGGATTAAGTGATCCTCCCCATTGTTCTTTCAGTGATACTTATACTGTATTATAGTAAACCAGTATTTAAACTCAAAATCCAAGATAGACATTTGAAAGGCAAGAATATCTGAAATTGATCAATCTTTTCTGTATTTGTAACAAGATACTGTCACATATAATTGTACGAAGAGTAAATATCATCCAAATATGTATTCATATTTGTAAGCTTTTGTCAGGTTTGGTTTAGTATTGTTTAACATCCTATCATTAATATCCTAACAGATATGGTCATCTAAGGTCTGCCTTCCGTGTGCCAGATGTGTGTAGTGTTTTGAGGACAGAGGGGCTGCAGTTATTCATGTTTGTCTCCTCATGATAGTGCAGAACTGATACCAACTTTTATAGTGCTACCTCACTGAAGCAGGTCCAATTATTATGCCCTATAAGGCATAGTTGTTGCCAGTTTGTCATTCACTATACAAGAACCCTAATTGTATTAACCAAAAAGAGATTCCAGAGGGATCTTGAGTGCCCTCCATTTAAATCCACATACTCCCAAATAACCTAAAATTCTAGAAACACACATGTATCAATGGCAATCCAAGATACTGATTCACTCTCTCCTAACATCAAAATGACTGTTTGACTAGACACGATATAACAAACACCAATTCTCTGAATCCAAGATGGCTGCCTGTCTGCCATTTTGTTTTTCTGATCAACAAGAGATCCCAGAGGGATCTTGGCGCCCACCATTGAATGATCTTTATATGTTCCATGTCAGATTGATCTTTTCTCTACTTTTCCCTTCCTCTAAGTCTTACTAATCTGTGTAAATTCAGAAACAGCCCTCTAGTACTTTTCAAACAAGGGGAACCTATATATAAAATTTAAGATTTAGTGATAATGACTGTCTGTCGGCCATGTTGTTTTCGGATTGGTCCCAAAATGCAACACCAGGGACCAAGGGGAACCTACATATGAAATTTGAGAAAGATCCCTTCAGTACCTTCTGTAAAATAGCGATAACAAACTTCAATTGTCAAAATACAAGATGGCTGCCTGTCGGCCAGGTTGTTTTCTGACTGGTCTCAAAATCCAATATGCATAACTAGGCACAGAGGGCAACCTACATATGAAATTTGAGAAAGATCCCTTAAGCACTTTCTTAGAAATAGCGATATTAAGTTTCAATTGTCAAAATCTAAGATGGCTGCCTGTCGGCCATGTTGTTTTCCGATTAGTCTCAAAATGCAATATGCATAGCTAGGCACCGAGGGGAACATACATATGAAATTTGAGAAAGATCCATTCAGTACTTTCTGAGAAATAGCGATAACAAACTTCAATTGTCAAATTCCAAGATGGCTGCCTGTTGGCCATGTTGTTTTCTGATTGGTCTCAAAATGCAATATGCATAACTACGCACCAAGGGGAACATATATATGACATTTGAGAAAGATCCCTTCTGTACTTTCTGAGAAATAGCGAAAACAAACTTCAATTGTCAAAATCCAAGATGGCTGCCTGTCGGCCATGTTGTTTTCCGATAGGTCTCAAAATGCTTTCTGCATAACTAAGGCACCAAGGGGAACCTACATATGAAATTTGAGAAAGATCTCGTCAGTGCATTCTGAGAAATAGCGATAACAAACTTCAATTGTCAAAATCCAAGATGGCTGCCTGTCGGCCATGTTGTTTTCCGATTGGTCTCAAAATGCAATATGCATAACTAGGCACCAAGGGGAACCTACATATGAAATTTGAGAAAGATCCCTTTGTTACTTTCTGAGAAATAGCAATAACAAACTTCAATTGTCAAAATCCAAGATGGCTGCCTGTCGGCCATGTTGTTTTCAGATAGGTCTCAAAATGCGATATGCATAACTAGGCACCAAGGGGAACCTACATATGAAATTTGAGAAAGATCCCTTCAGTACTTTCTGAGGAATAGCGATAACAAGAATTGTTTACAGACGGACGGAGGGACGGACGGACGGACCACGGACGCAGGGCGATTTGAATAGCCCACCATCTGATGATGGTGGGCTAAAAATCTAAATTCATTTGGCACAATGAGGGACTAAGGGGAACCTACACATAGCTTTGAGGAATACCCCTCTGGTACTTTTAAAGAAATAACAAAAATTGTTTACAGATGGACGGACAGTTGACAGACCACAGACACAGCCAAGGCGATTTTAATAACCCACCATCTGATGATGGTTGGCTTATTACAATTACAGTGACCTGTATACAGACAAATCAGTGCTATATTCTGTAGTGACAGAAAACAGCTGTAAGCAAACTGACATCACACACATCGTAAATTAACCATAGTGGATTTGGCACATTTTGCACATTTTACTAAATTAAATAAATGTTTATTTCAAAAAAATAAAGAAACCACAAGTTTAGCTGAAAATGTAAGTCACTGTATTTTCTCTAGAATTCTTCAAGATGTATGTCACCTGACCAAGTTTCGCTTTGACAGCTGATCGCATGTTTTCATGCCCCTGAAGGCGAAGATTCAGGTAAATATATCTAAAACATTGTTGATATCTCTTTTTTAAATATATTTATTTTTAATTAATGTTGCAGGATAAAAAGAATAAATGATCAGTGTTTTAAAATACAAGCTGTATTTCCGGCTCGGGACAGAAAGGCAAAAGTGTGAGCAATATTTCAGTCATAGATCATTGATACGGATCGAGGTATCATCCTCCAGGTTATAATCCCAAGATGGGGACTGAAAAATATCCCTCTTGCATAGGGTCTTATATATATCCTTAGATAAGCATACCCCCAACTTCTCCACATTTTCAGTGCTCTAGTCCTCTGGGCTTATAACAAGTAAAATATGGTAAATCCACCATAGTAACCTTATTTCCCAATGTTTTGTATCACTGACACTGAAATATAGACATCTATATCACATAATCACACCATACAGCTGTCTAAAACGTTAGAAAACCACTAGGACTGTGATGATACCTACCATAAGTAGAGAAGAAAAAAATACCTTGATGGGTGATATTGCCCCAGGACTTGGTTGAATGGCTGGTCCTATTAATATCACACCAGTGAAATACTGTGGTCTTGCCATGGCTGACAGAACACTAATAGCCCCGCCCTGTAAAACAAAACTAATATATGTATTCTTTAATTAATTTAACCTGGTCCTTAATTATGCAAATATTATCAAAATACACATGATTCTAGCAAATTTCATTATGTGTCAAAGCGAAATATTACTCTGTTTGTATAATCCTCTTTCATAATTCAAAAGAATAGATTTTGAAAAACAATTAAGTTCAATATACTCTCAACTTCTCAAGGCTCCACTGGCTGCCCTGGCCACGTGCACATTATAAAGATAAGATGGTGGCCGATAAGGACGAGTTCAAATGTGACACTTAATTGCAACTTTTTAAATAATTTTTAAACAAGGTGAAATTAGAACTGTCGTCCAGAGGGCCAACTCGAGCTCATACCCACCCCTCTGGTGAAGATTTTCCAACAAAAACCTGCTTTTAATGAACAGATTACCACAGAGACCTAAATTTGTGGGGAAAAGACCTGCAAGCATATGTACACATTATGAGTCCCTAACATTCCTGTGTATTTCAAATGAAATCAGTTGATAGCTATATAGGACAAACTGATAGCTATATAGGAGTTGTCCAAGTTGTCTTGACAAAGTCTCCAAAAGAATATGGGTATTGAAACCTAGTAATCATGGATATCAAAGACTCTGTAGAGAAATATCATGCATGCACATTTACACATGGTCCCTATCCCTCCTGTGTAGTTTGACTTGAAGCAGTTCACAGGTTTATGAGGATTTAACTGGACAAAATTCCCCCCTCATCCAAAAAACAAAGTATAGTAACCTGGTTACCATGGTAACCACAAAATTACAACATGATATAGATTACGCACATCTACAATTCATAACGGTTATTGCCATAAAGTTTGGTTGAAATTCCCTCAGTAGTTTAGGAGGAGTAGCCGGTACATTGTTGTGTCTACGGACGGACAGATGACTGGACAACCTGATTCCAGTATAACCCTCCTTATTTCATTATGAGGAGTAAATTAACAAATAAATACAATGATTCTATCAAGATACATTTGAGCTTCTGTACAGCTTACCATTGAATGACCAATGAGAAAAACTGGTGTTTTTTCAGGGAATTTCTCTTTCACTTGATCTATGTGTTGAAAAACATCTTCTACATAGTTATCAAAAGTGTCAATGTGAGACCTTGGTCCATCACTCTGGCCATGACCAGCTGAAAAATATCAACATTTAATGATGATGCATACATAGTCACATGAAGGGATAATTCTTAACACAAGCAGTTATCTAAAATCATACAACAACATTCAAATGAAATCATGCAAACAGCAATGTCATCAATATATGTTAGTAATATTGTTGGATAAGGCAAAGTTTCATATTGTTATCATTCATCAAAATAGTAAAAGAAAGAAGTATAATAAACAAGAAGCCCATGTGAATTTGACCCTTTTTGACCGAATCCATCAACCCCAGCTGGGGATCATTCGGGTCAACATATGCGTACCATCAAACTGTCTTCCAAAGCTGCTAATTCTAACCAAGTAAGAATTAATTCCGAAAGAAATCTAACAAATGATTGTCAAAAATGTGATTTCCTTAAATAAACTATAGTTATATATGTTTACCCCTCCCAAGGAGCAAACATGCATATGAGACCCCAGGGTAATTAAATTCACAATTTGGTAAAGCACCTTAAGACCCTTCCATGTATGAAGAGTATTTGATTCTAACTTATTTGGGACTTCAGAAGAGGAATTCTAAAATTTCACTTATTTGAACCCTTTTTGATCCCACTCATCAACCTGTAGGGGTCAGTCAAACCAATATGTACATACCATCAATCTGCATAATGTTAACTAGCTTAGTATGAATTCCAATAGAAATCAAACAAATGAAAGACAAAAATGTGATTTCCTTTTATAAACTATAGTAATTAAAGTCTATCCGCTCACCAGGGGGAAACGCGAGACCCCATGGTCATATAATTCACAATTTTGTTAAAGGAAAACATAAATTGTTTACAGTCAAACAACGACTGACAAAAGCCATCAGAATTGGTCAATTGAGACTTCGTCTCAGGTGACTTAAAAGGGACATATCTGAAAATTAGTCTTAAATACAATCAATTATAGATAACATGAAGCTACGTATATACACATGCAGATTTTTTTAAATTTTTTTAATTGCTTATATTATCAGTAATTACAAGCCAACTAAACATGCAGGCTTTTTTTAATTCAAAAAGGTTGACATTACCATAATAATACTGAAACAATCTTACTAGGATATGTGAATGTGTTAAAATTAGTGGTATTATACACCCCGGTACAATCTGATTGTCATGTACTAAAAAGGCAGATGGTTTCTATTCAATTTTTGGCACATAAACTCAAATCATATCTTACCATGATCATGAGCAAATACATAAAACCCCTTGCCGATGAGAAGTTCTGCAATCTCCTTGTAAAATAAGCAATGTTCAGCTAAGCCATGCGCTACAAATACCAATCCTCTGGAAGCCAAATGAAAATAAATTCAAAACAGGATCAACCAATTATAACTGAAAATCAAAAGTACAATAAGTATATATACTCTACATGCTATAAGTAATGTAAGTATAACAAGGAAATATCTTTGAATTCTGATTTTTTTTATACTTCACCTTTGACAATACATGTACATGTACTTAAATTTGTTTGACATAATTACCTGTTGTCAGTACATAAATTTCTAAAATAAACAACAAAATTTGCTTCACATAGATTTATCGGACATCTAATTATATTATAATGAGCAGATTCAGTACACTAGTAATGGGTAATATAATGATCCTGTGTATGAGTAATAGCTTCTGATCTGTGGTATAAAAATGATTCATATCCCATGATTCTACGAGATGTTTAGTTTATTTATTGCAGTATTGGTGCGGTAATAGTGCAGTGATCCACATAAAATTAAAATACGTTCTGTAGGTGACGTGTCATTTCAAACAATTGTTGATATTTTTTGCTGTAACACTTACGGTATAAATAATGCAGCAAAATAAAATCACGCCAATTATCATTTAACTACAGGATTTTTTCAAAATAATTCTATATTAACTAATAGCACACAGTTTATGTCTGTGAACTGCTAATTCATTTTTGGTTTCAAAAAGGTCAATTAGTCAACAATTGTATTCTTGTCCATCACCACGGTGAAATAGTCTAAGAGCATGTGGACACATTGTTGGAAAGATAAACAATACCAAAAATTACAGAAGAGAGATGTAGTCTGGCTGTTAATCAGGTTAGGTTTTTCCATACAGCTCTCAACTGATGACAGAAATATATGTTTCTATAACTTGATGCTACAAATGCAGAGAGTAGAATATTCTTTTATACTGAAGCGACCCACCAATTATCAGAAACAATAAGATGTTAACATACTTACACATCATACGTATACCCATGTAATATATGTGTCATATGTTTTTAAAAACACATATCATAAGTAACTGTTACAGTGTTCCAGCTAGGATTTGAAAAGGGCAGGGCGCTGCCTAAAAAAAGGGCATTTTTGTGCGCGACTTTTTTTCCAGGCCTACCTATCTTCTACCTTATTTTACAGGACAATTCGAGTACATTCATGCATTACATATGACCTGATTCATAGAGACAAATAGAAATATGTTGATTTTTTTTTATTATTTCGTTTGTGTGTAAAAATATCTTCTTTCTTCTCTTTATTCTTCAAATATTGTTTTAAATTTTGATGGTAAAAGTAATGACCTAGAGTAATTCAAAAATAAAATGATATTAGCATTATTTCAATTTAAGGGTGTATTGATAGAATCCATATACGATAATTACGTCCAATCAAAAAGTTACTATCAGATTATAGTCAACAGAGCGATATTTTCAACAAGAAGTTGGTCTGTCCATATACCTACATATATATACTAACTAATTAATATAGGTCTCTGGTCTGTCCGTTGTGATTGTAAGACGACTAATTGTAAGTGAAGATATTATGGAGCAAAGGAGAAAATGTGGTCAAGCATATACGAGAAAAAATGATTAAGTAAAAGAAATTCTATTATTTAATATCTGAATAAACTTCGTCCAAATAACTACGATGCATCTTGTAAGCGGCGGTAAATTTCTACTTTCACTTTAGACTCTTTAGAAATAACGGTAAACTAAAATCAGGAAATTATAGCAAGTTAACATTTTCTTGAATTACTTATAAGAAATGGTAAACGAATTAGAGCCGGTTATGATTCGCAAGTTTCTGATCAAACATTTGTTCCGTTGCTCTCGTAAACAAACGGTCCCCGCGTGTTGTTAGAAATGTATTCACTTGGCTATCACATGACCCGCAGTTAATGCAGAGTCGGCATTTCTGATACGAAAATAACACAATATAAACTAAACTTTTGCAACCATTATTCACATGAGAAGATATTTTTATATGTCCTATATTTATTTATGAAAAATAAACATTTTGTATAGAAATCCGCAATCCAACAAGGAATTTGCGACATCTGCATTTACAACGAACCATTTCCGGCGTCCCGCCAAACTTCATCAAATAAAATCAACCGAAAGCTCATTTTGATTACTGGAAAATCACTGGAAAGTGATCTCATGATCATTTACCTAAAAGTTGCTTGGTTAAAACCAGAAGGATTTCGTGTTGTCACGTGAAGAAAATTTCAAAGATATATAGATCGATCGCCAATGCACACGTGCTCATGGGATAACTTTACGACAAACGTGCGGCTCTTTTCGGTCTTGTCAAAAGTTGTTTACATAAGTAAAACAACATTTCCATCCATTATCATTACTTTGTTAATCTTCAAAAAGCCGTCGTGATTATGATTTAATTGGATTACCAACCGATCCCATCGTCAGTATCGACTCGTCACGGTTAAATGAATCTATTAAAACACCATCTCGATCCCCAGCTGACCGATCACTGCCTCGGGCAGCGTACATCAGTACCGTGGATAAGGGTCTAAACACAGGTAAGGGGACTAGTGTTACATGTGGCCAATTAGTGACTGACTGACTGTATATTGCATGGCTTCAGCAAATCGGATTTAGAGTATACGAGGCAAAATGAGCATCAATGACACTTAGAAAAAGGGCAGTACTACAGGAAAAGGGGCGGGGCACATTTCTAACTTTGAATTAGGGGCAGGGCGCCGCGCCCTGCTAACCCGACCTAGCTGGAACACTGTGTTACTCACTTCTACTTCTAATGTTTAAATTTAGTTATCTGGTTCAACATGTCATAGACTAGGAGATGAGTCATGTAATATGGTTGTACACTATGAAAGAACAGGAACAACGGTTAATATTGATATGCAGGAATTTAATTAGATTTGATAGTAAGTACCAGGTAATAGGTTCACTGAAGAAGAGATGGGGGATGGGATGATAGGTTATTCGATTATTTTAAGGAAATTAAGAAGGATTCTTCCCCGGAGCTAGATGCCCTGCATTATTTGAAGGAAAGAATCCTCTTGCCACATTACAGAAATAGTCTTAAAGGAAGTGTATCCATCCTGAACACAAATACCTTTTAATATTGATATTTAAGCATTGAACTGTTACCAAATGATAGTATACAGTCGATATGATTAATTTGGGTGGAGAAGTACAATTGTATATATCCTACAAGTCTCTGATTTGGGTGACAGATCAATAGAATGCCGCCTGTTATGTTTCTATCAATACATTGTTTTCAGCTCTAGAATTCAAAATAAAAGTCGTCTTGAGAGTAGGTGAACATTATTCCACGGATATTTCGTTCAAAACAGAATGGGACAAAATGAATTATGGGGTAAATAAATAGCTCATTTATCCATATACCGTGGCGTTACTATGTAAGGTAGGCGTTATCATGCCACGCCCGTTTTTGTTGTGTGCACCAAATTCTTTGCGACACCAACCGGTGTCAGAGAATGTCCACGTTTCATATAGTAGTGCGCTCTGGCTCTACACCAGACATGGTGTCGCCCAGAGGAAACTCGAGCTACACTAGTACAGACAGGGACGTTGTGCACAAATTTGAACAACTAAAACAAAAGTCTACCTATAATCCCTATTTTGAGATTCTGTAGTCTGTTTGTCGTTGTTCCAGTACTTGCAGTAAAGTTTCTGTCCTCGAGAATTAGTAATCTTGTCTTCATTAACTGCTACTTCAGTTTTCTTAGCCTGTACATCTGCTGACGACTCCATTTTTGTTGTTGTTTTTGAAGAGTTCCACAGTTTTCACAATGGCGGGAAATTATCCACAGTTGTCGTTCTTTACACTTTATAGTAACGCCGGTCTGGGCAGTTATAGAGAAGCAAATGTAAAATTAAAAAATGCACAATTCTGAAAAAAGTAAGCCACGTGTTTTATAGGCCTACATGTAAACATATCCTGTTAACCATGCATATTAGCCTACCTATATGAGATATACTGTATACATTTGTGATCTTTGCAATATTTTTAATACAGTAGATGTCTAGACTAGTCAGAGACTAGTGAAGGATAATAATACAGAGACATTTATTTATATAACCACATTGTATCTATGTAGTTATCTAGTATTAAAAGTGAAATAATTGTTCTGTATTTAAGACCTAACCATGGTAACCACATAAAAAAAAAATCATGATTTTTTGTCCGAAATTCCTTGCAGTTTTTTTTTCTCTGACTATCCCAATGACAGAGTTAATCTTGTATTTTACAAATTTGTTAATTAATTTATCAATATTATTTCTAACAAATGTACATGTGAAGCCTATATATATATAAATTATAGTATATCCTAATGTGGTCTGGTACTTTGCCGTATCGTTTCGAATGAAATATGAACCGTGACCTTTTGATTTTTTCGAGCTTTTTTCAGATGTCCAGGCCTTGAAAAGACTTTTCCAATGCTGTTTACATCTGCAGGTCATTTGAGCCGGTAAAAGTTTCCTTCGTCATCGTGTTTTCGCTCCGTCGCTCCATCGCGTTTAGGAAATTAGAAATTTGACCCTAACGGAACACCATACATAAGACAGTCTTTGGGCTCTGGGGATACCTTGGTATATTATATCTTCCAGTTTCAACACTTTAATTGTGTGCTTGTATCCTAAACTTAGTAAGGATATTTTCTAAATTTAACAGTTAAATACTTCGTGAGATACAACTGCAATTCAAATCGATCTACAATATGCTGCTATAAGATACATTCAGGAGAAATTGTTTCTCAACTCTTAAAAATATCATTTAACCGCCTGACAACAAAACATGTTTTTCATTAGGAACACACTTAAGTCAACCAGGCGTCATAGAATCCAAGACTACTAAGCTCTTCTTTACATGATTGGTTTGGTTTGGTTTATTTTGTTTAACGTCCTATTAACAGCTGAGGGTAGGCCTATAACCATGGCGCCGACAAAGATGGCGACGGAGGTTGTTGACCTGACTGAACTCCAACTCGTCCATGAGAAGCCCCGCAATTCTTACACTTCATTTTGCTGACTATTCGCAAATACGATTCGTAGATGGCAACAAACGTTTTCGAAACTAAATAAAACACCCGGGCTTCCGAAGCTCCCTTTTTGGTCTGGGGCTCGGATGTTGAATTTCTGGGGTTCAAACTGTTTGCACATCTGCACCGGCCCCAGTCTGCTCCTTAAGGGGTGCGCCAAACATATTATCACTCGACTCCTCCAAATATTGGTCGCTTTCCTCAGGTGTTGTCGTTTGAGGTGTGGTACTGTCATCCTCGTTGTGATTATTGGAGGGTCCTGGTGAATCCATATCACATGGACTCTCCCAGATCTGGGTTTGGTTTGGTTTCTTTTGTTTAACGTCCTTTTAACAGCTAAGGTCATTTAAGGACGGCATCCCGTGCGTGCGACATGCATGCGTGTGGTGAGTGCGTATACATGTGTTTTGTGAGGCTGCGGTATGTTCGTGTTTTAAAAGTCTCCTAGTGATAGACCGGAACTTTTTGTCGATTTATAGTGCTACCTCACTGAAGCATACTGCCGAAGACACCCAGCAGGACACCCCACCCGGTCACATTATGATGACAACGGGCGAACCAGTCGTCCCGGTCCAAATATGCTTCAGCGCTAAGCAGGAGTAGCAACTACCATTTTTAAAGACTCTGGTATGTCTCGGCTAGCGGATAGAACCCAAAGCCTTCCTCACAGCAGCGAACGCTCAACAAAAGGCCAGAAGTGAGACATTGTCAAGGGGGACATTAGGAAGAAGAAAGTTTTTCAGATAGAAGAGAAAAGATAAGATCCCAAATTAAGTCGCCTCCGACGATCACTTACGCCCTACCTGAAGGACAGTTCATGAGATACAATAAATGTACATGAGATGCATTTTACATCCTGGCTTCACTATTTGCTGTGCTCTACAAGTTCTTTATAACATGCATGACACAATTATCCGTTTTGAGAAGTTTTATCCATAAATTAACATCTTGTAATTGAAGGTTAGGTACACAACCAAACGGTTTGTAATCAACGATGAACCCCTCCACAAATGTTTTGATGCTGCAAACGAAAAAAAAAAAGATGTTTCAATGTGAGTTGTTTTATTTGGATAAAATGACCTAGTTTATATATAGTTATAAAATCAGAACCTACGGAATTCATTTTTTTTACACTGTTACAATATAATAGTGTTTATCTGTGTCGCGTCAGACTTGTTTTTGTTCAAATGATCAAGATAGTGTTGTATGGATAATTTTCATGATAAAAAAGGGCTATTCATATAAACCATATAAAGTGTTTAGTTGTTGTTGTTTTTTTTTTGGGGGGGGGGGGGGGGGGTATTTTAATTTTATTTAAAAACAAAAAGAAAACACTAATACAATGACATTATTGTAACTGATTCACATAAAAACATCTCCAGTAAGCTCTCTGAATTCTCTAGTTTTTCATCACGTGTAAGATAACCAGACATATAGGTACGTGTGTGGCCAACCCGCGTGAAGACGCGTTTCCATTCAGACCAAACGGTCGGTGGCGGCTAGTCAACTTTACGATAAATTTCTCATATAGTCTCTGTACATGTTAAACGTTTTTTTTCCACTGGTCAACACGAGTCATTTATTGATATCAACTATTGGCATGAATCTCATAAGTATACGCTCTTAGCATCCCGTTTTTATATTTGATGATATTGAATTTTTTTTCTGGTACAGAAGTAGGTTTATGCTGGCGTACTATGGTGCAAGTGACATGTTCCACCATAATACAATAAATCATAGCAGGGACATATAATATCATATCAATATGTCCCTGATCACAGACATATATTGTTTCAGAATCATCATATTTATTTCTTTTGGTAGTTCTCTGGCACAGGAGGCATTTAATCCGAAGTTTTATCGGCCTTTTAATATAGTGATCTACAAACAATACAGAAAGTAAGCTAGGCTACTATCCATAGGCTACCCGTACGCGGCCTCGTTTTTTTCACCATTGCCATCAACTAATCAATCGACCTTCACATTCATCACAGACTGGCGCTATGCAAGGGTGAGTTGTCTTATGTGTCTGTATTGATTGTAAATTAGATGATTCAAATGACCAACCTTTTCAAATGTTAGTCTACACTTTTTGCACTGGTAGGCCTAACGTTACAAACAAAACTAAATGTAACGTTAACGTTTAGATATATCAGAGACCTATATACTAGTATATAGGTCTCTGGATATATATATGCCTAAAGTGGGATGGGCTGTAGTAGGAATATCATACGTCTCCGGATGGTCTAGTTGTGTACAATCAACAAGATAGATAGCCTATTTAGTTAAGTTTGTCAGTCACACAACGATTTGGTGGCTGCTGAGTAGGGTGAATCATTTTTCGGCGTTTAATGACGACCACAATCAATCGTATGACACGTAATGATAATTAACGAGGTGTATCGAACGGCAATCCCGTTCGAGGCGTCAGAAGATTGTGCAATATCTTTCCTAACTGCCTAGTTAGGGTTTACCCTAACGTGTGGGCGTGTTTGGTCATATGACAACAACGGACTTTGACAAAATGATTACATCCGTGTCAGCGTATTTTACCTTTCCCTTGTGATAATGACCACATCCCTTATATAGAAAAAATAGTCTTGGGTAAAAACAGACGCAACACCTAACAGAGAATGTCTGAAAAACAACCACTGAGTTCTAGGTAAGCAGGAGTATGACTAGCTGTATGTTTATATGGCCTAATTAAGTACAATCTACTTTCTGTTTGAATGCGGACATCTTGAACTAGCTAGGCCTAATGAATACCATTTAAACGTATTAATTACTAGAACTTAAATAAAAACAAGGAACAAAACCAAAAATACACACTCGCTGCTGCTCGAGTTTCAGTAATTATTTCAAAAGAAATTATAGTCCTGCAGTAGTGAATTTTTCTGAACTGCTGACAATATACAAAATTGTGAAATTCTTCCTGAATAAGACTGGCTCACACCAGTGATTATAATATATGTTAGTTAACATTTTCAGTGAATCTTGAAATTACTGGGATTGGCAAAATGTTGACTCTTTAATATTCATGTTATTTAAATTAGGAGTTGATTTACTGTGCTTACGTACATGTATACTATGAAGATTCTATATAGCTATAAATAACCTAAGCTTGGTGTGTAGCAGAGCATGACACTAAAGGCAGCTGTGCTCAGTTACATACCAATGTATATATATAACCTCTGGTGGAGCTGCGTTTTCTACCTTATTTAGATTGTGTATTTCACAACACTGGATGTTTCTTAATTTCTTCATACTTAAATAGCATTATTCTGAAACGAAATACTGGTGCTTTAGTCAGGAATTAAGATGTTCAATGTCAACTTAGACAACGATAAATCAAAGTTATACTACCCAAATGAGGAAGCAAGGTTTGTATGCAGTGTGGTGTGTATGTATAGTACGAGTGATCATGAAGTTACTTTTCAGGTACAATGTATAATTTTTAAAATCCTTTTTTAATCATTTTGTTGCCCTCTTAATGATACACTGGACCTGTTGATTTGGACTATTCATAGTGCCCTTTTGTGCATATTTTTTGTCCTTTATTGGCCTCTAATTGGACAAATCTGTATCCGATAACTGCTTGTACACTTCCGTAATATTACACCCGTGTATTGACAGTACTACAAACACGTATTTAGGACATTACAACAGGAAATACAATCTCAGCTGTGGTATGTAGGAACAAAGACCTAATTGTTTTGTTTCAGATTTTGTTATAGACATTTAAACTGCTCTTCATTTATTTTTCACATTATATTTTTAAGGGAAATCTGATAATTAATAAAGTGTTCCTCTCTTTTTCTGAAAACTCAGCAGAACTTACTTCCACAAGTTTACATTTGGATTTACTCTATTATTATTGGGCACTTCTTTCCATATACCATATACCATAAACGTTAACTTATAATGTACACTTGTTTTGGTTTTTTTTTAAATTGACTGCATATTATACATGGATACAAAGAATTGACTTTAAAATAGTTTGCTTGTTCAACTTCACTCAAAAAAAAAAAAAGTGAAGTCACTAGTCACAAATGTGTAATATCTTTCTCCATATCATATCTAGTCACAAATGTGTAATATCTGTCTCTATATCATGTGTAGTCACCAGTCACAAATGTGTAATATCTTGTCTCTATATCATGTGTAGTCACCAGTCACAAATGTGTGATATCTGTCTCTATATCATGTGTAGTCACCAGTCACAAATGTGTAATATCTGTCTCTATATCATGTGTAGTCACCAGTCACAAATGTGTAATATCTGTCACTATATCATGTGTAGTCACCAGTCACAAATGTGTAATATCTGTCTCTATATCATGTGTAGTCACCAGTCACAAATGTGTGATATCTGTCTCTATATCATGTGTAGTCACCAGCCACAAATGTGTAATATCTGTCTCTATATCATGTGAAGTCACCAGTCACAAATGTGTGATATCTGTCTCTATATCATGTGTAGTCACCAGTCACAAATGTGTAATATCTGTCTCTATATCATGTGTAGTCACCAGTCACAAATGTGTAATATCTGTCTCTATATCATGTGTAGTCACCAGCCACAAATGTGTAATATCTGTCTCTATATCATGTGTAGTCACTAGTCACAAATGTGTGATATCTGTCTCTATATCATGTGTAGTCACCAGTCACCAATGTGTAATATCTGTCTCTATATCATGTGAAGTCACTAGTCACAAATGTGTGATATCTGTCTCTATATCATGTGTAGTCACCAGTCACAAATGTGTAATATCTCTCTCTATATTCAGTGTAGTCACCAGTCACATGTGTAATATCTGTCTCTATATCAGCTTCTCTAATAATTATGGTAGAAGGTTTTAACAATGTTACCACGGAGGCTTCACGCATGTGTCAAGCCCCTGTAGTAATATTATGAGAGGATTACAATAACTATTTAATTATATATTACAGGACTTTTTCACGGATTTGGGATGGTGCCTTTTTTGTCTCATTTTGGGGAGAAAATTAGTGAATTGTGAAGGAAATTTTAGGCATGGCTTTAATATGAAATAATTTAAATTGTGAATGGGTCCCATTAGCCCCATTATTGGCCCCAAAATGCCCCCAGAAAAAATCACTGTAGTATGACTGCTGACTGATTATGGCAGGCAGCTAGCCATTTTAGATTTTGACAGTCCAAGATATAGTTGCTGCTTTATTCTTGAAAGTACTGGAAGAATATCAAATTTTATATTTAGGTTGCCATTTGCTATCTTTGATTTTAGCAGAGAAAATTAATATATGAAAATCATTCAACGGTGGGCACCAAGACCCCTCTGGGATCTCTTTAATTTGTTTAGAACCATAGTTTCTTTCTTTGGACATAAATATTGAAATGTTCATTAGATAATAGGATCTCAATGATAAATTTGAATGCATAGTTTTTGTTTCATTTGCAGTTCGCAACCAAACTACTCTGGAGGGTACCCTGGAGGGGCTCCTCCTGGTGGAGCTCCACAATATCCAGGAGGAGGTTATCCTGCCCCTCAAGGGGCATATCAAGGGGGACAACCACCACCACAGGGTGCATACCAGGGTGCACCACCTCCACAAGGCCCTGCACCTGGATACCCAGGAGGACAGCCAACCCAGGGCTATCCTCAGCCTGGTGCACCCCAGGGAGGTTACCCAAGTGCCCCACCAGCAGGGGCATATCCAGGAGGTGGGGTCCCTCCAGCAGGGGCATATCCAGGGAGTGGGGCCCCTCCAGCAGGGGCATACCCAGGAGGTGGGGCCCCTCCAGCAGGGGCATACCCAGGGGGTGGGGCCCCTCCAGCAGGGGCATACCCAGGGGGTGGGGCCCCTCCAGCAGGAGGTAAGGATGAAAATATTTAAAGAAATATTGATAATTGTTTTCTGCCAACTCATTGTATTATCATATATTTTCATTTCTTGCATAATATGCAAGATAAAAGAAACATGCTTTTATCATTACACAATTTAAGGCCACCTGAATTGAAGTCTCAATTGACCTTTTCTAATCGCCTTCAGTCCGCCGTCGTCCGTCTTGTATCCACAAACAACTTTCATTTTCAACTTCTTCTCAGAAACCACCGAATGAATTTCAATAACATGTAGAAAGCTTTGATGACCAATGGATAATTATGTGGTCTCCACAACCCAGTGGATTATGCGACTGGGAAAAAAACTGAACTGAAATTTCAAAAATCTTCTTCTAAAGACCCAAATTAGATAGAATCAAATACTCTTCATAGTTGTAAGGGTCTTATAAGAATCAAATACTCTTCATAGATGTAAGGGTCTTATTAGAATCAAATACTCTTCATAGATGTAAGGGTCTTATGGTGTTTTACCAAAGTTTTGAAGTTTATGACCCTGGGGTCTCACATTTGACTCAGGGTGGGCCCAAAGGGTAAACTGAAATTTCAAAAATCTTCTCAAGAATCAAATAATCTTCATAGATGGAAGGATCTTGAGATGCTTTACCAAAATTTTGAATTTCAAGACCCTGCAGGGGTCACACGTGACCTAGAGAGGCTGATGAACTGGGTCAAAAAAGGGTCTGATTGAATTATATATTTCAGACTTCAGGTGAATGTTATAGCCCATAGACCTCTTGTATAGATATATAAAGAAATGGACAGTGTTTTTGTGTGGCCAATGCCATTAATGAGTTTAAATATCACTCATGTTTCATCTTTTTTCTTTTGTAAATTTCATGGAATTGTTATTGTATAAATAGTTTCTGAATAGCAAGTTTAGTTTTGATTACTCTATTATTAATTGATAAATGATTCCAGCTGTGTATTAGCAATAGCGAAATACTTCAGAGGTTTATCTTCAACTTAAATGCTTGTTAGTGAAATAAGATAACATTTTATTATGTGACTTTATATTTAATGGTTGATGGTCTTCAGGTCCTGGAGCTCCAGCCCAGGGTGGAGCACCACCCCAGTACCAGGGAGAGATGCCCGGGGATGACGTAGATGATAACCCCAACGCTGTCCCACAGCAGGCCACAGCCCCACCACTGGAGAAAATGGATAATATCGGTGGATATTCTAATGTCGGATTCGGTGGAGGTGAGAGGAAATGGCTTCAAGCATGATTTAGATTTCAATATGCCATGTCAGATCGTACTTACACCAGTACCCTTCCTGAATAGGGAAATTACATAAGGGTGGGATGACAAAGGATAATTCATGCACCCTTTACTGATAACTATTTCTCAACTCAGCATCTGTACAAAACGTGTTTTAAATTTAGATTGATTGAAACACAAACCTTCTCAATGTGGATACAAATTTGTCTTTTCCTTTACCTGAAATAGATGATAATGCTTTCTTAATAATTTACAGCTATGCTGCCCCCTCCATCATATGATGAGGCAATGAAAGGACCACCTCCAGATCGACAAAATATTTCAAAGTAAGAATTTTGTCTTGAAAATTAAATGACCTTGTATAAATTGTTTATGATATTACTACATCAACCATTGTTGTCTTATATCCTGAACAAGTATGTTATGTGTGTCCTGGTAAATGGGCCAATCCAATGTCACCACGGTCAACTGTAGGCTAAGCTTAACAACCCAAGTGGCCTAGATTGAATACTAAGGGGTATGCTTTCTTTGGGGTACATCTAAAATCAGGCCCAAATGAAGATGTGAATTGACTGAGGACTTCTCCTCAGGAAAGAAGGGATATAGCCAAGACATTATTGAAGTCGCTGTTTCATTTATTTCTGCTTTTATTTATTCTACACGTATTGGAGTGGTCATCTGGAGACAAGAAGAATTAGGTGTTTGAATTGAAGTAAAATAGGTGCAAACACGTTTGAATAGCAGGTTCTATTACCAAGTAGTACATACTTTAATATCTTCCTATATTCTATAGATTTGTACTTTTGTCTACAGTGTTCCTACCATCACCGAACAAGACGCAAGGGAAGCCCTCCTCAAACATGTAGCAGAAAACTGTTGCTATGGTAAAGGAGCCGCGGAAGATTTGAAATATTTGGATCTCAAGTCAACAAGTGCATTTCATGTAAGTCGATACTAATTTGTTTGTCGAACTTTCAAATCATTCCTAGTGTATGCATATTTTTTTAGGATAACCGAGAATTAAAGTAAATGAGAAATTGATTAAGACTTATAACAAATCACACAGAATCCTGTACTTGGTTTGATGATATCAGATTCTTTAATTCAGATAACACAGGATACCTTTCAGAAGAATTATCTTGATTTAGTTTAATCCATTTTCAAAACATGCATAAAAGATCGTTTTATATAACAGACATTTAAAAGAGAAATAACATGTGTTCCAATAATTCTATGTTCTCTAAATCAATCTATAATTTGGTATGATATATTCATTTGTTGAGTTCACAACTTTAGAAAATGAAACATAATTTTATTTGACAGTACACATTGGAAACTTTTGGAGAAGGTAGACAGACAGCATGGGCATATGAGCCATATACAGGTGAGTTCTCCAGCGTGTTACCTGTATGGGTATACAGTGATGTTTACTGATCAATCATTTTTCATATCTCGTATGTCAAGCCGAGGTAAAAATCTATTAGCCCCCACCCCCTCCCACCAGGAACAGGGGGAACTATAAGTGTTGTGTTCACCAGTCTGACCTTCCTTCCATCCGTCCTTCCACACTCAATTAATATAGAGTAGACTCTTTTTCCCTCAATACTTGCCTAACAATAGGTTGACTTAGGTGAGGTAGTGTGTCATGTATCAAATAAATTAAATCAAATTCAAATTTTGTTTAATGCGAACATAGGATGTAATGTTGTTTGATATGAAAGATGTCAGGGAGGAGATTATCAGTGTTCCTTTCCTATATAGGTACAACCTGCATACATGTATGTACATGTCAGCACTCTAGGGAGTTCATTATTCAATGGTAAATGCATTTTAATAACGGTAATATACATGTATTCGTCAAGTATGCATGAGAATACTGCAGGTTATTTCTGCTGGTATACTTGTCATATAAGGGAACTCTTTCGCCTTGTCTACACAATGATGCTGTGACTCTGTATATAGGCCAAGTAATTGATGGTCCTATGAATGGCCAGGCCCCAGGTCCTTGGGACATTCCTGCCCAAGCCAGTGCCCTGTTCCAAAACCAGAAGATTGACCTTGAGGTCCCTCATACAGCTTCTGTCAAGGTAAGGCTAAGATACTGAAACTGTTTTTATCTGTTATTAAGTAACAATTAAAAGAAACTCCTTAATCAATAACTTAAAAGAAAATGACAGGAAAATGAAAGACAGTTATAATCCTGCAACAAAGCTAGAGGGTAAGCTGGAATCAGTGTGTGTGTGTGTGTCTGTCTGTCTGTCTGTCTGTCTGTAGACACGGTTTTGTACTGCTTACTTCTCCTAGGATTATGCATGGATTGCAACAATTTAACTTTGATGTTAAGCATGGCATGTTCTTGTGTCTCCATGATTTTACAGCAAGTTCCATGGATTTTCACCAGTGTTATGACCCTTGATACCATTTAGTGGAACAGTCCCTGTACTAGTAATAGTTAATTATCTTGGAAACAGTATTTTGTATACTGAATAAGCTGAAAATCAGTATGTAAGGGTTTGTGGGGATTGCAATGCTATTTTGGTTTTCGTGTCCGTAAATGATGGGTAGCTGGTTAGCCATTAGCTTACAGCTCTATTTTTTAATTATTTTGGTTTATTGGTGTAATTAACAAATGATGTACACTGTATAAATCCACATCATTCGTCTATACTTGGATTGTACACCTAACCCAAACCCTAAAACAAATGATAGTTAAAAATGAAAATATGTTTTCTTTCGGGCATTTGATGGATATTGTATTTAAGTTTTCTGAGAATGGATCCATTTCTTAACATATATGAAATATTAACACTATTTTATATCTATTGTTTATGTTGTGACCTGGTTCTGCTCTGTTACAGCCCTGTCACACCTGCTTTTCGTCTGGATTTATCCGCTGTCACCGGTGTATGGGAAGGGGTAGAGTATGTATCAATTTTTTTTAGGAAGTTTCATAAAAATTTGTGGCTTAGATATTCTGATTGGTATATGTTGAGTAAAAAAAAAACATCTGCAAACTGAGACATGGAAAGACAATAAAGTAAACTCACAGGAAAAAATTACAAAAATGGGGCCCTCAAAAATGTGGCAGTAGAAGAAGCTAGGGACATTATATTGATGGTTTATCCTACTTTCCACTTGAGATAGATTACTGTTATGTGATAGCCCTATACAGTTATTCTTCTGTATAATAATACATGATAATAATGTGGAGTTTTATATACTACTATATCACAGCAGCATTACTGTCTCAAAGCTGTCAAATTGTTATCTGTGGTTATTGGACCTTTAGCTACCAGCCAATGTCTTTGTCATCTCCCTGAAGAGCATACGGGTGGAGGTGCCATTTCAGCAATAACAGCTTACATGTGACATTTCTTGCACTGCCCTAGCATGTACCCACTTACAGCTGGGTCAACTGGAATACAACAGAGTACAATATCAAGGATACAACATAGCGCCTGTGACTCGACCTAGTGACCCTTCGTTCACGTATCCCTGCTTCCTACCACTAGCCACCGTGCCTCACAAAAATAAATGTTCTCCTTTATCATTAGACTTGGATGTGGTTAAAGGTAGAAATACTGATCAAATATTCTGTTTTCCTGCTTAGGTGAGGTGTACCTGGTGTCATGGAAGTGGACATCGGACCGTGCACAGAGGCGGGGATAGCCACAGAGAGAGGTGTACTTGGTGTCATGGTAACGGCAGACGCAGGTAAAAAATAATATTTGTACACAATATTCCCAAGTTATACAACAGACAATTGTAATTCTCCAGCATGTATTGTTTTTAAGGTCCATACCATAAAACATTTGTCTGTGTTTGACAGTACAAATGATTCAACTGGAGTTAATATTTGTTTGATTTACATTATTATTGAGTTCTCGCATACAAAGAGGCTCAGGGTCATGAACTTAGGCCAGTAGCTTCCTGGGATACTAGTTTTCATCTAATAAATTGGCTTGATCCATCTTCATTTAAGTCATAGTGGTCAAATGAGTTGAAATTCAAAAGCATCTTGTGAATAAGAAAGAGGCACAATAACATGCTGGAATAAATGTCTGTGTTCAAATGACCTTTACCACTTTCAAGGTAATAGAAAATCAGATATAACATGTGATGCAACTTGTAAACAGCTTCTGTTATCACAAGATCATGTGTATGGGCACGGCATTTGGCTTGTATGTAGCACATAGAGATTAGTCATATCAATAAGTGTAAATGTCTGTCTAGGGGGTCAAAGAGATTAGTCATATCAAATTAGTGTAAATGTCTGTCTAGGGGGTCAAAGAGATTAGTCATATCAATTAGTGTAAATGTCTGTCTAGGGAAAGGGGGTCAAAAATATGGTTTAATATAATGGGTGGTCGTAGAATGCTTGGATGTCAGTCTAAATTAACAAGTGTCCTATGGTATTGTTTGGCCTGTAGATTGCTTATGGGAAAGTTTTGGATCTTAATGAATGACCTGGAACTAATATTGTAGATTATCCTGAGTGAAATATAATCATTTCTTCCAACAAAGAGTCACTTCACAGGAGAGTACAGTTATGTATTTACCTTGACCATGTTGAAATGATAGGAATAAAAAGTGAATGAGTGCTCTGTATGCTTGGTTTCGTTTGTTTATTTTAATGTCATAGTAACAGCCAGGGTCATTTAAGGACACACCAGGTTTTGGAGGTGGAGGAAAGCCGCAGTACCCGGAGAAAAACCAAAGGTCTATTGTCAGTATGGCGGAGGGCTAGTGATAAAGTGTCAGGACACCTTTACCATGGCCCCTGGTGTGTATGCAGACCTGTTTGAATTACTGAGAGATGTTTTAGTGTTAAGGATATGATATTGTTGTGAATGTATGTGACAAGCTGTCTTCTTCAAGCGAAGGTGTTTATGTCACCTCGTCCCAGAGCTGGGATGTTCGGCCGTGCGTGACTACAATCGGAGTAGTCTACACCTGGTCAAGCTTGTACACAGACGTATTCACGTACCTCACTCGCATGATCGTAGACTACACCTGCCATTATCGGCAATATGTATTGAGTATATAACATTGTATTTGGTCATCTTCACAACATTGGTGTCTGCAGTAAAAGCACAATTTCATAAATAGTTATACAGCAGTATTCACTGTACATAAACGGTGTCGTTGGTGAAAACTATTTATAGCCACACGTCGCAGGGCAGTGCACTATCAGTACTATTGTTCAGTACTTAGCTGTCAGTATGATTGCTAACAATGAAAGGGTTCAGCAAACGGGCGATACGCTGGCAGATATCATTGCAGAAATTGATAACCTGATGATGTTGGTTAAGCGCAGGAGACCCTCACTGGGTACCTCCCCTACATCAGATAACTGTGTTCCTAATCGGAACTCTGCAGCAAATAGCCCATTCCCTTGCACCTTGCGATGATGTAATTCAACATGCAGAGGGTGAGGCTGTGATTCCTTTTCTAATTCAGTTAGGCAGTGGTGAGGGGGAGAAAGTTTCTACAATCTTTTGGGAGAGGGGTACCTGTTGTGAGGGAGTTCCTGTAATTGTTTACAAAGTGCTACGTCGGACAGTGCAAGGGTCCGGAGTTTTAGACACGGGCGTCATTGATTGTGGATTGGTTGACGCTGATTGGCTGAATGTTATGAGTCTCGTCAACAGACAAACTTATGTGGGGAGAGAAGTGCATGTAGAGAGTGAAATATTCTGAGGAAGGTGGCTCGTTGGATCAACCATGCGGAGGCTTTGGGGATCTATTTGCACCCAACCATTTAGCGTTAACCAACCGTTGTTGCCCTCTTGAGACGCTGTTGCTGGGGTCAGTGTGAACTTGATATCGTTTACTTGGGAAGGTACGTACAGGATAGTAACCGAGGCAGAGTTTTAGAACAGTTCAGGGTGTATGTTTTCAACTGGGGTCCATGATTGGTTCTGTCCTGTTAACTGCATGCAGTCTGATTCACCTAGGAGGATCAATGAAATGGGGAGCTGTATCTCCTCAAGTGTCTTTATTGATGTTCACGATGTAGATCCATGTCGTAGTAGCACTAGAATGGTCGACAAGGGATTCCGCGGGACCGCCTTTGTGACAGGAGATGTTTTTAGGGTGTCTTGGTTGCGGTTGGGTTTCGCGCCTTGTCGGATGACCGGAGAGTCGCCGGATTCCTTATGGGATATGCGATTGGTAACAGAGTTTGCAGTCCTCATTGTGGGTATTGTGACTTTATCATTGGGGGAACACACCTTTTTCAATGATGATGGGGAAGGGATGGTAGGCCTGCAGTTGTTGTCCATGATCGATGGACAGAGGGTAGTATCATGTCTTCCGGGTCTGTGCAGATGTCGAAGGCGTGCTGGGCTTACTCCTACTTCTTAGACTGCCCTACAGTATGCTGGCTGGCGTGCTTGGGACTCTGCCTAGTCCTTATTCAGAGGGATCGTGGGTCATTGTCGGTTCCTTCTGGAATCGAATGTCGTTTGCATAGTATTTCTGTATATTATGGTGAAGAGACCGCAGAAGGTACATCGGAAGGTCGGAGAGCAGGGTTTGCTCTATTGAATGAGGGTCGTTGTCCTGTCAGTCGTTCTTATAAAGACTGGGGCTGGTGTCGACTTCAAAGGTGGCTATGTTGCATTGTGCCCTTTTTCCCATCGGGTGCGCCGTCAGAGGGAAGTCGTTTGTTGTGGCTTACCCTAGGTACTTTGGAGATGGTTGAGCGCGTCCCTCCCCATGCCATAACTCAGGGTTGTGTATCCCATGATGGCCTCGGACATTTGAGGTGCGTTGATGATGATGGTCGTCTCTAAGCGATGTGCGTTGGGTTGGATCCTGCTGAGAGACAGGGGGCAGCACCCAAGGTGTTTGCCAGTACTGCAAGGATCACGAGCCTATGGTGAATCGAGGAGAAACACTCTTGCTGGGGAATGTTGTCGGATGATCTGCATTCCTTCAGAGGACTTGTTATTGGTTGGATGGTTGCCCTGCCTGTTTCCCCTGCTGTGCGATTACATAGTTACTTGTCGGTTTTGAGCCGGCTGTTCGGGGACGTCAGGCAATATGCTCAGTTGGCTCAATCATTGCTGACATGAGTTGATGCTTTGTTCAGTTTGTGAGCAGCCGTTGAGTTCCTGCTACGAGAGAGGTTGATGCATTTTTGAAGTCCGTCATGCAATGGTATTGGGATTGACCTTATTATTCTAATTCAACTGCAGTTGTTGCTGATAATAACACATTCAATTATTAAAACGGGGAGGAGTGTTGTGAATGTATGTGACGAGCTGACTTCTTTAAGTGAAGTTGTTTTTCTCACCTTGTCCCGAAGCTGATGTTGGGCTGTGCCTGACTATACAATCGGAGTAGTCTACACCTGGTCAAGCTTGTACACAGACGTATTCACGTACCTCACTCGCATGACTACACCAGCTATTGTCGGCAATATGTATTGAGTATATAACATTGTATATTTGGTCATCTTCACAGCAATATATCTGTATTAAAACTAATGTTACAGATGTGATACTTGCTGTGGTTGTGGTTCCGTGACCTGTACTTCCTGTGCTGGCTACAGGCAACTCAAGTGCTACATCAAGCTCACCATCCTTTGGTAAGTTCATTATGTGCTACAAGAAAAAAAAAACAATTTTCATTTTCATCTTTTCCCTGAATACACTGGATTAGTCAAAAGCCGGCTAGTCCCATCTACAGATGATCCTACTTCCTCAGACACTTCAGTGCCTCCCAGTATTTCTACATATGTTACAAATTTCAGAAAATATTATTGCTAGTAAACTGCCATAGAAATAAATTACTATGATATAAGTATATTATCCTTAACAGTGTAGACTGGATTATTGAGTGTATGTAAATCATACTGTAGGAAGATAAAATGATGTGAAATCAGAGTTTTTCTGACTTATTGAAAAAGAATTATGGTATAATAATTTGTCTCCTTTACTGAATGAATGATAGAATGTGGTTATACAACTACAGTTATTAGAGGGCAGACCGATGAGGTTTAATATACACCCCAGTAGCATGTCATGTGTGTGAGGGTTTCTGCCTCAAATGAGGAAGTATATTGTGTATGAAAGGTTGATATGTGTCAATGTGGTCGTGAATGTAGATATTGTGTCAGGTCTTGTTATTGTGATAAGCTGTAAAATAAAATATCTGAATCTAAATATTCTAACCTTTCATTTCATCACTAGGACTAACCATACTGTGGACCACATCGTTGAGAGGACTCCTCTTCCAGACCATCTTATTAGAGGAGTGTCTGGACAAACAGCATTTGAGGAAACCTACCCACGGGTATGTCATTGTGTAGATGTTATCACCATTGTCTATTGGGTCTAATGTCAGAGTGACGTCATCACTATTGTCTAATGTCATTGTGTAGACATCACCATTGTCTATTGGGACTAATGTCATTGTGTAGACGTCATCACCATTGTCTATTGGGTCTAATGTCATTGTGTAGACGTCATCACCATTGTCTATTGGGACTAATGTCATTGTGTAGACGTCATCACCATTGTCTATTGGGTCTAATGTCATTGTGTAGACGTCATCACCATTGTCTAATGTCATTGTGTAGACGTCATCACCATTGTCTATTGGGTTCTAATGTCATTGTGTAGACGTCATCACCACTGTCTATTAGGTCTAATGTCATATGTAGACGTCATCACCATTGTCTATTGAGTCTAATGTCATATGTAGACGTCATCACCATTGTCTATTGAGTCTAATGTCATTGTGTAGACATCATCACCATTGTCTATTGGGTCTAATGTCATTGTGTAGACATCATCACCATTGTCTATTGGGTCTAATGTCATTGTGTAAACATCATCACCATTGTCTACTGGGTCTAATGTCATTGTGTAGACATCATCACCATTGTCTACTGGGTCTAATGTCATTGTGTAGACATCATCACCATTGTCTATTGGGTCTAATGTCATTGTGTAGCCATCATCACCATTGTCTAATGTCATTGTGTAGCCATCATCACCATTGTCTAATGTCATTGTGTAGACATCATCACCATTGTCTACTGGGTCTAATGTCATTGTGTATACATCATCACAATTGTCTATTGGGTCTAATGTCATTGTGTAGACATCATCACCATTGTCTATTGGGTCTAATGTCATTGTGTAGACATCATCACCATTGTCTATTGGGTCTAATGTCATTGTGACATCATCATCACCATTGTCTATTGGGTCTAATGTCATTGTGTAGACATCATCACCATTGTCTATTAGGTCTAATGTCATTGTGTAGACATCATCACCATTGTCTATTGGGTCTAATGTCATTGTGTAGACATCATCACCATTGTCTATTGGGTCTAATGTCATTGTGTAGACATCATCACCATTGTCTATTGGGTCTAATGTCATTGTGTAGACATCATCACCATTGTCTATTGGGTCTAATGTCATTGTGTAGACATCATCACCATTGTCTATTGGGTCTAATGTCATTGTGTAGACATCATCACCATTGTCTATTGGGTCTAATGTCATTGTGTAGACATCATCACCATTGTCTATTGGGTCTAATGTCATTGTGTAGACATCATCACCATTGTCTATTGGGTCTAATGTCATTGTGTAGACATCATCACCATTGTCTATTGGGTCTAATGTCATTGTGTAGACATCATCACCATTGTCTATTGGGTCTAATGTCATTGTGTAGACATCATCACCATTGTCTATTGGGTCTAATGTCATTGTGTAGACATCATCACCATTGTCTAATGTCATTGTGTAGACATCATCACCATTGTCTATTGGGTATAATGTCATTGTGACATCATCATCACCATTGTCTATTGGGTCTAATGTCATTGTGTAGACATCATCACCATTGTCTATTGGGTCTAATGTCATTGTGTAGACATCACCATTGTCTATTAGGTCTAATGTCATTGTGTAGACGTCATCACCATTGTCTATTGGGTCTAATGTCATTGTGACATCATCATCACCATTGTCTATTGGGTCTAATGTCATTGTGTAGACATCATCACCATTGTCTATTGGGTCTAATGTCATTGTGTAGACATCACCATTGTCTATTGGGTCTAATGTCATTGTGTAGACATCATCACAATTGTCTACTGTCATTGTGTAGACATCACCATTGTCTATTGGGTCTAATGTCATTGTGTAGCCATCATCACCATTGTCTATTGGGTCTAATGTCATTGTGTAGACGTCATCACCATTGTCTATTGGGTCTAATGTCATTGTGTAGACGTCATCACCATTGTCTATTGGGTCTAATGTCATTGTGTAGACATCATCACCATTGTCTATTGGGTCTAATGTTATTGTGTAGACATCATCACCATTGTCTATTGGGTCTAATGTCATTGTGTAGACGTCATCACCATTGTCTATTGGGTCTATTGTCATTGTGTAGACATCATCACCATTGTCTACCCGGTCTAATGTCATTGTTTTTATGTTTGAATTAATATTATTAAACATTTAGTTCTTACTCCATCATATTGAATTGCAGTATGATTTGAAACTGATAGTGTTGTATCTAACATAATCAATATATATTGATAATGATAATCTTCATGATGTTCAGAAATTAACAATGGCAGAAAAAACAATTTTGGATTACCTGTTCCTTTATGGATTGTGGTGAGGTCATTTAGATCATCTGTTCCTTTATGGATTGAGGTGAGGTCAATAAGATCACCTGTTCCTGAATGGATTGAGGTGAGGTCAATTAGATCATCTGTTCCTTTATGGATTGAGGTGAGGTCAATAAGATCACCTGTTCCTTTATGGATTGTGGTGAGGTTAATAAGATCACCTGTTTCTTTATGGATTGAGGTGAGGTCAATTAGATCATCTGTTCCTTTATGGATTGAGGTGAGGTCAATAAGATCATCTGTTCCTTTATGGATTGAGGTGAGGTCAATAAGATCACCTGTTTCTTTATGGATTGAGGTGAGGTCAATTAGATCATCTGTTCCTTTATGGATCGAGGTGAGGTCAATTAGGATTACCTGTTCCTTTATGGATTGAGGTGAGGTCAATTAGATTACCTGTTCCTTTATGGATTGAGGTGAGGTCAATTAGATCACCTGTTCCTTTATGGATCGAGGTGAGGTCAATTAGATTACCTGTTCCTTTTGGATCGAGGTGAGGTCAATTAGATTACTACCTGTTCCTTTATGGATCGAGGTGAGGTCAATTAGATTACCTGTTCCTTTTGGATCGAGGTGAGGTCAAGTTATCTAAGTTATTTGATCACATCCACAGGTCTGGCCTATCCAGCACTTCCCCGATGCTGAGGTAAACGATGCATCCCGGAATCTGATACAACAACAGCAATATCCAACAGAGAGGATCCTACAACAGGTACGCATTTTATCCTCTCACAAGGAATTTGGGATGGGGATAGCATTTCATCCCCTCACAGGGAGTTTGGGGTGGGGATGGCATTTCATCAGGTCACAGGGAATTTGTGGTGGGAATAGCATTTCAATTGCATGTACATTTGTAACCCTCCCTTCCCCCCTCTCCACACACATACACACAAGCACAAACACACACAAAATGTTGAGGCAAGGGATGCTTTATTTAAACCTATTAATTTGTTGGTCTTACGTAAAAGAGATTTTTTTTCATTAATTCATTTTTTCTCCACAGAGACACCGGGTGAGAATTGTACCTGTGACACAGTGTATGTACAAGTGGAAGAACGAGGAGTCAGATTACTTTGTGTATGGGTTTGAACACAAGGTGTATGCTCCCAACTACCCACAGCAATGTTGCTGTGGCTGTTCCATCCTCTGAACACACCCGTACATCTTAAAAATTATGCTACTGTGGTTTTCCATCTTCAGAACACCCCTGCATGTCTTAAAACACCGTTGGCTGTTCCTTTTAACCAATGCAGTTATAAAACTATGACTGAGTTTCTTAACATCCATTTTTTCATGTAATCTATGAATTAAGTATATTGTCTGTAGTAAAGGAATCATTGGACACTTAAAGAAAGTCTAGATTGTTCCTTGAAGGTTAAGATGACATAGATATCTGTTACTTACAAACTGCACGAACAAAAACGTAAATATCTCTAAAGATTTACTTACAAACTGCTAGAACAAAAAAAACGTAAATATCTCTAAAGATTTACTTACAAACTGCTAGAACAAAAACGTAAATATCTCTAAAGATTTACTTACAAACTGCACGAACAAAGATGTAAATATCTCTAAAGATTTACTTACAAACTGCTAGAACAAAGATGTAAATATCTCTAAAGATTTACTTACAAACTGCTAGAACAAAGATGTAAATATCTCTAAAGATTTACTTACAAACTGCTAGAACAAAGATGTAAATATCTGTAAAGATTTACTTACAAACTGCACGAACAAAAACGTAAATATCTCTAAAGATTTACATGTACTTACAAACTGCTAGAACAAAGATGTAAATATCTCTAAAGATTTACTTACAAACTGCAAGAACAAAGATGTAAATATCTGTAAAGATTTACATACATGTATAAAGTACTAGATGAACACCAGAAGGTTTTGATAGCACACAAACCACGCAAAAGATACAGGAGAGCTAGAAGGTTTGGATTACACGATGATTAGAATAGTCTCATTGATCTACACAGTTATGTGCCATAAAGGAATAGACAAAATGTACACGTATGATAAATGATTATATAAATGAGAATCATTCAGTATACTGTACTTTGACTTTATTTTGCAATGTTTGTCTTTTTACATAACCTGTTTGAATCGGTTGCTACAGTAGCATGTCCTATTGTTAGTGGTTTCTTAAAAGCGTTTTTATTCAAATGTGTTTTTCATGGCATTAAAGTGTTACTGAAAAAATTACTGTTTAGTTACCTGGTAATTCTTGTTACGATAAAATGTATTTGGGTAATTCTTTTTGACTGAAAATATATCTAAAACATAGATATGTGTAATTCACATGACATTAGATTATAATATTCACGTCTCAAGTTCAATTTTCATCTGTAATTTATGATTTCATGAAACAACATTCATAAGGATCTATAATATTTCCATTTCTTTACAAGTGTCATGAAATGAGTCACTTTAAAAATATAACATTGAAATAATATTATGATACAATACCAAGAATTTGTGTGAATATTTTTCATTAAGTGTTCATGATCAACTTTTTGTCCTGATATGTCAGTAATATTCAATACTATATGATGTTATGATTGTTTTAATTCTGGCATCAGTAAGTGTTCATAAGGTAATCAAGGAAGTCGAGAAAGTGATGTTATCACTTTATACATAATAAATGCAAACATCCTTCTGGTGAATTTTTATTACTAAAGATATATAATGTATATATATAATATATAATGTTCTAATAATATCTGTGCTGTTTTTGTATAATAATTTTGTATCATAAGGGTATTTCTAATTCTGTAAAATGAGAAAAAACTTGTTTTGAGTGCCTTCCTTAACTACTGTTCTGCATTTAGGATACGCTTAAGTTTTTTTTTCATTAAATATATTTTCATAGCATATATACATTGTATGTACAAGTGTATTGTTTGAGATAATTTCTTTTTTTTTTTAAATGATATATGCTTTGTAGTAAATTTTGATTTGCAGTGTACAATGTGATGTATTTTACAATGATAAAGTTTGTACATTTGTGTGTATTTAGCAATTTTTGTAAAACTGTACAATAGTTTTGTATTAATTTCTGTCACCTGAGCCAAATGCTCGTGGTGACCTATTGTCATCGCCTTTTGTCTGTCATCTTCCATCACAATAATTATAATAGTGTAAATTAATATGGATGGAATTGCAATGAAACTTAGTATGCTGCCTTAATCTGATATGCTCTTTGCTACAGTACTATTGGATGTTATGATCATGATAACTTGAATAAATATAAATGGATTTTGATGAACTTTGGTATGTAGTTTTATATCATTAAGAGGTCGGACAAGTTCAACAATGCGACCGATTCAAAGTAACTGACAGAGTTATTGTCCTTAGCAGTTTTATTACCACTGGACCTTGTGAGCATAACTCGAGTAAATATGAATGGATTTTGATAAATTTGGTATGCTGTGAGCTTTATATCAAAAACATCTTGAACAGTTTCTACATTGGGACATATCTGTTTGTAAGTTATGGCATAATGCAGTTTATGTCAAAAGTCATGATTATTGACTACCCTATAAAGAATATATACCCCTACTTCAAGGTCACACCTGGGTAAAATATGTTAAATCTTAGATTAAATGCAAAGATCAACCATCTGTAAACATATCAGAACTCAGGTGATTGATAAGGTCCATGGACCTCTTGTTTATATCACGGATGTGTGCAGTATTACCTGTTTATGTATGTCTTGATGGCAGCAGTTCTGTGATTCAAATTTGAATGTTAATGTTTCTACTGCTGAAAGAAATACATTTTTTTTCACAAGTATGTTTATATTGGTATGAGTAAGGTTTCAAACATAATATCATCAGGGCCACGTTCTAGTTCAACCTCAAGATGTTGGATATCGTCCAGTTGTTTAAATTTGAATTAATTTTGGTGTGGGGGCAAAATAACATTTTAGAAAGACCAAATGTGATAACTGTTATCAGTATAGGTGTTGGACATCAGAACCAAATCATTTTTTCTGACTTTTATATTATAGATATACATGTATATATACAATTCAAGACTAATACTTTTAAAGCAGATGATATTAAATATGAGAACAAATTTTAATATATTAATATGTATTTGTCACTTTCTGACATGTCTATTATATAGATTCATGGGATGTAGTCTGTGATTCACTTGCAGTGGTAAATCGGGTTTCTGAAGTAAATTATTTATATCAAATTCACAATTTTTCTCTTTTTATGCATTCACAACTGTCAGCTGGAAATACATGTACAGTGTATATGATAATGTACTTACATAGGCCTCTTCATCACATAACGGTCCCTGTCAATAACAGTCTTGTTCCCATTCATTTCTTTCTTTTTCAACCTTTTCTACCTCCTCTATGACGTGGTCCCGAAAATCAACTTACACTCCTTGTTAACATTCCTCAGGGTGAGTACTATTTTTGGAAGGGTAGTCAAATCTAATAATCTTTAAGCGGCAAATGAAATTTAAAGTTATTATTTAATCCTGTCTGTGTTGGAATTCATACCCGACGTTTTTTGCTGAAAGAAAATGTTATGTGCTGTAGTAATTTTCCAGTGTTAAGTGGTCCACAAATGGTGTACATATCATCAGAACTTTGCACAAATTTCAAACTCGCAGTCCTTAGAATACATTTTTGTGCAAAGTCCTTGTTGTACAGAGCTTGGACATTAGTGAATATATTTTCCGTTTCAAAATTGGTAATATTTGGCAAAAAGCCATTTAGCCTTTTGTGTTCTTTCTTGAGTCATCGTCTATAAACTTTTATCACTGCAAACTTTTCCAAAATTCCTCAAAGGTAATTTGACTTCACCACAACTTTTGTGTCTTTTAAACAATGCTTTTCTTGTTGTCAAGTGATGTCCTTATTGTTACAGAGTGGTCTAGATTTGTGATTCGATGTCCCTTGTTTGTGGACTTTTTATATCATTGTGTAAAAGTTTATGATAATGTAGTTGATGGCTGTCCATGGATCGTTTCAAGAGTAAATCTTAACGGACAATAATTCATAATCTATTTTGTTTTCTTATCAATGTTTATTTCTCTTATATTGATCCTTATATTCCCAAGTTACTGTACATATTTCATGTACATGTATTATGATTCCGAAGATACTCGGATCTTTATCAGCTTACCAGATTTTACCACAGACATAGTGTAATCAAGTTGTATAATTATTGTTCTGGGCCCAGTTGTTCAAAAGGTGCTTAAATTAATCACAATTTAACAACAATTTTAAAATCCTGATAAAATCATTTCTAGTAAAACAAACTTGACAAAATTTTATGAAACTATAACACTCCTTAGTATCTACAGAGACATATATACAGTATATCTGTATATATGTCTCTGGTATCTACACACAGAGGTTTTGAAGTTAAGGAGAAATGAGATTTTCACTGATCAAGTGATGAAGCTAATCAACTTTTAAACAACTGGGTCCTGGTGAAGGGCATCTTGATCAACTAAAATGAAGCCAATGGGAAAAAGAAAAAAGAACCTATTTCCAGTGTTGTGATTTTATGGATGTTGTAAGATGTGATGGGACAACCATTCAACAATGGTACTTCAGTGTAAGTTACACTGTATCAAAAATGAAAGTCTTTAGATAAACAAATCGAAGGCTTACATGTAAATGGTCACAATTTTGATTTGTTAAGTTAGTTGTGTTTGTATTTTTTTTTTTTTTTTTTTATTTACACAACATATATTGGATCTCAACAAAGGTTTCAAACGTGGTTTACAGGAGGTGCATGTGTCTGGGTAATAATTGAAGCATGGCGTTGTACAATCTAATGTATTTTCAATAAGTCAATGTATTTCTAACAAACACGATATATCAAAGACATGTAAACAAGCTAAGCACTTATATAAATTCCACTAGTCGGTAATGCACCAACTTGTTTCCTTTTTTTGCATGGGACAATATAAATTCCACTAGTCGGTAATGCACGAACTTGTTTCCTTTTTTTGCATGGGACAACCTTTCAACAATTTATGGATCAGTAAATTATTTAGACATTTATTCATCTTAGGATATTTCTATATCGGGACACGAATAAAACTTATCTATTTTAATAGTTAAAGAGGCTTACCCGCAGACGGACCGGTAAACGGCACATCTCCGATCACTAAATAAACCTCAGTACACGTTTCTATGTGACAAAATTAGAGGCTTTCCGACTTTATTTCTTGAAAACAATTACAGAATATGTATTTAAAAGACGTTTTAAAACTCAACCTGAGAGGGAAATGTATGGAATATAATGGCAAATCTTCTTTGTAAATCGCCACTGCCTTTGAAGTTATCACTGTGCGGCACTGTGCACGTGCTTGATTCTTTGATGTGTCAATCAAATTAGACTCCACTTTATAGCGGGGACTTATTGCGGATTGCGATTAAATAAATAATATTTAAAAAAAATTAGGTTTTAATATCACTTTTCAGCGTTTTATAAGGAAAATAAAATGAAAAACTCAACAATTCCAACAATCTGTCATGTGTAAAAAATCTTTTTCTATTAGCCAATTTTTCTGATCTCTCTGCGGGCAAGCCTCTTTAAGAGTATACATCCCTTTTAATGTTTGTTTTCATTTATTGCTGGATTATTTACTTTATGGACCCTAGTATCACCGATGATCAATGAAGTTTTATTTTCATTAATCAGTACATACATGAACATGTACTATATTTACATTTTAAAATTAAATTCAATAGTGCTGTTCATCCGTGTCTTGTTCTATAGCACAAGTATACACATAGGGACCAGCATTGTGTAAAAAGTCATGTGAAAAGGGTATGTTTGTATGAAAACCCAGTGGTCATGTGAAAAGGGTATGTTTGTATGAAAACCCAGTGGTCATGTGAAAAGGGTATGTTTGTATGAAAACCCAGTGGTCATATTTTATATCCATGGCCTGATAATTGTTATTACATACGTGTTGTGTATATCATTGTTTTGACATTTTCTGTTTATTTAAATATATTATATAAGAGTTAATGATTTTTGTTATCTAGAAATTGTTAAATGTTGTGTTCTATTGTTATAGAAGTATATAACGACTGTCTTCATCTCAGTAATGACACTGCGTGCGATACCATTTCTTTGTCATCACACTACTCACATTTATTCTATATATCAGTGTTATAATATTGCATGCTGGCAATGGACACTGCTACATATACAGGACAACATGACTATAATAAATCAAATTAAAAAGGAATCTATTTGTTAACATTATCTGTATACCCCAATGAACATAATATAATTAGTTTCCAATGGCTTACAGTTCCAGTTGTGCCATGCAATCATTTTTACCTATATTAAATGTGTTATGGGATATTGTAATGTTTATCTTCCATTTAGGACTTGTGGTGAGAGTTCCCAAAGAAGGATGCTTTACCCCGTTAGGTTTGACATGGAAATCCTGATAATGGGAACAAACCTTTATATACAAGTACATCTGTATATTATATTATAATAACCAACTTGGTAGAAAACTGTCGGAGATCTCCATTGAAACAAGATTTAAGTACTAGAAATAAACAAAGAGCAATTGCTTTGGCAGAAATACATGTAGTTGTATTAAAATGCCTTTCAGGGAATCAAGTATAACATCATTGAATAGCCTAAGTTTCAAAGAAATTTGTCAAAAAATGTATCTCCGTACTAAAGTAAAATACTGAAGTAAACTAAGACCAACCAACAAAAGGACACATCATTCTTCTGTACATCAACAGGAAAACTTCAGTAAGGGGGAGCTCTAGTGTCAGTACACACCAAGCCCTTCAATACCATTTGGGGGATGAAGGTAAGACCTACAGACAAAACATCTAAGACTACACTGGGTCCAACATGGTAACAAGGAGGCTATTTGTATCACTGCTTCCAGATCTAACCTCAACCAGGACAGAGTGCATCACACCCTGCCTCCGCCACAGCCTTGTTCAGTCACATGACATCTGACGAATAGCAGCCAAAAGCTACCTGTGAGTAGAGCTGTTGTTGAGTGTACTTGTAAACATGCTCTTTATGAAATGTTAAAAATAGCTGAATGAAAATGCTGTTCAGCAAAAACACAACTACATACCAAGTTCCAAAGAGAATGCAGGAGGAGATCTCTGGACAAACAAAGGTTTATGCAAGATGGACAGACAGATGAAAACATACCATAATACTCCCATATGAAAATGTAATGCATTGCAATAATTACCATAATTACAATTCAATTTCCCTTGGCATCCGACATACGAAGCAGTGGAAGAAGGTATCTACATGGTTTAATATATGAAAAACAATGCAACACCATCAATAAATATACTTTCAACTTTACTTCACTAGTTTTTTTCACAAATAAACTGCTCTTTAGTCCTTTCAACACATCACACTTTTAAATAAATGTTTATAAACAAAATTCCAGAAATCGGTCAAGTCAAAAAATTGTTATTTTCTGGGTCTTTTTGATGCTGCTGATCATTTGTATTCGTACTGAGTCACACTACTAAGAAGTGATGCATGTACACAGTTAAAATCTTCCCAGACACACTGGTACCAGTGAAAAACTTGTCGTTATAGAGCAGCGGCACCTGAGATGATTTCTATGAGTTCCCTTGTAATGACAGCCTGCCTAGTTCTGTTGAAGGTCAGTGTCAGCGAATCAATCATTTCACCTGCACAGAAAAATAGAGGAATTTGATATAAACATTAATTCTATGAAGTTAGAAATGAAGACCAAAGAGCCATAAAAAGACCTTGAGACTAATGAAAGACTACATTTCGTCCATACACATGGTTAAGAGAATTCTAACACAACCCAAGGTGTATATAACCTGATTTTGTATTACCTATAAGGCAATAACAATCATATAAAGGATATTGTGTATTGAAATAATCCAAATTACATCAAGGCAACAAAACAAATTTATTATCTAAAATAATAATTCTTCAAACAACTTCTTTAATAAGTTAAAAATAATTGTCAAATCATCAAATCAGCTTTTAAGCAACTCTTTCCATCTTCAAAAAGTTTTTGATTCTGCTGTATCTGGGAAGTGAAATAGGAGATTTTTATACACCTTTCTAGCCTTTATTTATCAACAGATTTTTATTAAACTTGCTACAAATGTTTGATGGCACAACAGCTCAAGCGAAATCATGTTTTGGTTATATGCCTGTCAATGATGCCACATTTCCTAGGGTAGCTTTTCCAGTGACAGAAGTATCATGATCCCACTTGCGGAGCTTTCGTTTGCAAAATTTGATTGAAATTCATTCGGAAGTTTCTGAGAAGAAAATGTATATTGTTTACTGAAGAAAGCGCATAACGACAGATAAAAGTTGATTTGTACAGGTCACTCAAGACTTCATCTAAGGTGACCCATAAATCTTTCATAAATGCTTGTTCAGTACTATTCATACCACTGGTAATGGAAAATTTTAAGCCGAGACAAATTCTATTTATTTTCAAAGTAAATGACAAGTTGACAGGTAAGGATGGTTGTGGATACCCCAATGTTACACATCTTAAACACCATTGACTGATTATCACAAAATACATACCAGCATTTTTGCTTGCACCATCCATAGCTGTCATCCTAGAGCTCTGTTCACTACAGGCGGACTCCTTCATTCCATAATAGATCAAGTTAGCCATGGTAAACTCGTTGTAAGAGGCCAGGGTCAATTGATCAACACTATCATACTGCATGATGTTTTTGGAAGCAAATACCGTAGCAGGGGTAAATAATGGTAGCTGTTTGGTATCATAGGAAACAACCGTTCTGAAATACAAATCAAGTAAATAGAACAGAAAACTTCAATAAATAGAGCAGTGAAAATATCTGATGAGTAGAAGAGGCTGATTGGGTATGGTTTGCTTACCTGTTCTTATGAGTTCAAATGGTATACATTTGTACTTCAATAGCAGTTACACTGAAACTTCTCCAAACCAATCATGGATGGGACATGAAAATTTGGTTAAAAGAGAGTTCAGTTTGGTGAAATTATCTAATCTGACTGGTCAGGATCCATCAATAATACTGATCAAATGACATTTTTTTATCTTTGATGCAGTCTTAACATCATTGTTGTGAATTAGAGATTGGAAATGTATGCAATATATTTTTTATTTGACCTATTATTTCACAATTACTGTCATTGCACACAGTTTATCTACTACATGAGATTATCCTAGACAATCTGAGGAGTTCTTGACAATGTTGACAATCACCACAGGTGGTTCTATATACTGCTATATCACAGCTATATCACAGCAACATAGCCATCTTAAAGCAGTTCACATATTATTATCTGTGGTTATTGGGCCTTTAGCAACCAGCTAATGTCTTTCCCAACTCCCTAGTTACAGCCGAAGCTGCCATTTCGACACGGACAGTTTACACATGACATTTCTCCCACTGCCCTACTACGTACTCATTTATAACTGAGTCATCTGGAACACAACAGAGTAAAGTATCTTGTTTAAGAATACAACACAGTGTCCATGTTTGGACTCAAACTAGCGACCCTTCGGTCACGTAGCCCTGCGTCCTACCACTAGACCACCATGCCTCCATTCTGCAGTGACATAATAGGTAAGTTAAACTTACTTGAAGACGTTGTAATACATGGTGGTGACATCAAATTTGAAACCAGAGTCCAGGATGGACTGAGCTACAGTGGCGGCATCTTGAAACAGTGGTGGTTTTTTTCCAATATCATTGAATGATAGCAACATATTTTTTGCAAAAGGCCTGAAAAAAAAGAAAAGTGTACAAATTTACAAACAACTTTTTTCCCCCTGAACTTCATTTATGACAGCTATTTCAGGGTATCTAGCTATTTTCACAGCAAATTGCCAATTATGTTTTAGCAAACACAGCTGGCAGTAAGTTTGGTTCAAACTTCAATTGATTATCTTTAAGTAGTATTTCTGCTATGGGTGAAATTTATCAATCTTATCAAAAATATTTTCTTTCCTGTCCTAAAATCTCCCTGTTCTAGACATAAGGATAGTAACAGTGTATGCTGGTTTCCATGAATTCAGAACATTGAGCTATATTTCATATTTTCATGTATTAATTTATATAATATTCATTGCTAAATGTTCATTTATTTGGCAGACCTACTTTTGTAGAATAGCCTTGGCCTTATCTCCCACCAATACAAGCTTGGATGCTGCGGCTACTTTTTCATTAGTCATCTCTGCCTTGATGCTCTTGGCAATGTTTGAATGACAGGCACCACACAGCCCTCTGTCGGACGTCATAGCCAACAAGACCTTGGCCTCTGCACTTTCTGGAGCTGCTACTTCAGTATGTTCATAAAAAGCTAGAAAATTGGACAACATTTTCATTTCATTAGCAAATATTATACTGACAAAGTGAATTTACTTATACTTTGAAAATATTTTTTATCGATACATTTCACACACAGTTTAATCTGAAGTTAAAAAGAAAAAAATGTGGTACCTATGAATTTTTTAGTTTAGTAGCTGATATCTTGTGCACGATCTTCTTATTTTGAAGTGGTCAATTTCTGTCTGACATTTTACTATGACCTAACAACCACCAAAATTTATGACTATGAACTAAATCTGTGCACAGTTTTCAGAGATATATCTTTTTACACTCTTTTTTATTTCAAAAGTTGTCAATTGTAACCTTTGACCTTGAATGATGACCATAAAAATCTAATCAGATGCATAATTTCATGCTGTGATGTTATATCATTATGGTGTGAATATCAACTAAATCTGTCTAGAGGTCAAAGAGATATCTTGTAAACATGCTTTGTTAACTTTATTTAATTTACAACAATTGCAAAATATGGTAGGTAAATCAAAATACATTGATCACTCTTGTTGGCCAAGACGGAAATACTCAAAGGTCTTAATGCGAGAGTCTATCAACTTTTCACATCTGGTCGGGGAATTAAACTACAGCCACCTAGATGAAAGGCTTGTGTGTTACCACTGAGCCAGCCAATGTCAGACACATGCACATATGTATCCAGATGCACAGACAATGCGAATATGTACTATCTATACTCCCTTATTGTGTTGGGGTATATCCTATTGTAGCTGTTGTAAATTAGTGATGTTTTAGAGCTACTTCTCAGATAAATTATAATGCTGTTTCAATGGCTATTTACCTTTTGCTCCTTCTCCATACAGCCTCGCTGGTTGAAGTTCTTTTTCTGCTTTGGCAAACTTTGCAGCGGACACCATCTGCATGGATTTTGTAATTTTCTGGATGTTTGTGATAGACTTCAAACGCAGTCGAACTGAAAATGAAAAAATCAATGTCATTACATTAAAATTATTAGTTATACTATGTGTTTAATAATGATTTTACAGGTGAAATATCAGAAAGCATATTAACATGTATCATTTTATATGAAAAATGTTTTTTTTTCATCAGAATCATCACAATATTCAGTATAAATCAATTCAATCAGAATGTCTATTGGACTGGTTTTTTTTTCCTGTTCTGATCCAAATGAAGTGAAAGAAACAGTGATTGTTTTGTAGCAATTGTGTTGGCAGGAATAAGCTTCTTTTATAGTGAACTTCATTTCCAATGGCAGGATGGCACACATTTATACCAGTTTTACAGCAATTCCTCCTAGACTGCATCAGAAAATTGTAGAATAGTATTGTACAGTCGCTAAAATAAGGTAACATGATCAAGAGTTATACTAGAAATACATCTTCAAAGAAAAATAAAATACTTACTTTCCTTCAATGTTGCCATTCCACGCACTTGCGTGCTGAAAAAGGAAGTATTTCACACTTTAGAGATATATATAAAGGTGAAGTGAGTACATGATATGTCACGTACAGATAATTTAGTTTTAACATGCCATGTTATAAAAATTGTAGGAAAATCCCTGTACTATATATACTGAACACATACCCTGGTATTTGTACTCAAGAATAGATATTTGATTAGAGGCCTCACACTTGTGTATAAAGTTAAATACAGTACTTATTTTCATTCAAGAATAAACACAGCCGGCTAATTAAACTTGCTTATAATCTCAGGATCCGTATTCTGGCCAGATGTTGTTTACCATAATTGCTGATTTAAAAATTATAAACCTATTATATTAATATATATTAATTAGTACACTGTATACTGGTTATATCACTCATTTGTAATTAACAGAATCTAAGGGAAAGTTCATAGACTTTGTAACTGAAAAAAGTCAGGTTTATGTATGCATTGTATATTAATCTCTAAATATTTCTTGTTCAATGAAAAAGAAACAACAAACCAAAAATAATTTTTGATTTTATGGTGACTCCAGTTGTCAACTTAATTCTTGAGTGAAAGGCAGGAAAATTCCAAATGACAAATACCAGAATACCCCAGAATGCACCAAAGGGCTTCTATATTTGTATGCTGCCTGTCTCTAGTCTCTGACAAACAGGGGAATATGATCGCCTAATTATAAATGCCTCTCCATCTACAGAAGGGCCAAGAGATTTTAGATTCTACCGATCCTTTGGGTAACTAGGCCTACTCAGTAACGCTGTTTCTTATTTAATTTCTACCTTGTGTATGGATAGGTCTCTACAATAGGCAAAAAGACATCAGCCGAATATTTATGGTCCAAACAGTTCTCAAGACAAACGCTTGAATTAAATAGATTGTATACATAGATAAAAGGTATATCGACAACAACGCCAGATATTTTTTCATCGAGCAAACTGTTCATGCAAGTAGCCTAATATAAAAGGTGACCCCCCCTCTCTCCAGTTAGAGGTCAAGCTGCCGGCACGTCCGATAGCGAATACATACGTCAGTGGCAGGAATGTGGATTCAATAGAAATATTCAGTAACGTATTATGGGTCTACCTGTTATAAGCGAACAAAGTAAAATGCAGTTACAAACCATTGTGGAACGAAAACTTGAGCTGTCCGGGAGAACATGGTGATGGAGTTGGAGTTCTCCAAACGAGGCTAAACCAAGGTGAAGGGTAGCAAAGGGGGATAACTATGATAGGTAATCCATTCGCAGTTTATAATAGCCTAAACCACGTTTTTAAAAATCTGATGCATGTTTACAATTATTTAGTGATTACCTTGCTGAATTGAAATGAACAAACTGAGATAAAAACCCGAAGCTCATATATTTAGAATAATTCTGTCAACTTTAAAGCCAATTTATCTCGCGTTATATTTTATATAAGAGGCAGCATATATTGCCTGTCGGTTCACTAGTCCAATATCCCTTTTAATCCTATCAGAAACATTTTCCCAGGACGTCATCTATTTTACGGTAGAGGTCTATATGTTCAAATGCATTAACCGTTTTTGAACAAGTTTACATATTTTTCCACGTGCATATCATGCCATCAGCTATCGGCTACTGTATATGCCCACGCTTGACATGCGGATTCTAATCCGGTGCCCATGTTTTATTTAAAGTATTGTTTTAAATGATATTAACATTAGCTCTGTAGAGCTATTCTTGCGACCATTAACAAAATTTAACATACCAATCAACAGAAACACCACAGATAGATAGTAATTAAAACTTGCAATGGCCAAGTAAAAGTAAGGCACGGGTGGAACTCCAGATTTGAGGTTAAAGCAACTTTTGGAAAGTGTATTTGATAATGCTGATACAGCTGTATATATAATCTATAATTGTACAAACGAAGTTTCAGTCTCCATGTTGGTAATTTCAACTCTGATCATGAAGATCTTTAACTGTCGTTGTAAATCGCTCACTAGTTAAGAAATATTGTGGATTTAAATATTCATAAACTTAGGTGACTATAGTGCTATTTGGCGCAAAGTGGAAAGTTCCAAAACACGCACTGATACCAGAGACATATATACATGTATATATGTCTCTGCTAATACACACCACACCAAACGATTTGCGTATTAATGCAATGAAAATATCACGATATATCCCATTTAAGGCAGGGCGTGGCTAGATTAGATTAGAAGTGCACGCAAACGAGCGCTGCTTAAATTCGTGTATCATCCGCCCTTTTAGCAACTTTTTTTTCAGTTGTTCGTAGTAGCTTCGAGAGAGAGAGAGAGAGAGAGAGAGAGAGAGAGAGAGAGAGAGAGAGAGAGAGAGAGAGAGAGAGAGAGTATTAGCATGATTGTGATTTTAAAAGAAAGCACAAAAATATGACAAAGCATGAAAACTATGCACATGATATGGCAGGTTGTATAAAATTGGACAGTTCCAGTTTGGCATCCACGGGTGCATCAGCTTTCCACATCCGAGCAACTTCAAATGTAAATGGTTTATGACCATGTATAATATACTTGGTTTGGTGATCGCGTTATCTGACTTACTTATACTTTTTTTTTGCAGTTCAGAAGTCTTTGGATACCATGCTTCTGTTGCAAATAAAAATAAAGGTGGCTTTTTCAGGAACGAGTTTTTTTTATATATATTTTATCGATTTTCAATATGACATCATAATGCAAGTAAAGCAATATAAATCTTGATATATGTAATTGTAGAAGGTAAATAAATATGCAACACTATATATGGTGTGTACAGTTGTAATTTACATAACATGAAAAATACTGTTTTTAGGGACAAGATAATTCACACACGGTATATTAACTCAGGGTAAACTACATCCTTTTACTCATTGAGCGTTGTTGAAATTAGATTTAACGGAGGGTGCGCGGTAATGGCTTAGGAATTATAGGAAACCGAGCTAATGTCAGAAATACCACAGTATCAGGGATCGACGCCTGTACGTACTGAAACGTTCCGACATTATACCAGGGACATATACACTGAGTATACATATATAATATACGTCGGTCGAAGCATGATTGGGCAGTGGGCGATTCAGAACTTGCGTTAAACACTATGGGACTTATCAAATTAAAATGTTTGCTGGATGTTATAGATAAATTTATTGTTCCTTGGTGCCCATCATTTCGTTTGATTACAAGGTAAACTAAAGATGAGAACTTAAAATTGATCCCGACACCGCCTCACGCAGCAGGGCGGTACAATACGGGACAGTCGGATGCCAAATTATACACACAATATGAAAGTCTAACAAGATGAATTGTTCAAACAAAATACTGCTAAAAAATCATAACTGTATGTGATAGTAAAAATCCTACGGAGATCGGACATGATTAATAACGAAGAGCAATAACTTTCAAAATGGGACACAGGATAACTCCGGTATATATCGGCATTACCGGGTCTACTATTTCAGAGATCTTTGGAAGATTCGGTAAATGAAATAACAGAACTTTTGTGAAAATAGTCAGTCAGTGACGAAACTGTAGGAGTAACAGAAGTTTGCACCGAACGGATGGACGGACAACACAAAACAGCGACCAAAATACTCCCGTTAGATTTTGACGAGCTTGTAAAAATCAATTCCTAACCAACTGACATTCCCTGTGGTACTGCCTATGAACGACGATGTCATTGACCTAACCCAATCAGAATTATTATTCTAGAATTGCATATTTATTTAGAGGCCTTCCATTCCCAATTTTCTTCTGCTTCAGACGAGATGCGTGTACGTCCTTGTGATTTGTGTCAGTTTGAAATCTGTGATATTTTTGTTTGATTTCTTTGTAGCCGTAACAACAATACTGTATTCCCGAAGCCATACACAAGTACACATTTCTGTGCTCCTGCTAAAATACCTTACTTTTGTAAAGACTGAAATATTATTTCCGATGCTAATGTTTTTCTTTTTTGAATTATTTCACGATTTATGCGACTTTGGAGAAAGTTGGGTTGAGCACACGCGCGATATTGTGCACGAGAATGGTTTCATGTCGCGTAGTTTGTCGCTTACGTACATTTTCGCGTGGAGTGCGTGTGTGTGTGTGTGTGTGTGTGTGTGTGTGTGTGAGGGTGAGTGTGTGTAACGAAAAGGTTTCACAATATTTTCGAAAGTGTAAGGGCAATAATATATATCTTCTCGCTTTCCCCAGTGTCTTTCTCACTTGAATAGCCACATTAAAACACTACATACCATGCATGACCAGCACTGCTCACAATTTTTCTAGTGCTAACATGCTAAGTGCCAATTGCCATAATTGTTCAATTTCAAAACTTAGTGAAGGTGAAAATGTGCTTATATGGTTTCATCAACAGAAAAGCAGACCGGGATATTTCTATACCCTCCATCCAAATACTTGTTTGAGAGAATATAATAACAAAAAGTCAGGACACACATTAAGTTACATGTTTTATTGCATATTTTCAACTCACCCTAAAGCCAGTAAATTCCACAAGTGACACCTGCATTTAGTACAATACTTACCCAAAGAATTGTTTTAACTTTCAAATGCTGGATATAAAACACATTTACATTTCAAATAACTACCAAAGTATTAAGCTGAAAAAATATCAAGATTTCATATCAAAACAACTTATACTTACTTTAAAAAGATTTAGTCTGTCAAAACCAAATGTTAATAATTCCTTCACCATTTTTACTTTATTCCCCCAAATTTCAAACAAGCTGTCATACATACAAATGACATAACAAAGCATATGTTTAAAATATGGCTTTAAGTTAGTAAAACCACACTCCATAGCAATGATTTAATAATGATAATATGTGATTTCAAAATGTTTATCAACTGCCTTCTGATGTGCTTAATGCGGGACTATCATATTCCACAATGACGTGAAAAATACCGTGGAGATTTCTTCTCTTCCTTGAATGGTACGGTAAGTACATGTGGTGACAAGAACTAACGAGTGGAAAATGAGAGAGTACATTAGAGAAAAGGATTGTATTGTGCACATTAACATAGAGTTTATGTTTCACGATCACAAAATCTATTTTTTAAGCCTTACACCATTAACAACTATCAAATAGTTAAGACTTTCCAATAAATAAATCACTTCAAAAAGAGAATTTATGTACACATATTTAGATAAGTATTTACATATCATGTAGATTTTTTTTCACTCACAACTGAAGTATCTACTACATTTACAATTAGGTCCTTGGTATCAATTACAAATAGTATAAAATACATTATGCTTCATTATATATCATTAAATTAGGAAGTTTGAATGGTATCTAATGATGCAACATCATTTCAGCAGTGTGGATTCTGTCATTACCCAGTACAAACCAGCTAAAGTTACCATCACTCAATATATAGGTTACAAAAAGGACCACCAATTTTCATAGCATCAACACATGCTGATATTTCACATCACCAGCCTATTCTGCAATTCTGATGTACATGGTACTTTTATCATTATGGGAAGACATTGTTAATGCTTTATAATCTTTTAAAATGTTAACTAGGATGAAAAGTTTCATCTACATGTATTATATCATATTCTGATACTTGGTCAACTTTCATTCCGAGCAATTTTCTTTCAAAAGTATAGGTAAGATAGGTTTTTAACTAACTGTAAAATATTTAGTGCTTCTTACACAAGTTTCCACTTTCTATGAAATTTATGAAATAGGAAAATTTCAGTCTCTCCATTAGTCTTGCAAAATTTCGTGAATGTTTCATCAATTTAATACGAAATAGGAACAAATATCTGCTTCTCACATCAGCAATATTTATTGCAAATATTTGTGAAAACAAATTTGAAATTTGATATATAGAAAAGATACAAAGCATTTCTCTATAGGTAATCACAATGCAATTTAATGTTTCTTATGTCTCGAAGTTGTAATGTCAAAATTGAAATAATGAAAATCTACAGCCCCCAACTCTGGTAGGTAACATACAAAACCTGCCATATCACAAATTACATATTAAATAGGCAACGAAAAAAGGGTTACCCGGTATATGAGAGAGGGTTTCACAAGAGTGTTTATGTAATATGATATTTACTGAACAATTTAGGCAAGTTGCATTTCAAATCATGTAACAAGTTAATAAATTTCATATTACAAAAGTGATGTTCTGTTTAAAATCCTTATAATTTCCCTTATAAAACTTCAACTAGGACAAGACTCCTCACACTGCTGAGACAAAGGTTTGACTTCAATTATCTATGACATCATTACAGTACAATACATCACTGGTATACATGTCTTACAACATGTATATTACACGAAAGCATAGGCTAGTTATGTCTAAGGTAACATTATGGTTAATGGGTAATGCTAGATAGTAATTAACGATGTATCATTATTTCATAATTAGTGCCCACTAGATGTATTGAATAGTATCACTTTTTAATATAAAAGGACTTTTGTACCTCTTTCAAAACTTGCCAAAATTCCAAACCTAAACCTAATCGGGGAAATAAAAATAATACAATGATTCACTACTCTGTTAAAACCAGTTTCTGTTGAAGTCAGGTTTTTGTCTGAACTGGACAAAAAATAATGGTTCCAGCTATGTGTAACAGGTTGACATTCAACAACCAAGAACAGATCTTGTTGTACAACAGGTGTCGTACATTAACCTATACAAATCGGGACCTGAGAATTTTATGCACATACATAATGTAAGCAGATTATGCAATTAACCGATATGCAATTAAGCGGATTCCTCTGTACATGTACCAACACTGAACCTCAATTTGTATTTTATTGTATGGAGTAAAAAAGCAAGTTTCTTTCACTGCAAGTTTCATTACTCTTGGCAATGCATCCAACCCAAATGTTTTAGCAGTACTTTTTATGTATTCTAAGAACCCCATTAAAACACAATTACCTGACACACATGGAGTTGAACGTAAAAAATAAAATGCAGACAGAAACAGCTTAACATAAATGGATTTCTTCCTCCAACACAAACTATTCTGATATAGTACTGTGTACTTGCACTAATTTACTGTATAAACATAGCTACCAATGACCTTAAAGTGACCCATCTCAGTAGTGGATGGACCCTGAACAGTACATGACCTGTAACATGCATTAATTATTGGTAAAATGTACAAGGGCACCTGTCTGTAGAAGTGTGAATTGATACTATAACAGAAAAGGCTAGTTCCAAATAAAGCTTTTATCAGGGGTCTTTATATACAGAAACTTAGTTTTATAACTGAAGATTTCTTCTTATTTTAGTTAATATCTTCACTTTGACAGTGCAAATTATTTCAATATTTAAGCAATACATTGATTGAGTGGTATTTTATAAAACAAAACCCACAGCCTGTGTAATTATCAGTATTACATGCCTAAGAACCATTACTAGAATCAGTGACCTTTCTGGAAAACTGGATAACAACATATCTGGTATTATACCAAGTAATTATACAATGTTCATGATTACAATCAAAATAATACAAAATAGTCTATAAATAGCTCAAGTCTCTCGGGCAAATATGTATATGGTATTTCATCAGAGTTTGTTCAACAACGACAAGTTTTCATTGAAATGTATACATTCCATAAATCAGCTAGCTCTTACAGTAGCAGTTCCTGTACTTACACCGTACATATGGATAACCAGCTCCCACTTCTACACATCAAGATCATTTACACAGAAATCAAAGATAAATGCATTATATTAGGTCATGTTTAACAAGAATGATATGTACATAGAACAGTTTTATTGCAACAAATACAAAAGTTCAAACCAAAAGTTCCCTTTAAAGGTTTAAACTAAGTTACTGTACATTTAGACTGTCTGTATCCAATACATCTGTCCGAGGTTAACAAGAATAGAACGTTTGTGAGTAAGTGAATACAAAATAAACAAAGGTTAAAATAAATATGTCAAGATACAGAAATAACACAAAATAGATATAGTTAGCAAACAATTCATACTAATTCAAAAGGATGGCATTCATACACATAATCATGCCATTAAAACAGAGAACAATCTGGTACTACACTTCACTGCTAACTTATCTTATTAATTCAAAAACACTTTTTCCAAACAGCTCCAGATATCTTACACATGTAAAATTTAAATTTTATAGATCTTAAAAGTAATCAAAAGTTTATCATGATGCACTCTTACCAAGAAAGTGGTATCATAACTGGAGCTTTTTTTTTAAAGCCAGTAACTTAGTTTGCTTTTAAAAGTTCTAGTTTTGAGTCTATCAGAATGAATGTTCAACTTTTAACAGTTTCATTGTCACACAAAATGTCATAGCAAAGCAAAAAAATGCCAATGAATAAAAAACTTCTACAAAACTTGAGCGAATAAACAAGTATATTTAAAGACTTAAAAAATACAATAAGATTTCTAATGGAACTTAACCTTATCTGGAAAAGTAATTGAAAGCAGATAAACTTTTAGCTGATAATGTTTAAGATAAGATAACACTTCTGCTTGTAGATAATGTTTATCGAAAAGCCTCCATAATCATACAGGAACACCAACAATGGAGTGACAATTTTTCTCTAAAACCTTCAGCCAGTGACATTATTTTAACAACACTTAAAACCGAGAGAAATTTTCTCTGTTCATTTTAGCCAATAGATTTTTTCAAGTGCTTGACTTCAATTAAATCCATAAGATGAGAACCATAAAGTGAGATAAATAGCACACAGTGACTTGGTACAAACCACAGGGTACATATATATGTGTATTAGATACAACACAGATATGGAGCCTGGGGTTGGGAACCAGGTGTAAACATCCAGAGCAGTAGCATTGGCATGATGAGATCAGAAATCAGAAAAAATCACAAACAGAAACAACAATAAAATCTTTGATAAAATATAAGGACATACAAGTTCTCTTACTCATCAAGTGCAGTGATAAGTGAACCTACCTAAAGCCTTGGGATACACAGATAGGACAGTAACAACTACAGCATTGGACTCGAATACCAGGAGTTTACTACCATGAACCAAACAAAAATTGCATAAAATCTTATCAAGATCAAAAGGTATGGTGTCCTTCAATGACACTTTAGTTAGTTAAGGAATGTTGAGTAGCCTTTACTAATTAATAACAGGTGTCACATAACACCTCAGAATTATCAACAGTGTTGTCAATGAAACTCAAACTTTTTTGAAAATATGTCAAGACTTCCTTTTTAATGTTTGTACCTTACAAACTGAAGTAAATGCTCATTGTTGTGCTGGTCCTTTCTGTGAATCATCAACTTTATATATACATACACCCAGTAGCACATCTATTATATATTTGGTAAAATAAAAAAAATGGTATCCAGCTACATAATTATTTTCATTTCTGAGGTTATAGGGGTCAGATCAGACCATACATATCGATATTCAACAGTTACATACCAATAACAACATATCAAACACCATCATCACAGAGACCAAGTTGGTTTAAAGACATTTCCACAGCCACTGTACCCTGGGTCAACAATTCCATCTAGTTTACCTGTGATAACAGAAGGAATTGTCCACAGAAGAAAGAGGGACAAAGGAGCACATGGACTACATTTTATTTCCACTCTGAATGAGATTGTTTTGAATGTTCACATTTGACATTGATCATTCACTTTAATTTCACATGTCTCATTCTAAGTAGAATAGGGTACATCTACTCTTCAGAATTGTGATAACTATGAAATAAAGAAAGACATCTGTTCATTAAAAACAAACCATGTTCCAGAAGCAGTATACTCATATTAAACACCCTTAACTCTACACTGATTTTCCATTTTAAGATGCTGAAATACAGTGACTAGCATAAACACTGACAGAATACTGCCTGGAGCCTGAGATGGTAATAGGTTGTACACTTCAGTCTTCAGCAAAAATTAGATTGAAAGGTTTTCTTTATTGCTCCTCTGTCTGCATGACCTTATACCATGTATATCCCTATACTATTTGAAGAAAAAACACAATGGCCTTGAGCATGGAAATTTGTCAAAGACCATGTGGAATTTCAAAATTAAGATTCTAAGACAATCTCTGGAAATGAAAGTGCAAACAGAAGGATACTGATTAACATAGATCATCTTTAGATGTGGGGCACTAGAAACAATAGGCTAGACAAACACTCTGGACACTAGCCAACAAAAGATTCGGTTTGGGTACACTGGTGGTAATGGGATAATTGATTAGGACAAAATACCTCCCCTACCACAAGGTACAGTGGTAATGGAAGCTATTATCTAGAACTTGAAGTCTGCCACCTCCTCTAGAATATGGATACAGTGACAGATATTTTCTCCCTTATCACATGATTACTGGAATGTAGCTCCTCTTGGAAATAGCAAAGTCTATCACAGTCGTCCTTCAGTTAATCATGTCCTACAATGTAAAATAAGAGTAACTTTCTACAGTGTAAACAGAATATTTTTATAAGATAAACATTTCTTCAGTGTTACTCTACTTTTTTATGATTTCAATTTTAACCGGATAAAAATATCTTAAATATAATTTAAACAAAGCACATCAACTCCATTGTAAGTCACAGATCAACTTATGCTTTCAACTATCACGCAGGTTTGATGAAACTTATAACGTCTAATCCCTCTACCCACCGGTCAGTACTGGTAGTGTACTTATAACGTCTAATCCCTCTACCCACAGGTCAGTACCGGTAGTGTACTTATAACGTCTAATCCCTTTACCCACTGGTCAGTAATCCCTCTACCCACCGGTCAGTACCAGTAGTGTACTTACTACATCTGAGTCGTCGTGGTAAGACTGAAATACATGGCCGTTCCCGGCTTTGGAGTTAGAGAAACCATTATGTAGCTTTTTGTTGGTAGCATCTTTCTTCACTGCTGGAGAATTCAATTCCTTTTTAAAGAAAGAACATATCTCTGTATTAACCACATGATAACATCTGATATTTGTAGGTATAATACTGTAAATCACTTATATTTCGCGTGGGATTTATTTTCGCGTTAATTCGCGAGGAGAGTCAAACGCGATTTTAAATCCCTCGCGAATATTTGTATAAGATTGACAAAAATACTAAGTGGCGTCCATTTTGAATCTACTGTAATCTTAAGTTGGTGAGCAAACATCGCCGTTAAAGTAATGATAGAGTGATAGATTATATACTTATATCAAAGTGTGTTTTTATATCACAAAACACCAAAATTTCACACAAAAAAAACCGCCACTGAACACTGATATTGTGGTTGAACTCGGACTTAATTAACTTCTAGACGACGTTTTACATGTAGTTAATTTAAGTACAATAGGTACGGTCCCGAGGATCCCGGATGGTCACCCGGAATACGTCCTACTTTATTACCCACGCTGTTTTAAGTTATGTAAGGTTTCATGTATATATAGCACTTCACATCGCTTGATTCTCGAAAAGATATTTACCATAACGAAGTTGAAATCAAACAAATTATTTATTTAATTCAAACATTCAGAGCAAATAATCGCCTGGAGTATAAATCATTCGCAATAGACTGTCCCGAGAACTGTTCATCGGTATCACTGTATACACACGTACGTTAATTACAATGTACGTTAACTCGCAACCTATTGTCGTCCTGTCATCTTCCAGGCATTCTTAATGAGCCGTGGGTTTTGTTCAATGTCTGACACCGCCTTTGTAAGCCATTTAGCATGTATACAGGTACAGTAAATACAATTCAGTATGTCCAGACACCGATATTACATGATTGAATCACATGACTTTTCTTGTACCGTCACATGACTCTCATCAACAAAAAGGCTACCAACATGGAAATATCGCCAACCTGTTAACGTCATTCGCGAATTTAAAGTCATTTTGAGATCAGAATTCGCGAAATTATGTATTCGCGAATAAGTCAAATTAGGTGAGTTCGCGAAATTAAGTACCTGCGAAATATAAGTGATTTACAGTAATCCGGGATGTGACAGGAGACTGGAGTGAGAAACCCTAATGAAAAGGGAGAAACATAAACTACTGGGATCATAGTACTGTCATGTAAAGGGAGAAACATAAACTACTGGGATCATAGTACTGTCATGTAAAGGGAGAAACATAAACTACTGGGATCATAGTACTGTCATGTAAAGGGAGAAACATAAACCACTGGGATCATAGTACTGTCATGTAAAGGGAGAAACAAACTACTGGGATCATAGTACTGTCATGTAAAGGGAGAAACAAACTACTGGGATCATAGTACTGTCATGTAAAGGGAGAAACATAAACCACTGGGATCATAGTACTGTCATGTAAAGGGAGAAACATAAACCACTGGGATCATAGTACTGTCATGTAAAGGGAGAAACAAACTACTGGGATCATAGTACTGTCATGTAAAGGGAGAAACATAAACCACTGGGATCATAGTACTGTCATGTAAAGGTAGAAACAAACTACTGGGATCATAGTACTGTCATGTAAAGGGAGAAACATAAACTACCGGGATCATAGTACTGTCATGTAAAGGGAGAAACATAAACTACCGGGATCATAATACTGTCATGTAAAGGGAGAAACATAAACTACTGGGATCATAGTACTGTCATGTAAAGGGAGAAACATAAACCACTGGGATCATAGTACTGTCATGTAAAGGGAGAAACAAACTACTGGGATCATAGTACTGTCATGTAAAGGGAGAAACATAAACTACTGGGATCATAGTACTGTCACGAAAGGGAGAAACATAAACTACTAGGATCATAGTACTGTCATGTAAAGGGAGAAACATAAACTACCGGGATCATAGTACTGTCATGTAAAGGGAGAAGATGCATCTATTTCCCAATAGGGGAGAACCAAGAAACTACTGGGATCATAGTACTGTCATGTAAAGGGAGAAACATAAACTACCTGGGATCATAATACTGTCATGTAAAGGGAGAAAACATAAACTACTGGGATCATAAGTACGTGTCATGTAAGGGAGAAACATAACTACTGGGATCATAATACTGTCATGTAAAGGGGAGGAAACATAACTACTGGGATCATAGTACTGTCATGTAAAGGGAGAAACATAAACTACTGGGATCATAATACTGTCATGTAAAGGGAGAAACAAAACTACTGGGATCATAGTACTGTCATGTAAAGGGAGAAACATAACTACTGGGATCATAGATACTGTCATGTAAAGGGAGAAACTAAACTACCTGGGATCATAGTACTGTCATGTAAAGGGAGAAACAAACTACCAGGATCATAGTACTGTCATGTAAAGGGAGAAACACATAAACTACTGGGATCATAGTACTGTCATGTAAAGGGAGAAACAAACTACTGGGATCATAGTACTGTCATGTAAAGGGAGAAACATAAACTACTGGGATCATAGTACTGTCATGTAAAGGGAGAAACATAAACTACTGGGATCATAGTACTGTCATGTAAAGGGAGAAACATAAACTACTGGGATCATAGTACTGTCATGTAAAGGGAGAAACATAAACTACTGGGATCATAATACTGTCATGTAAAGGTAGAAACAAACTACTGGGATCATAGTACTGTCATGTAAAGGGAGAAACATAAACTACTGGGATCATAGTACTGTCATGTAAAGGGAGAAACATAAACCACTGGGATCATAGTACTGTCATGTAAAGGGAGAAACATAAACTACTGGGATCATAGTACTGTCATGTAAAGGGAGAAACAAACTACTGGGATCATAGTACTGTCATGTAAAGGGAGAAACATAAACTACTGGGATCATAATACTGTCATGTAAAGGGAGAAACATAAACTACTGGGATCATAGTACTGTCATGTAAAGGGAGAAACATAAACTACTGGGATCATAATACTGTCATGTAAAGGGGAGAAACATAAACTACCGGGATCATAGTACTGTCATGTAAAGGGGAGAAACATAAACTACTGGGATCATAATACTGTCATGTAAAGGGAGAAACATAAACTACTGGGATCATAGTACTGTCATGTAAAGGGAGAAACATCAACTACAGGGATCATAGTACTGTCATGTAAAGGGAGAAACATCAACTACAGGGATCATAGTACTGTCATGTAAAGGGAGAAACATAAACTACTGGGATCATAATACTGTCATGTAAAGGGAGAAACATAAACTACTGGGATCATAGTACTGTCATGTAAAGGGAGAAACATAAACTACTGGGATCATAGTACTGTCATGTAAAGGGAGAAACATAAACTACTGGGATCATAGTACTGTCATGTAAAGGGAGAAACAAACTACTGGGATCATAGCACTGTCATGTAAAGGGAGAAACATAAACTACTGGGATCATAATACTGTCATGTAAAGGGAGAAACAAAAACTACAGGGATCATAGTACTGTCATGTAAAGGGAGAAACAAACTACTGGGATCATAATACTGTCATGTAAAGGGAGAAACAAACTACTGGGATCATAATACTGTCATGTAAAGGGAGAAACATAAACTACCGGGATCATAGTACTGTCATGTAAAGGGAGAAACATAAACTACTGGGATCATAGTACTGTCATGTAAAGGGAGAAACATAAACTACCGGGATCATAGTACTGTCATGTAAAGGGAGAAACATAAACTACCGGGATCATAGTACTGTCATGTAAAGGGAGAAACATAAACTACTGGGATCATAATACTGTCATGTAAAGGGAGAAACACAAACTACTGGGATCATAGTACTGTCATGTAAAGGGAGAAACATAAACCACTGGGATCATAGTACTGTCATGTAAAGGGAGAAACAAACTACTGGGATCATAGTACTGTCATGTAAAGGGAGAAACAAACTACTAGGATCATAGTACTGTCATGTAAAGGGAGAAACATAAACCACTGGGATCATAGTACTGTCATGTAAAGGGAGAAACAAACTACTGGGATCATAGTACTGTCATGTAAAGGGAGAAACATAAACTACTGGGATCATAATACTGTCATGTAAAGGGAGAAACAAACTACTGGGATCATAATACTGTCATGTAAAGGGAGAAACATAAACTACCGGGATCATAGTACTGTCATGTAAAGGGAGAAACATAAACTACCGGGATCATAGTACTGTCATGTAAAGGGAGAAACAAACTACTGGGATCATAGTACTGTCATGTAAAGGGAGAAACAAACTACTGGGATCATAATACTGTCATGTAAAGGGAGAAACATAAACTACCGGGATCATAGTACTGTCATGTAAAGGGAGAAACATAAACTACTGGGATCATAGTACTGTCATGTAAAGGGAGAAACAAACTACTGGGATCATAGTACTGTCATGTAAAGGGAGAAACATAAACTACTGGGATCATAGTACTGTCATGTAAAGGGAGAAACATAAACTACTGGGATCATAGTACTGTCATGTAAAGGGAGAAACAAACTACTGGGATCATAGTACTGTCATGTAAAGGGAGAAACATAAACTACTGGGATCATAGTACTGTCATGTAAAGGGAGAAACATAAACTACTGGGATCATAGTACTGTCATGTAAAGGGAGAAACACAAACTACTGGGATCATAGTACTGTCATGTAAAGGGAGAAACATAAACTACTGGGATCATAGTACTGTCATGTAAAGGGAGAAACATAAACTACTGGGATCATAGTACTGTCATGTAAAGGGAGAAACATAAACTACTGGGATCATAGTACTGTCATGTAAAGGGAGAAACAAACTACTGGGATCATAGTACTGTCATGTAAAGGGAGAAACATAAACTACTGGGATCATAGTACTTGTCATGTAAAGGGAGAAACATAAACTACTGGGATCATAGTACTGTCATGTAAAGGGAGAAACATAAACTACTGGGATCATAGTACTGTCATGTAAAGGGAGAAACATAAACTACTGGGATCATAGTACTGTCATGTAAAGGGAGAAACATAAACTACTGGGATCATAGTACTGTCATGTAAAGGGAGAAACATAAACTACCGGGATCATAGTACTGTCATGTAAAGGGAGAAACATAAACTACTGGGATCATAGTACTGTCATGTAAAGGGAGAAACATAAACTACTGGGATCATAGTACTGTCATGTAAAGGGAGAAACAAACTACTGGGATCATAGTACTGTCATGTAAAGGGAGAAACATAAACTACTGGGATCATAGTATTGTCATGTAAAGGGAGAAACATAAACTACTGGGATCATAGTACTGTCATGTAAAGGGAGAAACATAAACTACTGGGATCATAGTACTGTCATGTAAAGGGAGAAACAAACTACTGGGATCATAGTACTGTCATGTAAAGGGAGAAACATAAACTACTGGGATCATAGTACTGTCATGTAAAGGGAGAAACATAAACTACTGGGATCATAGTACTGTCATGTAAAGGGAGAAACATAAACTACCTGGGATCATAGTACTGTCATGTAAAGGGAGAAACAAACTACTGGGATCATAGTACTGTCATGTAAAGGGAGAAACAAACTACTGGGATCATAGTACTGTCATGTAAAGGGAGAAACAAACTACTGGGATCATAATACTGTCATGTAAAGGGAGAAACATAAACTACTGGGATCATAGTACTGTCATGTAAAGGGAGAAACAAACTACTGGGATCATAGTACTGTCATGTAAAGGGAGAAACATAAACTACTGGGATCATAGTACTGTCATGTAAAGGGAGAAACAAACTACTGGGATCATAGTACTGTCATGTAAAGGGAGAAACATAAACTACTGGGATCATAGTACTGTCATGTAAAGGGAGAAACATAAACTACTGGGATCATAGTACTGTCATGTAAAGGGAGAAACATAAACTACTGGGATCATAGTACTGTCATGTAAAGGGAGAAACAAACTACTGGGATCATAGTACTGTCATGTAAAGAGAGAAACATAAACTACCGGGATCATAATACTGTCATGTAAAGGGAGAAACATCAACTACTGGGATCATAGTACTGTCATGTAAAGGGAGAAACATAAACTACTGGGATCATAGTACTGTCATGTAAAGGGAGAAACAAACTACTGGGATCATAGTACTGTCATGTAAAGGGAGAAACATAAACTACCGGGATCATAATACTGTCATGTAAAGGGAGAAACAAACTACTGGGATCATAATACTGTCATGTAAAGGGAGAAACACAAACTACTGGGATCATATTACTGTCATGTAAAGGGGGAAACATAAACTACTGGGATCATAATACTGTCATGTAAAGGGAGAAACATAAACTACCGGGATCATAGTACTGTCATGTAAAGGGAGAAACAAACTACTGGGATCATAGTACTGTCATGTAAAGGGAGAAACAAACTACTGGGATCATAGTACTGTCATGTAAAGGGAGAAACATAAACTACTGGGATCATAGTACTGTCATGTAAAGGGAGAAACATAAACTACTGGGATCATAGTACTGTCATGTAAAGGGAGAAACAAACTACTGGGATCATAATACTGTCATGTAAAGGGAGAAACATAAACTACTGGGATCATAGTACTGTCATGTAAAGGGAGAAACATAAACTACTGGGATCATAGTACTGTCATGTAAAGGGAGAAACATAAACTACTGGGATCATAGTACTGTCATGTAAAGGGAGAAACAAACTACTGGGATCATAGTACTGTCATGTAAAGGGAGAAACATAAACTACTGGGATCATAGTACTGTCATGTAAAGGGAGAAACATAAACTACCGGGATCATAGTACTGTCATGTAAAGGGAGAAACACAAACTACTGGGATCATAGTACTGTCATGTAAAGGGAGAAACATAAACTACTGGGATCATAGTACTGTCATGTAAAGGGAGAAACATAAACTACTGGGATCATAGTACTGTCATGTAAAGGGAGAAACAAACTACTGGGATCATAATACTGTCATGTAAAGGGAGAAACAAACTACCGGGATCATAGTACTGTCATGTAAAGGGAGAAACATAAACTACTGGGATCATAGTACTGTCATGTAAAGGGAGAAACATAAACTACTGGGATCATAGTACTGTCATGTAAAGGGAGAAACATAAACTACTGGGATCATAGTACTGTCATGTAAAGGGAGAAACAAACTACTGGGATCATAGTACTGTCATGTAAAGGGAGAAACATAAACTACTGGGATCATAATACTGTCATGTAAAGGGAGAAACATAAACTACTGGGATCATAGTACTGTCATGTAAAGGGAGAAACATAAACTACTGGGATCATAGTACTGTCATGTAAAGGGAGAAACATAAACTACTGGGATCATAATACTGTCATGTAAAGGGAGAAACATAAACTACTGCGATCATAGTACTGTCATGTAAAGGGAGAAACATAAACTACTGGGATCATAGTACTGTCATGTAAAGGGAGAAACAAACTACTGGGATCATAGTACTGTCATGTAAAGGGAGAAACATAAACTACTGGGATCATAGTACTGTCATGTAAAGGGAGAAACAAACTACTGGGATCATAATACTGTCATGTAAAGGGAGAAACATAAACTACTGGGATCATAGTACTGTCATGTAAAGGAAGAAACATAAACTACTGGGATCATAGTACTGTCATGTAAAGGGAGAAACATAAACTACCGGGATCATAATACTGTCATGCAATAAGTTCAAATGTTTTACAACAAATCAGGAACTTTTGAAATCATTTCTAAAAAGTTTTAAGCTGAAAATGTATTTTATTGAGCAATATGGTGCGAGCAGTCTCGGTTGTCTCACCACAAATTCATGTTATCAACATCTACCTTGATGACTGTTCAGAATTATCGTGGTTTTAGATAAAACAAGGATGGATAGTATTGCAACAGCAATACAAAGTCCCTTGCCTGACCCAGGAGTGCAACTATTTTTTTCCCATTTTTTAAACTACATGTTATACTGATCACATATACCAAGTTTCGTTAAAATCAGAGTAGTACTTTAGGATTGTCCGGACACGCCTCAACCAATGAGAAGCCGGCGGCCATTTTGAAAAATGTTTTTTTTCGAAAAGAAAAATTGGGATGCACAACTACATGTGATACTGATAATGTATACCAAGTTTAGTTAAAATCGGAATAGTACTTTAGGAGGAGTTGTCCGGACAACCAATGAGAAGTTGGCGGCCATTTTGAAAATTGTTTTTTCGGAAAAAAAATGTAGGATGCACAACTACATGTTATACTGATCATGAATACCAAATTTCGTTAAAATCGGAGTAGTACTTTAGGAGGAGTTGTCCGGACAAGCCTCAACCAATGAGAAGTCGGCGGCCATTTTGAAAATTGGTTTTTCGAGAAAAAAAATGTGGGATGCACAACTACATGTTATACTGATCATGTATACCAAGTTTCATTAAAATCGGAGTAGTACTTTAGGAGGAGTTGTCCGGACAAGCCTCAACCAATGAGAAGCCGGCAGCCATTTTGAAAAATGAATTTTTGAAAAAAAAATGTGGGATGCACAACTACATGTTATACTGATCATGTATACCAAGTTTCATTAAAATCGGAGTAGTACTTTAGGAGGAGTTGTCCGGACAAGCCTCAACCAATGAGAAGCTGGCAGCCATTTTGAAAAATGAATTTTTGAAAAAAAAAATGTGGGATGCACAACTACATGTTATACTGATCATGTATACCAAGTTTCGTTAAAATCGGAGTAGTACTTTAGAAGGAGTTGTCCGGACAACTATTGCGTGACAGACAGACAGACGGACAGACGGAGGGACAGACAGACAGACAGACAGACAGACAGACAGACAGACAGACGGAGGGTAAACCTATAGTCCCCCCGTTTTTCAAACGGCAGGGGACTAATAAGCAAAAGACCAGCCAGTTACATAAGAAAAGTTGGTACCGTACCTCGTCATCTGAAGAGTCTTGATAAACAACAGACTTGGGAGATAAGGCGTTCTCAAACTCGTTATCATAGTCTCCTGCGTCTGACTGGTTCAGCAGGGAATAACGATACACCACACGACTGTAAATAATGAATGGAGTAATGATACACTACATCATTGTAAATAATTAATGGAGTAACGATACACCACAACAAGAGATCCCAGAGGATTCTTGGCACACACAATCAAAGGATCTTTATTAGTTCTTCTCTCATTTTTCCCTTTCTTTCTTTTTTTCCTCTTTATTAATCTATTATCTCCCCAGTACTTTTCAAGAAATAGCGATAATATAACAAACTTCAATTTTAAAATCCAAGAAGGCCGTCTGTTGGACATTTTGTTTTTCTGATCGAAAAGCTAGATTTAATTGGCACAACTAGGGACCAAGGGGAACCAACACATGAATATCTCTCCGGTACTTTTCAAAATGTAAATACAGGAATGGAATGGCTTCCTGTTGAATAAAACATATATTTCACAAATATGACAGAACACTGGTATAACCTTTCATATGAGTGAAATATGTCAACTGGAAACCATTCAATTTTCTATTTTTTTTTATAATAGTTTTTTCAAAACAAAAAAAAAACAAAACAAAATAAAACAAGAGGCCCAGAGGGCCTGCATCACTCACCTGGTTTCATGAGATATGAAACAAGAATGATGCTTAAGTATATTTGTCGCTGGTATTGCTATTTAAGGGTTAACTGTAATATTTCTTTTGCGTTATTGAGCAATAACACAAAAAACTGGGGTGTACTCTGAATAAACCGTGAAGCGGTTTATGAAAAGAGTACACCCCAGTTTTTTGTGTTATTGCTCAATAACGTAAAAAAAATATTACAGTTAACCCTTATGATTTAATTAACAATGATAAGAAACATTTTCATTAAGTTTAACATGTTTATTTTGCTCCAGATATTTAAAAACACATCGATAAATACAAAATCCTGTGAACAACGATTACTCCGCTGACGTCACAGTCATTATTTATGTTATGAGATGATAACATAATTTTTTGTGCGAATGAAAATGCTTGTTACAAGCAAAATTAAATTATGTCAATATATCATAAGCATTTTACCAAAACCAACAACAATGGGCAGTTTGCACCCTTCAGATTGGTCAAAAACAAATGTTAAGATAAAGGTCAATCTAATTAAAATTAAGACTTGTTGTTTTCCGCTCCTCTTCAATACTCTATGATACACTTCAATACACGATCTAACGATGCCCCGTAGGAGGTCATCTCAGCATGACCTTTGAGCTCAGGCAATCAACGCGCCGCCTATGAAATTTTCGGTGTGCTTTCATTCTTCGGAAGTATAAATACTTACACAACGTTCCTGAGGTATTCCGATGGTCGATAGCAACGGTAAACAACATGGCTTTAAAACACTTCGGTTCACAAAGATACCTCAACGAATTGATAATTTAACAAACGTTTGCTGTCAGTTTGGTTTTTCCTTCATCAAACGAGAGATAGACAGTGAAGGCAACAGCATCGTTGTTAAAAATTAATTTGAAAGGGATTACTGTATAATTATAATGTGTATGGTAAAGATTTTCGAAATCCAGTTGGCAATACAATCCGTCCTGTCGACGAGATATTGTTTAATAATTTTCTGTTCTTCTTTCAATATAACGTCCAGAGGATTAACAATATTTTTATTACCGTAGCCATTAACATAATTCAGTTATGTTTGCGAAATTTTGCGCACATGTATTTCAAATCAAGCGTTGAATTTTGTGCCAATACTAAGGAGACGCAACCGAAGGCTCGTATAAGACTCCTTGTCATTGGTTGATTAATGTTTTCATTGGCTTATATTTGAAGGTCAAAGGTCATGCTGAGATGACCTTCTACGGGGTATCGTTAGATCTTGTATTGAAGTGTATCGTAGAGGAGCGTGGAAATTACAAGTCTATAATTTTAATTAGATTGAGTTAAAGGTAAGATTCTTGTATCAACACTTAGTGATGATTTATGTTATTATTAAGATGATAATTTCTTATATTTCCCTGGTAAAAATGTAATAAAAGACAGTACTTACTGTTTACGAATGATCCAGAGTTTGTAACCAAAGTAGAGAGACATGAGAACCACAATAAGAATGACCACCAAAACAATGGCTGCCACCACGGTTCCATTGGTGCCAGCTTTTTTCTGAAATAAACAATCATAGATTATAGTAAATTAAACCATTCTTTCACTTCGTGTAAAATGATGATATCTAAATAAATGTAAATGCAATACATCAAAAGTTAAAACTTTAACACTACACTGATAAAGAATTTTTCTATATATACTCTGTCATATGAGAGCAGCATGATATGAATAAAAACCTTGTACTAAAGGGTTATGTACAATTAGTTATCATCACTATACCACAGAGTCAATATGCTGTAACCAGGTGGAATTATCATAGAATAGAGGTCTGTCCATATCAACTATCTACCCTGTAGGAGGAATAAATGATGTAACTAGGGTTACCATAAACATATGTCTCAGAAAGCTACCCTGACCAGATGATGTTACTAGGGTTACCATAACATATGTCTCAGAAAGCTAACTTGACCAGATGATGTCACTAGGGTTACCATAAACACAAGTCTCAGAAAGCTACCCTGACCAGATGATGTCACTAGGGTTACCATAAACACAAGTCTAAGAAAGCTACCCTGACCAGATGATGTTACTAGGGTTACCATAAACACTAGTCTAAGAAAGCTACCCTTACCAGATGATGTTACTAGGGTTACCATAACATATGTCTCAGAAAGCTAACTTGACCAGATGATGTCACTAGGGTTACCATAAACACAAGTCTCAGAAAGCTACCCTGACCAGATGATGTCACTAGGGTTACCATAACATATGTCTCAGAAAGCTACCCTGACCAGATGATGTTACTAGGGTTACCATAAACACAAGTCTAAGAAAGCTACCCTGACCAGATGATGTTACTAGGGTTACCATAAACACAAGTCTAAGAAAGCTACCCTGACCAGATGATGTTACTAGGGTTACCATAAACACTAGTCTAAGAAAGCTACCCTGACCAGATGATGTTACTAGGGTTACCATAAACACAAGTCTAAGAAAGCTACCCTGACCAGATGATGTTACTAGGGTTACTATAACAAACCGGTATTCCTAAAATGCTGACCCAACTTTTATTACATGACAACAGCACAACACTGGCTAAAATAAGATTATGGCAATATGCTTACATTTAAGTTATATTACAAAAACCTTTCCCAGTTTGTGTTTGTGATCTACCACCCAGTACTGTGCTATATAGTCAACACTTTTCTTTTAACCAACATTCAGCTTTCTGTTTCCAAAGAAGTTTAAAAGCAAATTAAGTTTGACTTCTTATTGGGTCTTGCCTCTCTGCCTCTGTAGAGAAAAGACTTAAATGAAGCCATATTCAGTTCATGTTGCCCAAGGATGCTGCCAACCAAATTTGATCAAAATCCTTTTATCTACACAGAAAAATTATTTTTAAGAAATTCCTCTTTTACCCTAATTTTCAAAATCTAAGATAGACACCTGTCAACAATTTTGTGTTCTGACCAAAAATCTGAATTGAAATGGCACAGCATGGGACAAAGGGAAAACTACGTATGAAGTTTGAGAAAAATCCTTCCAGCACTTTTCAAGAAATAGTGATGCAAATCTTCATTTCTCAGAATCTAAGATGGTCACCTGTCAGCGATGTTGTTTTTCTGATAAAAAAATCTATATCAAAATGGCACAACTAGGGACCAACAGGTACCTTCACATGAAGTTTGAATTATCCCTCCAGTACCTTTTAAGAAAAAGCAATAACAAGGATTGTTTAACGGATGGACAGACGACGAACAGATGACGGACAGACGACGACTACAGAAACAGGGCAATTTGAATAGCCTAGCATCTAATGATGGTGGGTTAAAAATCTATTATCATATTCATTTCTGATATCCTTTTTGGGCACTGCCCCTCCAACCAATGGGGAACCAGATCCATCATTCATCAAATTAGTTTCCCTTCACCCAAGGATGCTTCAGACCAAATTTATAGACAAAATCATGTAATTTTTCTACAACTCTACAGAAGAGAGGTTTTAAAGTTTTAAATGGGGCCTTATTATTGCGTGGTTGTCCTAGTAGGAAATAGTTCACAGGTATTTAATTTTGAATAATGTGTAAATATTTAATAAAGTAAACAAGAAAAGACTTTAAAATTTGAATCCCCACCACCTGGGGATGATTCCCGTCAAACAATTAAATCAAATTCCAATCAGTAGTTAAGAAGAATTTGTTCGAAGAAACTGTTGATATAAAGATGACAAATGATGGACGGAAAGCAGACGACAGATATTACAGTATGGCACATGCTCACCTTGGTCCTTCAGCTAACAAAACTGACAACTACATCTCAGTGGTTTTTCTTATCTCTGTGTCACTGTTCAAATTTTGCTTACCACTTCCGTCCCAATGTTGAAGAAGGACTTGTCACCTTCTTTACAGTGTTTGCTGAGAATGATGACTTTACCAGTAGGGGAAAAACCATCTTTACATTTATCACCAGGAATCTTTCTAAATCTGCAATACAGAATCACAACTAGGTCAGATATTACAGACCTACAAAATCAATAATACAGGTTAGAGATTTATAACTAGGTCAGATAATATATACATTTCTATAATTTAACAGACCAACACAATCATTATGATAAGTTACAGAATCACAACTAGGTCAGATAATATATTAGATCATACATTTCTATTATTCAACAAACCTACACAATCATTATGATAAGTTATAGAATCCTAACTAGGTCATATAATACCTGAACAGACCTACACAATCAATATTGTTAAGTCAGTTCTAAGTAACAAAACAATATAACAAGAAACAACATTTTTGTTTAGCATTAGAGCAGGAAGCATTCATGCATTTCCATCATGAGTAAGCTTATAAAATTACCAGGATTACTGTCAAAGATTACTGAAACAATAATATCACTATTTAACACAAGTTTGGTGTCATATAACAGATCAAATTGTTGACAATGATTAGTGAAAAGATTCTTTCTCTGAGCAAAAATGTAATATCATTATGTACTTGAATTGGCTGAGGCTGTGCCTCTGGCAGTAAAACTCACCCCTCTGTAATAACCTCCTCCTCCCTGCCCTGCATACATACATCCAAGACAACCATGGACTTGTTACGGAGACAATTAAGTCCACCCACTGGTCTAAAATAACCATAGTCACTGTAACACAAATAATAGGTAAAACCAGTATCAGTCAATACTGTTAGCTAGCCATACCCAGTACAATGTGGTTACTGTATCAGTCAATACTGCTAGCTAGCCATACCCAGTACAATGTGGTTATTATATCAGTCAATACTGTTAGCTAGCCATACCCAGTACAATGTGGTTACAATATCAGTCAATACTGCTAGCTAGCCATCCCCAGTACAATGTGGTTACTATATCGGTCAATACTGTTAGCTAGCCATACCCAGTACAATGTGGTTACAATATCAGTCAATACAGCTAGCTAGCCATACCCAGTACAATGTGGTTACTGTATCAGTCAATACTGCTAGCTAGTCATACCCAGTACAATGTGGTTACTGTATCAGTCAACACTGCTAGCTAGCCATACCCAGTACAATGTGGTGACTGTATCGGTCAATACTGTTAGCTAGCCATACCCAGTACAATGTGGTTACTGTATCGGTCAATACTGCTAGCTAGCCATACCAAGTACAATGTGGTTACTGTATCAGTCCATACTGCTAGCTAGCCATACCCAGTACAATGTGGTTACTGTATCAGTCAATACTGCTAGCTAGTCATACCCAGTACAATGTGGTTACTGTATCGGTCAACACTGTTAGCTAGTCATACCCAGTACAATGTGGTTACTGTATCAGTCAATACTGCTAGCTAGCCATACCCAGTACAATGTGGTTACTGTATCAGTCAACACTGCTAGCTAGCCATACCCAGTACAATGTGGTTACTGTAGCGGTCAATACTGTTAGCTAGCCATACCCAGTACAATGTGGTTACTATATCAGTCAATACTGTTAGCTAGCCATACCCAGTACAATGTGGTTACAATATCAGTCAATACTGCTAGCTAGCCATCCCCAGTACAATGTGGTTACTATATCGGTCAATACTGTTAGCTAGCCATACCCAGTACAATGTGGTTACAATATCAGTCAATACAGCTAGCTAGCCATACCCAGTACAATGTGGTTACTGTATCAGTCAATACTGCTAGCTAGTCATACCCAGTACAATGTGGTTACTGTATCAGTCAACACTGCTAGCTAGCCATACCCAGTACAATGTGGTGACTGTATCGGTCAATACTGTTAGCTAGTCATACCCAGTACAATGTGGTTACTGTATCGGTCAACACTGTTAGCTAGTCATACCCAGTACAATGTGGTTACTGTATCAGTCAACACTGCTAGCTAGCCATACCCAGTACAATGTGGTTACTGTAGCGGTCAATACTGTTAGCTAGCCATACCCAGTACAATGTGGTTACTATATCAGTCCATACTGCTAGCTAGCCATACCCAGTACAATGTGGTGACTGTATCAGTCCATACTGCTAGCTAGCCATACCCAGTACAATGTGGTTACTGTATCGGTCAATACTGCTAGCTAGCCATACCCAGTACAATGTGGTTACTGTATCAGTCAATACTGTTAGCTAGCCATACCCAGTACAATGTGGTTACTATATCAGTCCATACTGCTAGCTAGCCATACCCAGTACAATGTGGTGACTGTATCAGTCCATACTGCTAGCTAGCCATACCCAGTACAATGTGGTTACTGTATCGGTCAATACTGCTAGCTAGCCATACCCAGTACAATGTGGTTACTGTATCAGTCAATACAGCTAGCTAGCCATACCCAGTACAATGTGGTTACTGTATCAGTCCATACTGCTAGCTAGCCATACCCAGTACAATGTGGTTACTGTATCAGTCAATACAGCTAGCTAGCCATACCCAGTACAATGTGGTTACTGTATCGGTCAATACAGCTAGCTAGCCATACCCAGTACATACCCAGTACAATGTGGTTACTGTATCAGTCAATACTGCTAGCTAGCCATACCCAGTACAATGTGGTTACTGTATCAGTCAATACAGCTAGCTAGCCATACCCAGTATAATGTGGTTACTGTATCAGCCCATACTGCTAGCTAGCCATACCCAGTACAATGTGGTTACAGTATCAGTCCATACTGCTAGCTAGCCATACCCAGTACAATGTGGTTACTGTATCAGTCCATACTGCTAGCTAGCCATACCCAGTACATACCCAGTACAATGTGGTTACTATATAAGTCAATACTACTAGCTAGCCATACCCAGAACAATGTGGTTACTGTATCAGTCCATACTGCTAGCTAGCCATACCCAGTACAATGTGGTTACTGTATCAGTCAATACTGCTAGCTAGCCATACCCAGTACAATGTGGTTACTGTATCAGTCCATACTACTAGCTAGCCATACCCAGTACAATGTGGTTACTGTATCAGTCAATACTGCTAGCTAGCCATACCCAGTACAATGTGGTTACTATATCAGTCAATACTACCAGCTAGCCATACCCAGTACATACCCAGTACAATGTGGTGACTGTATCAGTCCATACTGCTAGCTAGCCATACCCAGTACAATGTGGTTACTATATCAGTCAATACTGTTAGCTAGCCATACCCAGTACAATGTGGTTACTATATCAGTCAATACTGTTAGCTAGCCATACCCAGTACAATGTGGTTACTATATCGGTCAATACTGTTAGCTAGCCATACCCAGTACAATGTGGTTACTGTATCAGTCAATACTGCTAGCTAGCCATACCCAGTACATACCCAGTACAATGTGGTTACTGTATCAGTCAATACTGCTAGCTAGCCATACCCAGTACAATGTGGTTACTGTATCAGTCAATACTGCTAGCTAGCCATACCCAGTACAATGTGGTTACTGTATCAGTCAACACTGCTAGCTAGCCATACCCAGTACAATGTGGTTACTGTAGCGGTCAATACTACTAGCTAGCCATACCCAGTACAATGTGGTTACTGTATCGGTCAATACTGCTAGCTAGCCATACCCAGTACAATGTGGTTACTGTATCAGTCAATACTGCTAGCTAGCCATACCCAGTACATACCCAGTACAATGTGGTTACTGTATCAGTCAATACTGCTAGCTAGCCATACCCAGTACATACCCAGTACAATGTGGTTACTGTATCGGTCAATACTACTAGCTAGCCATACCCAGTACAATGTGGTTACTGTATCGGTCAATACTACTAGCTAGCCATACCCAGTACAATGTGGTGACTGTATCAGTCAATACTGCTAGCTAGCCATACCCAGTACAATGTGGTTACTGTAGCGGTCAATACTGCTAGCTAGCCATACCCAGTACATACCCAGTACAATGTGGTTACTGTATCAGTCAATACTACTAGCTAGCCATACCCAGTACAATGTGGTGACTGTATCAGTCAATACTGCTAGCTAGCCATACCCAGTACATACCCAGTACAATGTGGTTACTATATAAGTCAATACTACTAGCTAGCCATACCCAGTACAATGTGGTTACTGTATCAGTCCAAACTGCTAGCTAGCCATACCCAGTACAATGTGGTTACTGTATCGGTCAATACTACTAGCTAGCCATACCCAGTACAATGTGGTTACTGTATCAGTCAACACTGCTAGCTAGTCATACCCAGTACAATGTGGTTACTGTATCAGTCAATACTGCTAGCTAGCCATACCCAGTACAATGTGGTTACTATATAAGTCAATACTACTAGCTAGCCATACCCAGTACAATGTAGTTACTGTACCAGTCCATACTGCTAGCTAGCCATACCCAGTACAATGTGGTTACTGTATCAGTCAATACTGCTAGCTAGCCATACCCAGTACATACCCAGTACAATGTGGTTACTGTATCAGTCAATACTGCTAGCTAGCCATACCCAGTACATACCCAGTACAATGTGGTTACTATATAAGTCAATACTACTAGCTAGCCATACCCAGTACAATGTGGTTACTATATAAGTCAATACAGCTAGCTAGCCATACCCAGTACAATGTGGTTACTGTATCAGTCAACACTGCTAGCTAGCCATTCCCAGTACAATGTGGTTACTGTATCAGTCAATACAGCTAGCTAGCCATACCCAGTACAATTTGGTTACTGTATCAGTCCATACAGCTAGCTAGCCATACCTAGTACAATGTGGTTTCTGTATCAGTCCATACTGCTAGCTAGCCATACCCAGTACAATGTGGTTACTGTATCAGTCAACACTGCTAGCTAGCCATACCCAGTACAATGTGGTTACTGTATCGGTCAACACTGCTAGCTAGCCATACCCAGTACAATGTGGTTACTATATCAGTCAATACAGCTAGCTAGCCATACCCAGTACAATGTGGTTACTGTATCAGTCAATACTGCTAGCTAGCCATACCCAGTACAGTGTGGTTACTGTATCAGTCAATACTACTAGCTAGCCATACCCAGTACAATGTGGTTACTGTATCAGTCAATACTGCTAGCTAGCCATACCCAGTACAATGTGGTTACTGTAGCGGTCAATACTGCTAGCTAGCCATACCCAGAACAATGTGGTGACTGTATCAGTCAATACTGCTAGCTAGCCATACCCAGTACAATGTGGTTACTGTATCAGTCAATACAGCTAGCTAGCCATACCAAGTACAATGTGGTTACTGTATCAGTCAATACTACTAGCTAGCCATACCCAGTACAATGTGGTTCATATATTCAGTAATTAATGTCTTCATCGAATTCAATGATAAATAGCATAAGCTCTTTATTCCTTTTACTGAGGGGGTGATTTTTTTAGTTTTTTTTTTAACTCAAGCTTTTGATACATCGATGTAGTTTCAAGTTAAGCCAAAATACCATTCATAATCTTCCCTGGAACAGGTACAAGGTTGTATATCTCTTTCTACTTTGTAATCATAGCCATTGTGACACCTGAAACAGCAAAAGAAAATTAGATTTCATAGAAATCCTTATAATTATCTACTGACATATTGATGATGAAAATGAAATTCAGGCAATAGAAATTAACACAATTATTATCATTATTATAGCACAAGAAGACTTATGAATCTGTATCTTGTCAATGTGAATCTGTCACCAAGTTCTTACCAAGAATCCTGTTTTAATCTCTGGAATTTCTCTTTCTCTCCCAGTAAACAACCCTTCATTGAATCACTTTCATATTTCCGTAAAGTTTCATGTGCGAGCCATTCTTCATAATCATTAGAAGTACCTATGCAAAAATATGGATAACTAATAGACATAGTTTTTTATGAAAACATTCTACATTTTTTTTTACAGAGCTTATAATTCTTTTCCGTCTTAAAAAATGATAATAAATGTACATCAGGCTAAAAAACTAAAACCATAGTTAACCAAATGTTTTCTTCAGAATTAATTGTCAGTTAACTCGCCATAGCCATCCTACCAGAGATATCAATAAGAGTTCTTGAATTATTTTCATATTTGAGTTTTCATTATATATTTTTTCATATTTTGAACATTTTGTAAACTTACATTGCTGTTTGATGACAGCTTGGAAGTCAAACACAAAGGTGGTCCACTTCCTAGTTGTTGGGTGATAGCCCCAGACCGATACAGTCATCGAGGTAGAGCCTGGCTCAGTCAGCAGACCAGTAAACTTAATGGCCTCTGTTTCATTTTTGATGAAAGTGTAGGAGTGCCAGCACCGTCCCTCGTCTGTGGAGAACTTGATGACCGTAGGTCTGTCTGTGTCAGAGGGGACAGCCACCAGCAGGCTGCCACTGTCTGCGATGTGGTAGTGGTGGGGGCCACTCAGGGCCTGAAACAGGTCACTCAATGTCAAATATAACTCAATCAAGGTCAAACATAGTATGATTAGGACAATACAGAAACTAAACACTATCAAAGAAATGGCATAAATGAAGATTTTGTTTCATGTTGAAGGAAAAAAATTTGTTTTCTCAGGAACAAAACCTTCCAGTTGAAAGAGAAAATCTTCATTATTTCAAAGTTGATTCCTAATAGCATCAAAGTCATTTAAGTTGACGAGAGTTACCTTAGACCATTTGTATCCACCATCTCGGGTGACATAGACATCTGGGTTTGTTGTCTGAAGGGCGTCAGCCACGTGTCCTACAATAGGTAATAGGATTATTTAGTTCTCTTGGTGTTTCACCAGAAACCATTACACTATCAATGGAAAAACTCATTCCCCAGATCACTCCAATATCTAAGTCTTTCTGAATGGCGTTATTGACAACATCTTAACAATATCAATCTGGACTAGGAGGTTCACTAACTAGCTTAAATATATATTATGTTTTCACTGCATCTTTAATTGAAAATCTAGGATATTCACAGCACTGCTCATACTTACCGTGCACCAAGGCCACACCTACAGCACTAGAAACACTGACTGGAGACTGGGCCAGGATACCTCGAGTTATGCTGTACGTGCCATGGATCTGCAGGTTACAAGCCTGGTACAAAAATATAAAGTCAGAGAATGGAAATCAAAATGGTAACATTTAAATTAAGGTCATTTGATGATGTGGCATAATGTTACTTCTTCAATCACAAACTAAGATTTAACTGAAGTCATATAACTTTTACCTGCAGAATTAATGATATTTATCATCACACTGAATCTACTAATATCATATCAAAATCCAGAGCTGTGTCCTGGAATGTTAACTAGGCTGAAGTAGGCCCAAAACATCTCTATCAGTCAAAATGTTTTTACAGCTTGATATGGGTATTGTACCCAAGGCCCTGGGTTAAAGTCTTTTGTTTTAAGTGGACAAAATATAGAAAGATTGAAGAACTTCAACACTGAAAATCATCAATGCCAAGGCTATACCTTATTTTCATCTTTACAATCAGCGCCCTGAGGCCGTGGGATGGGCTGCCAGCTTCCCCCCTGGTTATATGTGATCATGGAGTGAATGCTGTCATCCCCACTCATCTGACTGGCAAAATAGACCCCCCGCATCGAGTCCATCCTATAGAAGTCTGTGGTGTCTCCATAGTTTGGGTAGAGGTGTTTCTCTAGTGATCGTGAGTAGATCACACCCTTCCCTCCTGACGTGTAAAGGGTACCATGACCAGTGTCTGTAACATTCATCAAACCATTTTGATTGTTATATATAATTGTCATCACTACAATCAATTGCCAAAGTGGAACTCTTAAACTTTGTATTTTATATCATGTATATATATATAATTATATATCAGGTTTTGTATGACATGTTGTTGCAGAGCATTACTAACAGTATTCGATCTTTGACTAAACACAGCAGTACATCGGGTAGTGTATTACAAGTTGTTGCCGAGTGGTACTCTATATTCTGTCTACAAACCTCCTGGATCATCCACATGCATGAAGACCAAATCTTCCTCCATGTCCATGACTGAATAAAACTGAAATCAGATAACATGGTGGTAAGTTTAATCCATCAATTCACATAACAAACATGGTGGTAAGTCTAATCTGTCAATTTACATAACAAACATGGTGGTAAGTCTAATCTGTCAATTCACATAACAATCATGGCGGTAAGTCAAATCCATCAATTCACATAACAAACATGGTGGTAAGTCTAATCCATCAATCCACATAACAATCATGGCGGTAAGTCAAATCCATTAATCAACATAACAAACATGGTGATAAGTCTAATCCTTCAATTCATGTAACAAACATGGTGGTAAGTCTAATCTGTCAATTCACGTAACAAACATGGTGGTAAGTCTAATCCATCAATTCACATAACAAACATGGTGATAAGTCTAATCTATTAATCCACATAACAAACATGGTGGTAAGTCTAATCCATCAATCCACATAACAAACATGGTGGTAAGTCTAATCTATTAATCCACATAACAAACATGGTGGTAAGTCTAATCTATTAATCCACATAAACATGGTGGTAAGTCTAATCTATTAATCCACATAACAAACATGGTGATAAGTCTAATCTATTAATCCACATAACAAACATGGTGGTAAGTCTAATCTATCAATTCACATAACAAACATGGTGGTAAGTCTCATCCATCAATTCACATAACAAACACGGTGGTAAGTCTAATCTATTAATCCACATAACAAACATGGTGGTAAGTCTAATCTATTAATCCACATAACAAACATGGTGGTAAGTCTAATCTATTAATCCACATAACAAACATGGTGGTAAGTCTAATCTATTAATCCACACCAATAGAGAATGTTCATACAGCATTTAAACTATATATTATACACTGTAATACATACACAACTGAACCAGTCATGATATTCACAGACCAGTATTGTTTTACAATAACACTCAATATGATTTGGTGATCAACAGTTTTGACTACTACCGATAAAACTTCAGCATTAAAGCTGAGTAACCTACCATATCAGAGTCAAGTGTGGGAAGCTGTGCCTCAAACCAAGTCTTGCCTCCATCAGGGGAAACCTTCATTATACGTGCATTAGACTACAATAGAATGATAGCACAGTCAGTGGGAGACAAGTGTTGACAGCTGTTAGGACAATACAACTACACATTCTAAAACCACAAATATATCTTCTGTCTAATATCAACACTTAATATTAATAAGATGATCTTTTATATGCTGTTAAAAAAATAATCAAAATTAATAATATCCATAAACATTAAAATTATCCCGGTCAAAAAGAATGTGGAAATTTCGACACTGACATGGCAGGATTAAGATGGCAAGAAAATCCAACTTTGAGACGAATGTATAACTTCTTTTCACATATTTTTATTTTCAGACATTCCAATAAATAGACAACATACATGTATACTATCAATTCAAAAAATTAAAGTATTTCAATATCTTTTTTTTTCAAGTTCACTGTGGTATGCAGCATTCACACTATACAGTACATATGAGGATACACACATTAATACAATTCCTGATACTTTACTGTTTCAAAATTATAAAGTTAAAAGTTACCCGGTATAGATCTGATCCTATTAACACTCATATCCACAAAAAGAGTCCCATTACCCTCAACAACACAAGTTTATAAGCTCCCAACAAGTCTAAATATAAAGTAGAATAGGGAATATTAAGATACTAGAACCCTTGGGGAATGAGGTAAGCAGCACAACAGATCCATAGTAGGACATTCTGATACTGCATTTTACTTTGGATCAAAGACAACATATCTGATAGTGTCTTGAAAAAGACAAAGATTTCTACTAATATGTATAGCATGATCAGAGGTAATCCTCAAAACCTTGTCCTAATAGGTTAGGAATAACCACCACTTTCTACTCCAAATACCAAAATAGGCGAGGAACAACCACCATTTACTCAACTGATTCAAACCTTTGCTGTATATAGGGCTAGTCTATGATGAAGTGTCGGGGATAGGGTGGAGTTTGTATGTAGGGCTAGTCTATGATGAAGTGTTGGGGATAGGGTGGAGTTTGTATGTAGGGCTAGTCTATGATGGAGTGTTGGGGATAGGGTGGAGTTTGTATGTAGGGCTAGTCTATGATGAAGTGTTGGGGATAGGGTGGAGTTTGTATGTAGGGCTAGTCTATGATGAAGTGTTGGGGATAGGGTGGAGTTTGTATGTAGGGCTAGTATATGATGAAGTGTCGGGGATAGGGTGGAGTTTGTATGTAGGGCTAGTCTATGATGAAGTGTTGGGGATAGGGTGGAGTTTGTATGTAGGGCTAGTCTATGATGAAGTGTTGGGGATAGGGTGGAGTTTGTATGTAGGGCTAGTCTATGATGAAGTGTTGGGGATAGGGTGGAGTTTGTATGTAGGGCTAGTCTATGATGAAGTGTTGGCGATAGGGTGGAGTTTGTATGTAGGGCTAGTATATGATGAAGTGTCGGGGATAGGGTGGAGTTTGTATGTAGGGCTAGTCTATGATGAAGTGTTGGGGATAGGGTGGAGTTTGTATGTAGGGCTAGTCTATGATGAAGTGTTGGGGATAGGGTGGAGTTTGTATGTAGGGCTAGTCTATGATGAAGTGTTGGGGATAGGGTGGAGTTTGTATGTAGGGCTAGTCTATGATGAAGTGTTGGGGATAGGGTGGAGTTTGTATATAGGGCTAGTCTATGATGAAGTGTTGGGGATAGGGTGGAGTTTGTCAATAAAAACAAAACATTGGTCTTGATTAGGTCAGGTCCAGTTTACCGATATGATAATTGTTAAGTTCATATAGGTCTCGAGCTCTGACCTTTCAAATGAACTGTATTTATTTGTGGCAGTCTGGAGAAGGGAATCAAAATTACATCCAGCCCATCCCACATTCTCTCGCAAAAATGTAGAAAAAAGGCACCTCCATTATAGCATTAAAATTGATGGTCATTGGTTAGAGGATAAAAAGATAATATTTGTCTACCAAATCATCGTCCCATAATGACTGCTGCTGTTGCTGCTCCTGAGAAAAGTTTTAATGAAAATTAAAATATTTCATGTTGACATCATTTGCTCCCCCCATTTCTATCAGGTAATTGGATCATAAAGATGGATTCAGCTGGAGAATCAGATTCTAATACTGCTACCCAGACTTTTTCGAAAATAAAAATGTTGGGTTTTTTTGTACTATATTAAGTTTTACCCTGAAGAAATTCCATTTTGATAACAATTTTTTTCTTACCATGGATTATTCAAATATCAGAAACTGGTTAATAGTTCTGACCAGTATTTGTGGTTAATAGTTTTGATCAGTATTTGTGGTTACTAGTTCTGACCAGTATTTGTGGTTAATAGTTCTGATCAGTATTTGTTGTTACTAGTTCTGATCAGTATTTGTGGTTACTAGTTCTGACCAGTATTTGTGGTTACTAGTTTTGACCAGTATTTGTGGTTAATAGTTCTGACCAGTATTTGTGGTTAATATTTCTGACCAGTATTTGTGGTTAATAGTTCTGATCAGTATTTGTGGTTAATAGTTCTGATCAGTATTTGTGGTTACTAGTTCTGACCAGTATTTGTAGTTACTAGTTCTGACCAGTATTTGTTGTTAATAGTTCTGACCAGTATTTGTGGTTAATAGTTCTGATCAGTATTTGTGGTTAATAGTTCTGACCAGTATTTGTGGTTACTAGTTCTGACCAGTATTTGTGGTTACTAGTTCTGACAAGTATTTGTGGTTAATAGTTCTGATCAGTATTTGTGGTTAATAGTTCTGACCAGTATTTGTGGTTAATAGTTCTGATCAGTATTTGTGGTTAATAGTTCTGATCAGTATTTGTGGTTAATAGTTCTGATCAGTATTTGTGGTTACTAGTTTTGACCAGTATTTGTGGTTAATAGTTCTGACCAGTATTTGTGGTTAATAGTTCTGATCAGTATTTGTTGTTACTAGTTCTGATCAGTATTTGTGGTTAATAGTTTTGACCAGTATTTGTGGTTAATAGTTCTGACCAGTATTTGTGGTTACTAGTTCTGACCAGTATTTGTGGTTAATAGTTCTGACCAGTATTTGTGGTCAATAGTTTTGACCAGTTTGTGGTTACTAGTCCTGACCAGTATTTGTGGTTAATAGTTTTGACCAGTATTTGTGGTTAATAGTTCTGACGTGTATTTGTGGTTAATAGTTCTGACCAGTATTTGTGGTTAATAGTTCTGACCAGTATTTGTGGTTACTAGATTTGACCAGTATTTGTGGTTAATAGTTCTGACCAGTATTTGTGGTTACTAGTTTTGACCAGTATTTGTGGTTACTAGTTCTGACCAGTATTTGTGGTTAATAGTTCTGACCAGTATTTGTGGTTAATAGCTCTGACCAGTATGTGTGGTTAATAGTTCTGACCAGTATTTGTGATTAATAGTTCTGACCAGTATTTGTGGTCAATAGTACTAGTTCTGACCAGTATTTGTGGTTAATAGTTCTGACCAGTATTTGTGGTTACTAGTTTTGACCAGTATTTGTTGTTACTAGTTCTGACCAGTATTTGTGGTTAATAGTTCTGACCAGTATTTGTGGTTACTATTTTTGACCAGTATTTGTTGTTAATAGTTCTGACCAGTATTTGTTGTTAATAGTTCTAACCAGTATTTGTGGTTACTAGTTCTGACCAGTATTTGTGGTTAATAGTTCTGACCAGTATTTGTGGTTAATAGTTTTGACCAGTATTTGTAGATTAGATCATTCGACACACTGTGTTAATCCATATCACTGGGAACCACTATTTTCATATAAACATGCAAACATGAAATAACAACTCAATTTATCATAAATTCTACATCTGTACAAAGATCCCCACCTGTCCTACATGCTGAAGCACAGAGGCATACAGGAATTTTCCCTGATGTCCAAACGACACTACATTGCTCATGATAGGTTTCCAGGTTTTACCAGCATCTGTTGATTTCCTCAGTTCGTATATGACTTGATAAACTGTATTTGAAGAAAGAAATAGATACATTGAATAATACCGTCAAAGCCCATGTAATTTGTATTGAAATAAAGTTTAAAGTTGGGGGTGCACAAATTATACAGGTTGAGATGTTTTCAAGTCAGATAATCAAGTGATGTATAGCTACCTGCTATATGTGTTGATACTTGAGTTAATAAGGGATTCATTACAATTAAATAGAAATCAGTTCTGAAAAAATTGTAACTAAAGAATGATGCAACAGCACCACACTTAGGTCTTCAAAGGTGGTAATTGTTCAACAGTAAATGGTAAGAAAATGTTTTTTCATTTCACAGCTCCAAGTTTACGAAAACTAGAAACAATTTTGTTTGATTAAAACTTGTTTTAAATTTAATTTGTAAACTTACAAGCAGCAAAAAATGGATGAGTTTTTTTTGGATCGACTGATGCATAAATCGTCTCACCGGGCTCTGAAGAGTAACTTCCCCTTAAGGAAATAAAATGATTACAATCAGATCAACAAAATGTCTTTTAAAATATAATGAATTAGTACTTTTAGACTTAAATTTTCAAAATTAGATGTCCCAACATTAAAATGAGAAAATGGTACAGAAAGCAATGCTCTACATTATTATAGAGTTGTCCAAAGCAATTACAGTGTTCTGTTACAATATACAATTACAGCCTTTTGATAAGGTTGATACATGGTTTTAATCACCCACAAAAATAACATATTAACAGAGGACAAAGTCTGAGGTTGATGTTTGTTTCAGGTCAATGAAACCATGTATTTACCAAAATCAAACACTATAACAGTTACATTATAAAATGACTGTATTTATTTTTAATAATCACTCACTGAATGCAAGCAACACTAGTATATGTAATGATAGAGACTGATTTGTGAAGCATTTGTAAATATTTAATTACGTGTTTAAACACTACACAATCAAATGTAAACTAATACATTTAAATGCATTCATTAAAATGTACTCAGTACACTAATTCTGATGACAATCAGATGTTTTAACATTCAAAGTTATTACTTGATGCATTTATAAACCTGCAAGATATTTTACACTGTTTGACAATACCAAGGGGAATTTGTCATAATTAATCTATTTTCATTTACATCCTGTCAACCAGTATATTTTGCCAGCTTTTTTTTTGCATGGCTGTTCAATATGGGAATCTCATAACACTATTTTAGCCAATCAGAGAGTGAAAAATATGATTTTATAATAATGTAAAATATAACATAATTGATATTAGAAATATATAATGTGTTTCTAGGTCATGATCACAAGAATTCCACTAACCACTTGAAGGATTCCACATAGTCTGCCACTTTGGTCCAGGTCTTTCCATTGTCTGTACTGATGTATAGGTTCTGAAAAAGGAAGACATATTTCTCTTACACTAAACAAAATAAATCAAAAACAAATAATTAGGAAGGTTTATAATCTTATGTAATACAGATCAATACATGCTTTACCATTTTACTACAACAGTGAACATTAGTGACACAATATATATGTATCCCCTGGCTTTGTATGCCATTTCACTTAATCAACATATTTCAAATCTCTTATTTTATTTTGTTTACCTGTGCACTGCCAGACTCCTATAATGCTGAGATTTTGTTTGTATATATGGTGGACATATACTGTCTTCTATACTGCAAAGGCAGACTTCTAAATAATGCTGAGGTTTTTTTTTATATATATGGCAGGCATATAATCTAGCTTCTTTGGAATCCATGGATTTAGTCCTTCAATAGTTATTTTGTCTATAAACCTTAATGTTACCCTCAGAATTTCGAAGATGAACAGCAAACATTTTTAAATTTCATATTTTTAGTGTTACTTATCAGGGTTATATCTATAATTTAAAGACTGTATGATATGATTTGCAGTTAATGTATACAATTGTCATGTATTTCACAATTGTATTATAATTATTATTGTATATTCAATAAACTGTATTCTTATATTGTATATAATGGACATTGAAGAATAATGTTAAATGTTAAACACATAGAACATAATCCATTCATAAATCATAAACATACCAGGTTAATTGGATAACCTTGAAACTTATATTCATATTTGTTTATTATTATTACATCGTTATATTACTATTTTTATGAACAATTTCATGAGCATTTCTTTTATACATTACTATTATGAAAAAGATACAGAAATACATATTATACTGTTTCATGTACTACATTCTGTTGGTATATATACATGTACTACATTCTGTTGGTATACATGTACTCCTACATTCTGTAGGTATATATACAAGTACTCCTACATTCTGTAGGTATATATACATGTACTCCTACATTCTGTAGGTATATATATATACATGTACTCCTACATTCTGTAGGTATATATATATATATGTACTCCTACATTCTGTAGGTATATATACATGTACTCCTACATTCTGTAGGTATATATATATACATGTACTCCTACATTCTGTAGGTATATATATATATATATGTACTCCTACATTCTGTAGGTATATATATATATATATGTATTCCTACATTCTGTAGGTATATATATATACATGTACTCCTACATTCTGTAGGTATATATACATGTACTCCTACATTCTGTAGGTATATATATATACATGTACTCCTACATTCTGTAGGTATATATATATATATATATGTACTCCTACATTCTGTAGGTATATATATATATGTATTCCTACATTCTGTAGGTATATATATATACATGTACTCCTACATTCTGTAGGTATATATACATGTACTCCTACATTCTGTAGGTATATATACATGTACTCCTACATTCTGTAGGTATATATATATACATGTACTCCTACATTCTGTAGGTATATATATACATGTACTCCTACATTCTGTAGGTATATATACATGTACTCCTACATTCTGTAGGTATAAATATATACATGTACTCCTACATTCTGTAGGTATATATATATATGTACTCCTACATTCTGTAGGTATATATATATATATGTACTCCTACATTCAGTAGGTATATATATATACATGTACTCCTACATTCTGTAGGTATATATATATATATGTACTCCTACATTCTGTAGGTATATATATATGCATGTACTCCTACATTCTGTAGGTATATATATATACATGTACTCCTACATTCTGTAGGTATATATATATATGTACTCCTACATTCTGTAGGTATATATATATGTACTCCTACATTCTGTAGGTATATATACATGTACTCCTACATTCTGTAGGTATATATATGCATGTACTCCTACATTCTGTAGGTATATATATATGTACTCCTACATTCTGTAGGTATATATATATGCATGTACTCCTACATTCTGTAGGTATATATATATGCATGTACTCCTACATTCTGTAGGTATATATATATGCATGTACTCCTACATTCTGTAGGTATATATATATGTACTCCTACATTCTGTAGGTATATATATATGCATGTACTCCTACATTCTGTAGGTATATATATATGCATGTACTCCTACATTCTGTAGGTATATATATATGCATGTACTCCTACATTCTGTAGGTATATATATATGCATGTACTCCTACATTCTGTAGGTATATATATATATATGTACTCCTACATTCTGTAGGTATATATATATATGCATGTACTCCTACATTCTGTAGGTATATATATATACATGTACTCCTACATTCTGTAGGTATATATATATGCATGTACTCCTACATTCTGTAGGTATATATACATGTACTCCTACATTCTGTAGGTATATATATATGCATGTACTCCTACATTCTGTAGGTATATATATATGTACTCCTACATTCTGTAGGTATATATATATGCATGTACTCCTACATTCTGTAGGTATATATATATGTACTCCTACATTCTGTAGGTATATATACATGTACTCCTACATTTTGTAGGTATATATACATGTACTCCTACATTCTGTAGATATATATACATGTACTCATAAATTCTGTAGGTATATATATATGCATGTACTCCTACATTCTGTAGGTATATATACATGTACTCCTACATTCTGTAGGTATATATATATATATATACATGTACTCCTACATTCTGTAGGTTATTAAGATTCGGTGTATAAACAATACATGTACTCATACATGGGACAGGTAGGTGCTGAACAGGTGATACAACAGACAACAATGTGAGGAGGAACTAGCATTGTCTCATCAGCCTCAATACTGGACATACAAACATAGGGGTGCACCACACAAGTCAGGCTACAAGTACAGTGACAATCAGCCACAATACTGGACATACAAACATAGGGGTACACCACACAAGTCAGGCTACAAGTACAGTGACAATCAGCCACAATACTGGACATACAAACATAGGGGTACACCACACAAGTCAGGCTTCAAGCATACAGTGACAAACGTTTTTTACATTTGTTTCTGTCATTGTAAGTTTTAAAAACACTATGCACATTGGCTAGCCTATACATGATTAAGGTCAAGGAAAGAACGCATCCAATTTAGCTCATGACTACCACTCATGCGCTTTAAAAACACTATGCACATCGGCTAGCCTATACATGATTAAGGTGAAGGACAGAACACGTCCAATTTAGCTCGTGACTACCACTCATGCGCTAGACATGGCTCAAGACAAAATGTATCCTGCTAAATCAAAATAACCTATACTGCAAACATATCACACACAGTGCCAGATCCCTAAATACAGCAATGGTGGGTAAATACAACATCAACACAAAGGTCACCAAGAGTTCATTCTGAGAATAATCAATTTTTAAGCTGTAAATTAATTCATAAGAAGTATATTGTTTATTGTCCAGGAAATCAAGAAGGAAAGCTATCTTGAAATTTTTGTGTGCTACGTTGTATGAAGACAAAACAATTTGCCAGATTATTTATTTGAGAAGAAACTGACGTTAAATGGGAATGAACTCTTGGAGAACCTATACAAGATTACAAGACTATTTCAACAGGACAAGAGTACCAAATAAACATACCATTAACTGCTTATTCTTTGCCTAAAAAGTATCAATAGTACTATCATTCAGTAATCAGTACACTCTCTTGATTATGTGTACCGCTTCAGTTTTATAATTAACTAGATATTACAACATGAAGTGTTCACAGCAAAGGTGTAGAAGTTCTAGAATTCAACCTGTTCATTATCAGACTAAATCCAGCAAATGAACAGATGGACATATCATCAGAAGTTGGAGAAGGAATTCCAACAAGGTTTTCATTGTAACAAGAGGCCCTGTGGGGCCTGTACTGCTCACCTGGTTGGATTTGACCAAACGTCAAATAATGTTCATGTTCAATTCGTTAATATGTAGCTTTATTTGTCAAAAGTAGCTTTATTTGTCAATCTCGAACAATGCTATATATGGTTATAGTGTGGGGATCCCAACTGCTTTTAAGAAATAACAAAGTACAGACTCTTTAAGGCCTTAGGTCTAAGGGTCTGAAGGATCTCAAGGATTGTTTTTACAACATGATTGTGTTTAAAGAAACCAAGTCCCTTAGGGTGAGGAAAGACCCTTGGGCCTATTTTTACATAAGAATTGTGTTTATCCCTTAATGTCTAGCAATGCTATACATGGTTATGGGAAGGAGGGTAACAGCAACCATTTATGCAAAATCTGTTCCCTTTTTCCCAAGGATGCTTCTGACCAAATTAGGTTCAAATCCATTCATAACTCTATGACAAGTAGCGATTTAAAGGAATTACCACTATTTCCCCTATTGGGCCCCGCCCATTTAGCCCCTTGGGGATCATAGTCAACATTTACGCAAAATCTGTTTCCCTGTCCCCAAGGAGGTTTCTGACCAAATTTGGTTAAAATCCACTATGTATTTTATGACTAGTGGCGATTTAAAGCAAATGTTGACAGATTGTCAGAGGGACAGACGACGCGCCATAGCATAAGCTTAGCAGGCTTTCAGTCCAGGTGAGCTAAAAATGTCCTGCTGTACAATTAAGTTAAAACACTGAACCAATTAGCACATACCATTCCTTATACATTACATAGAGGATCTAATAAGAGTTTCCAATCCACGATGTAACAAATCAAGTATTTTTCAAATCACTAAGCCTCTGACAAATACCCTGTATCTTTGAGTGGTATAGACCTACTGAAAGTATTTTTGTAAAATGAATTCTATATTAAGCAATGAAATTGCTTTGTTGATTTTCTATAATTAGTAAAGGTGACCTTGACCTTGGCCTTGGGACCCTGAAAGGTGAATTCATTCACAGTATTGTCATGCATGATCCTTTTATGTAGCTTGATCAAAATCATGCTCATGATTCCCTTATCACTTCATCGTAAATGTATCTTACTTCTAATAATAACTGTCACAATTTAAGTGTATACTAAATGTGTCCTTATTTTATCATCAAATCATCCTGACTTTATCTACTCAACTGACTAAGCCAAATATAACAACATCACTGTGTGATATATTGATTTCAAATCAGATTTCACAAATAAGCAACAACCCATGTGGTATTTAACTAATGACATTACCTAGCACTATATTACAAGGTCTAGAATCAATATCAATAACAGGGAAGTAAGCCGCCTGGCTGAACAGGTCGTGCCAGCTGTTACCAACACAACACGATTTAGAGTGTTTCCTAGAAACTAGTGGAACAGATGCAAGTGTAAGCAAAGACTTCAAAAAGAATACTTAACAATATATAAAAAAAAAATATTTGTTAATAGTGCATGAAAAACCTTTTATACATTGAATATGTAAATGGCATATAATTAGTAAAACAATAATCTATAACAAGCAAAAAGGAAATATCAAGTTTGGATTTACTTAATATCATCATTTAGTTTTGTGACTAAAGATCTACGAGGTAAACAGCTAAATAAATACCTATAATGAGTTATACAGGTTATACTGCATGAAGTAAACAGCTAAATAAATACCTATAATGAGTTATACAGGTATGTATACATAGCGAGATATATAATTACAGTTACTACAATAAGACATTTTTGACCTGTGGGATATAAATGGAAACAGGCAGTTTTGTTATAATTCATTATTCCGAACACTAGCCGGATGCTCTACCAATTGAGCTACCTGGTCACCGATGATCGACCCAGTCCAGTCCCGCTACATTTTATTCATTCACATCTGCCATTAACAGCATACCCATACAATCATTTTCTTGTTTTACGATCAATGTATGTTGTTTTCAGACAGCTAATTAGTAGAGTGACTTCATGACTTCATGACTTGCACATTTTTTCATACCTTTGTAAATTTATTAAAATGGTCAAAGCTATCTTTATACAAACAAACAGTGCATGTGATACTATCATTTTCTCACATAATTCACAGAGTTATCCCGCAGTTGCTAGGGAAAAGACAAATCCATCTTACACAGGGGAAAAGACAGCTGGCACACACTATATGACGCTGCTACAATAATATAACATCATCATTTTACGTTGAGTACCAAGGTACATTTTAGATGGTGCAATGAAAACTTTCATAAAAACTTACATTTGGCCAAACTCTTACACTCGGGTTGAGATATCTCTGTCCACAGAACAGACCCATGTCAGATTCTATCAATCTTGTAATTTCTTCATTATATGTTACAAAATATAGAAGTCATGATCAGTTTACATTAGATACCGCTGAAGACGCTACCTTCATACTATTCTATGCTTATGTTTATGCTGGTAATATGTACTGCTGAGATAATTATCTATATTTGTTTTGGTAACATGTTTATGCTGGTAATATGTACTGCTGAGATAATTATCTATATTTGTTTTGGTAACAAAACATGTCTACCCTTTTTGATTGTATGCATATTAACTTATTTACCTTTAAACTGAAGACTTCACTAACCATAACACTAGTCTGAACACTTTCTATTTATGATACAGGTTATTATATAACTAGAAGGTGTATTCTATTAGGACTAGTCTGAACACTTTCTATTAATGATACAGGTTATTATACATTCTATTAGGACTAGTCTGAACACTTTCTATTTATGATACAGGTCATTATATAACTAGAAGGTGTATTCTATTAGGACTAGTCTGAACACTTTCTATTTATGATACAGGTCATTATATAACTAGAAGGTGTATTCTATTAGGACTAGTCTGAACACTTTCTATTTATAATACAGGTTATTATATAACTAGAAGGTGTATTCTATTAGGACTAGTCTGAACACTTTCTATTTATGATACAGGTTATTATATAACTAGAAGGTGTATTCTATTAGGACTAGTCTGAACACTTTCTATTTATGATACAGGTCATTATATAACTAGAAGGTGTATTCTATTAGGACTAGTCTGAACACTTTCTATTTATGATACAGGTCATTATATAACTAGAAGGTGTATTCTATTAGGACTAGTCTGAACACTTTCTATTTATGATACAGGTCATTATATAACTAGAAGGTGTATTCTATTAGGACTAGTCTGAACACTCTATTTATGATACAGGTCATTATATAACTAGAAGGTGTATTCTATTAGGACTTGTCTGAACACTTTCTATTTATGATACAGGTTATTATATAACTAGAAGGTGTATTCTATTAGGACAAGTCTGAACACTTTCTATTTATGATATTATATATTCTATTAGCAGACATCAGGAAATATCACCTATTTATAAGATGATAATTGTTGTGTATCAATAAGGGCCAAACACATCCCTTAAAACCATGCTTTCTCGGAAACCACATAACGGACCTGATTACACTGGTAACTGTAAAAGTCTGAATTTTGGCGAAAAATCTGAGTTTTAAAATACATATCTGAATTTCAGCCGAAAAGTCTTAGTTTTTCAGATATACATTTTATATTCCGATAAGTTGGGGGGAACTCAGATAAGTATTATGAAATTCCGATTTGCATGCTGGAATTCAGATATGTTGGGTAAAATTCAGATGTTTTCTTATTTGTGCCCTCGGGCACCCCTTCTTGCCGGCGAGAGCAGCACGGGGTTTCACACCTCCCGCGGAGCCGGTGTTCATGGTCCACCGGCACCAGCTTACCTTTACCTGTGCTGTTATAAATCATCCGCGTGCGACTCGGTCGGTCACCAATTCAATCATACATAGGTCGCTGCAAACTTCAACATTACGGCCGGTAAAGTGTTTTAATTTGTGATTATCTTCGTCTGTTTTTAGTGTAATGGTCAGTGTCGTTGTTCCGTGTGTGTTTGATACTTTTCTACCTCCGATAACAAAGATCTGACTGCACGGTGCGGTGATGCAATCGGACCGACGACGTTTTGTACAAGGGCATATCACAATCGACAACCAATATCTCTTATTTCCAATTGGTATCTAAGCTTAATTAAAATGATATTCTCAATAAATCTGTTCACGTGTTGTGATCTGTTGAAACAGTCGGTTCGTAACGTAAGTAGCCGCCCATATGTACAGTACTGTGCAGTGTGTAATTAATAAAAATCGTGTGTTGATACCGATATTCACACTGTTATAAACCAAACATTATTATGTGCACTTGACGAAAAATCGGACCCAAATCAACATTACTAGCTGCTACTGTGTATAAATTGTTCGCACACTTTCGATGGCTTGTGGTAGCATGATAGTCATACGTCTGGCCGTACGCTGCGCCAGCAGGCGGTCTATTTTAGGACCGATCAAAAGCCGTACGTCTGTCATGGGCTACCAGCTAGCTACCAGTACAAACAGAATCACCTACCGTAAGTGTCGCTGCTGTCCTTTATATTTCTTACAGAACCATCGTTTTGTTAATGATTATTTGGCGAGATTGGAAAATGTTAGTCTTTGTGAACAACTTAATCGTATATTTGTTTTGACGTATATATAACACAGTTACTATATTCTTGTTTCAGGTATCCCATGGCTGTAATACGGTTGCTGAAAAATTAGACCAAATTTCTAACCAGTTGCAGTTTTCTTCTTTGTGCCTGGCCTGAACGATGCTTGCTATTTATTGATTTTGATATATGCTGTATACCTATATCCGTTAACATTATTTGATATATTTACCCTGTAGCATTTTAATAATTTCCTAAATACGTAGACGTATATATCGCATACATGTGACCTTTATATACGTCTCTGCTTATAAAATAATGGGGCATATCAGGACTCATTTCACGACATGTATGTCGTACAATATGTTTTATACTTTGCCGAATACAACAGAGATACACATTTAAATATATATTTTAGATCGTGGAAAAATATTTCGATAATTTCTGAATCGCACGTATATATATCGTGTAACATTTTGATGATGTTCTGAATAGAACTCGAGCATCAAAGTTTCTTAATGTATCGGTACGAATATATATCGGCAACATTTTGATAATTCTTCGTGATTTATAGCGGGGCGTTTTTTTTTTGTTTTTTGTTTTTTTTTTATTTTTAATATAATCGAGGATAGAGAGTGGTGAAAATTTGATCATTTTCTTAAGATAATTGGACAGACGTAAATGGTGTGCCATGTAGATTTTGTTCTTGATATATCCTGCAACATTTCGATAATTTTCTAAATAGAATGGGACGTATGCATTGTGTAACGTTTTTTTTTTATATATAATTTTCTAAATAGAATGGGACGTATAAATTGTTTAACGTTTTTTTTTTTTATATAATTTTCTAAATTTATCTGGATTTATAAGCGTCATTTTGCTTTCATTTTACGTGTTTTACTCCCGACCCTCATAAAGTTAAACTCATAAAATCATAGCCGGAATCATTTTAATTTTACCGATGTCAAATCTTCTAATAAAATCCGAAACGTTTAGTCGATAAAATATGGGTCTCCATTCCCTACGGGATGTCGCCACAGCAAGTACCCATTTCTCCCCGTAGCTCAACAAGGACTCTTCTGTATTTTACCTTCGAGATAGGATATTACGTAATTCAATTCATTTCCAAAAGCAACACAGTATGAAGGATTCCAGGATACATACAGAATATAGTAGTCTTGTCACAGCTCATGGTCTTGAAATTTGTTTAAATATGCATTCTTATGTCATGGGTGTGTAATGAGTTCCTGCCTATACAATTGTCCCTATATTTATATTATTGTAGAACTCGACACCGCGACATTGTCGATGGCACGCCGACATCTCAACGGTCCAGTGAACAAGATAATTGACCTGTAATCAGTGTCATCTGGACTAGCAGAGGTTGTGTATTGTAACTGACTAGGGCAGTGACCACACCATATTTGAAACAATGATCTAGTACATGAACGTTTTGCTTATGAAAACTCCTCACCTTAACAATAAAGTTCGCAAAATTGGTAAAACGAATTATGGATTGACGACCGATACCAAACCGGTACATATTAAGTATGTATCGTGGATTCCCATAGCAAGGATCCATTGTAATACTTTGATCAAACATTCGTTACGATAATCTACAGTAAGTATTTAACCGAGATAAATACTTAAGATAAATGTGAACTGTTAAGTGATTAAACAGTATTTAGTATTATCTTTTATTTTTTTAGGGACAGTGATGGAATAAGAAAGAGTGCATGTATGAAGACTTGTATTTTGCACGAATTTACCTGGACCCGAGACGTGAATATCAGATAACGCGTCTCTGTCTTGACACAATTAAAATTATAAACGATGACATATAGACATAAAACATGGAACAGTTACACAAGTTTAGTAGATAAACAACGGAACATTATTGTTGCTTATGTTTATGAACTCTTCGGTCGATTATTAATTCGCCTATTGTAATTTGTAATTAATTAGAAAACATCTTAGGTGGTGTACAAATGATATAACTAAATAGCCAAATAAAAAGTTTGCTATGAAGCAAATGTTTCTGTTTTTCTCCAGTCCCCACAAAACTCCGCCAAACCTGAGGCCAGCGGTTAGAAGTGACAATGTCGGGTGGCAAATTCCATACTCCTGACTGAAAATAGTATGTTTTAACGTAAATTGAATCGACTGTTAATTATCGACCAACGAAATCTAGGACCCGGGGAGGGGTCATGTATATGCATGTGTGGATTATATATTTTGACCAATGTTACATAAGAAGAAAACGAGATGCTGATATCGAGCTGCTTAACTCACCTGCGTATCATCAATAACAACTGCTGTGTTTAATCAATAAGCATCTTGATTATTTGATTGCTCCAAGCTATGTCTCTTACCTGTACTCGAATCAGATCAAACGGACTTGAGGCGTCCTTTAGAAAGGTACTCTACCTACCTGTCAAAGCGCTATCCACGGGTGGCCACATTAGCCATGTGCAGGTGTCAGGTACATCCAGTTCAAGTTCTTTAGGACTTTGAGCGAATTAGCTCATCAGTTTAGAGTACAGACATATTATTTAACATAATTCACAAAATCATATATATACAGGTTCAACCGTGGAACGGCTGCTAAACAACGATGATTGGAGAGTGTATTTTTATATTCGTTACATCAAAGTTTCATGTATTTATGATTATGTAATTACATGTTAAAAAGTATGTGTACACATGAGCACATGCATTGAAGTAATAATTCTAACCTTTGTTTTTCCATGTGCAGGTGTCAGGTACGTCCGGTAGACATTCTTTTCTGACCTGATGTAAATGTAATTTTTGATAGCGTTGGCGCTTTCGTAACTGCAGCAAGTTATTTATATAACCACGAAAATAATATATTTTTGTTAGTTTTACATCATTTGTGAAACGGGATATTTTCACATATATCAGACGATTCAATGTTAACGTTTTACAGCCGTTTTACCGCTCCCTGCTATGTACACAAACGGGGTACGGACAAAAGCCCGCACTTGACATTAGCCCCCGGGACATTAGCCCCTAGGACGAAAGCCCTTCACACTAATAAAAAAGTGGACATTTGCGACATCGATCATATAATACTTGCAAAATGGAACACTATAATAATTCAACGAGTTCGGCAAGTTAATTTGTGTTTCTAATGTTTTATGTTCTATTACGGACACGTATCTAATCAAAAGTCCGTGGAACAACTGACGTAACAACTAACGGTGATAAATAAAGGCATTCAAAAACCTATTGTATATTCAAATCCCATACGACTAATTTATCAGACGACACGTACCCAATCCGACTCGTATCCGTAAATCTATACAGATGTGGTTTACTCTACTCACAAAAAAATACCAACATTTGGTTAAGTCGTTCCTTAATTATTTTCAGATTTGGAAGATGCATTTATTTCAGCTTTAACGAAGTTGTCAAATAGCTGGTTTAAATGATGCATGTGCAGTCGATATCATACAGTAATGTGGTTGCAAGTTGCCAGAATTTGCATTGACTGCTTCCACTCGTTCTACTTACTTACTTAACAGGTGTTACGTCCGCTGTATTACGACCTTACGGTCTTTCAGCTGACGAAATGACGAAGATGCCCTCTTGCTGGTCATCAATTGATAAATATTTCCACTTCAAGAATGGTTTTGAGGAAGATGGACATCAGCTTGACCGGCATATTCTAAGTCCTGTGCATCGACGAATCATTACATAAAATAATCTTTTGGTTTTCCTTCCTTTATATTGGCCTAGAGACCAATTACATTACATCGTTAGCATGTGGAGCTTTATCAAATTGTTGTATATGAAGAAAATTGTCAAAATGTTATGCAACACATATCCTGTTATATAAATATATAAGAGAAATAATCTAATAGTCGTAAACTGTGCGCTTCGTCCTGTTCTGCTTAATGAATTATCAAAATGTGACCCAATATGGTAAAATACGGCCCATTATTAATAGAAAGTTATCCCGATTAACAATACATCCGGTCCTGTTACATTTCACAAAAGTATTAACATTACGATAAACGATACACATGCAAGTTCTATTCAGAAAATTAGCATGATACATTATATATGTCGGTATAATATTTACGTATACCATTTATTTAGAATATACGTCTCGGTATATCAAGAAATTTGTCAAAATTTTACACGATGCACATATCAAATTATTTAAAAATGATCAAATTCTAAGAGTGTGTTTGAACTGAACAAAGATAGTCAGAATCGCCAGGGCTAGATACAGGAAAGGCAACTGGTAAGAAAGTTGGTTTGATGTTTTCAGTTCTCGGACACCTGAAACAAGAAAATGGCAATAGTGTTATATTAACGTAAACACAATTATGATATAACGAACCTGCTTCCTGAGACAACTATGAAAATGTCAAAGAGAACACGACACTTACGGCGACACACTGCGTAAGTATGCCTTTTGATCGGTCTTAAAATAGACCGCCTGCTGGCGCTGTGTTCGGCCAGACGTATAACTAGTCCTGTGACAACAAGCTATCGAACGGGTGAAAAATACACACAAAAATAAAGATACAATGTGGGTTTGGGTCCGTTTTTTACGTTAAATATATGCTGATCAGCGCATATATAGTTAATATTAGGTCTATAACAGTGTGAATATCGGTATCAACACACGATTTTTATTAATTACACACTGCACAGTACTGTACATATGGACGGCTACGTACTGTTTCAACAGATCACAACACGTGAACAGATTTATTGAGAATATCATTTTAATTAAGCTTAGATACCAATTGGAAATAAGAGATATTGGTTGTCGATTGTGATATGCCCTTGTACAAAACGTCGTCGGTCCGATTGCATCACCGCACCGTGCAGTCAGATCTTTGTTATCGGAGGTAGAAAAGTATCAAACACACACGGAACAACGACACTGACCATTACACTAAAAACAGACGAAGATAATCACAAATTAAAACACTTTACCGGCCGTAATGTTGAAGTTTGCAGCGACCGATGTATGATTGAATTGGTGACCGACCGAGTCGCACGCGGATGATTTATAACAGCACAGGTAAAGGTAAGCTGGTGCCGGTGGACCATGAACACCGGCTCCGCGGGAGGTGTGAAACCCCGTGCTGCTCTCGCCGGCAAGAAGGGGTGCCCGAGGGCACAAATAAGAAAACATCTGAATTTTACCCAACATATCTGAATTCCAGCATGCAAATCGGAATTTCATAATACTTATCTGAGTTCCCCCCAACTTATCGGAATATAAAATGTATATCTGAAAAACTAAGACTTTTCGGCTGAAATTCAGATATGTATTTTAAAACTCAGATTTTTCGCCAAAATTCAGACTTTTACAGTTACCAGTGTTACATGATCATGATTCCCAAACTCATGCTAAGCTAGCATTGCAAGGACTTACATTAGTGCCGTAAATCACTTCCTTGACGATGAGATAGTCTTCGTACTGTTTCTGAGAGTGGAAGGTGATCTCGTTACTGAGGAGGAAGGGCAGCGTAACAGTTTGGAATGTCAAACCTGCATCTTCTGTGATGTACAAAGTTGAGGACTTACTCGAGTTCTCACCAACCAGGTATAGCTGAAAAGTTGAGGAGAAACAGGTTAAATGAATCTTCATTTCCCTAGATACTAGATAAATATCCTGAGATGAATTCCTGCTACAGAACATGCTCAGTCCCTCACAACAGTATATAGTTGTATAGTGGGGGAGAGATATGTATTCTACAGAACATGCTCAGTCCCTCACAACAGTATATAGTTGTATGGGGGGGGGGGGGGGGGGGGATGTACCCTACTGTATGTGCTTTCCCACCATGCTCAGATGTAACTTTTAAACTTTTGAGATAAATATTCAGATCAAATTAATTGTGCAAAGGCAAACAAAACAATCAACTTTACAAAATGTAGTCATTTACCAGCTGTTGTAAAAATAAACAACCAGGCCTAAAACATGGCCACAAACCAGGAACCCATAAACCAAAATTCTATCAAAGAATAAAACAATAATTCTAAAGGTAAGAATATCTAAATTGTTTCTCTTAAATTAAAAAGATCACGTGGCTAGCTATATCTCTTGGATTTTACTAAACAGATAGGATTACAGTGAAGACAGATTAATAGACAATCCTGACCTTGTTAGGATTATGAGGATTCCTTTGTAGCCCGTTGTGCTTTCTCACTTTAGCACTGTCTAAGTTGTCCACCTTTTTGAAAGTTTTGCCGTAATCAGTGCTGAAATAAATCATAGTTGTAATAGTTGTATAGAACTTATTTGTACATATAGTTATACATCACAATAAAAAAAAAAAAAAAAAAAATCACTCACCTGCGTCTAAAGCAGCTTTGAAGCTAATCTAGCAATAGGTCATTTATATACAGATACTAACTAATGATGATAATCACTTCATCAAATTATCAGAGTAGGCAAGCTAGGCTTATTCATTTAAGTAAGTTTTTGATAAGCCTTCATCCCAGAATAATATTGACCTAATATCAGGTCTCGGAGTCTCTGGGCTATTGAGAAATCATTGTTTAAAGATTTTAACACATTTGACCCCTTTGACCTTGACTGTAGGTAAAGCTCATTCACTTGCCGAACTTGGTAGTTTTTACCCAAGCATGCTACAGGCCAAATATTAAATCCCTGGGCCTCTTGGTTATTGAAAAGAAGTTTTTAAAAGATTTTAGCCTATTTGACCCCTGTGACAATGAAAGTAAGTCAAGGTCATTAATTTTAACAAACTTGGCAGTCCTTCATCCAAGAATGCTATGTATACAGGCCCAATATCAACTCCTTGGGACTCTTGGTTATTGAGAAGAAGTTGTTTAAATGAAAAACTTTACTTTGAGCAGGTGAGCTAACAAAATTGGCCATAAACTGGTTCTCTATTGATATCAAAATGCTAAATAACATTGGATCTTTATAACACTTTAACTTATTATTATATAATTATTCACCTTGCATCTGGTTCAAAACAATTTTAAAAATCAGCAAACACTGATGAGATTTTCATAGTTTTCTCAAATGAAAAGTTGAAAATATACCGAGGTATAGAACACATACCTTTTATACACATGAGAAGAGTCTGTAAGGCCATTTGAACTCACATGCGATGTTACAACCATCAATCCCTGTACAACAGATCCAAACAACAACACTGGCTTACACATATACTAGTTAAAATAAATCCTGAACGGGACCAACAAAAATAAGCATTATTTCATTAATTAGAGTATGGTGATTTATATGTGGAATCAGACAAAAATCATATTATAACTTGAAGTAGTTGTTCAGTCAATATGGTTTTACAAATGGTACATCAATTCCTATTAAATAAAAGAAGTAGAATTTTCAAATATGAACAGCTGGAAGCTTAAGTCTTTCTCAGACAACATTTCATTTGTGGACAACTCAAATTTTCTGTTGACAGCTGTCAGATTACACTGTCATAATTCAGGAGCTTAAGCAACTCTATAACTTACCCCCTTTTCTCCGGCCCATGCCAGTGCCATGCTAGTACTCGAGTCTGTATCAAACACCCTCTGAAACAAAAGAAATTACACCACACTGCAATTTGATTTAATCATATTGAACTCATTGAGAATAAAATAAGTATAACACCTACCAGGGATTAACAAAAGCAGTGTTTTAAGTTAGACATGTATTGTAACCTAGATTTTAACAGTATCTCATCATGCTGACAGTCAAACTTGCTTCTTATGGCTATCAAATGATTATTAACTGACATATGTATGCACAAACAGAACAGCCATCTTATGCAGCAGTCATGCAATGCCAACCACTTTTTTGCCCTACAGGCCAGTCATAAAAAGCCATCTTGTTTGTTATTCCTAGATATAAATTCACATTTCTTTTTATCTGCAAGGTGATCATGATCTCCATCATATTTCATAAAGACAAGTTCAAATGTCAACAACACACTACAATAAAGACAACTAGCCCCACTCATCATAAAGTGTTGAAGTGTCATTATTAAAATGCCTGACCTTGATGTTGTAGTTTGGAACTGTTTACCTGTACTGTTACACTGATGAGTAATGAGCTAGTCATGACTTGCTCAGGGTAATAAGAACTTTGTGGTGGATTTTCTACCTTCCTTACATACATAGTTAAGCCAATGCACCACCGAGTGTGTGTCAATCAAAACTGTGACTAAAAGTCTAGTAAGGCCAAGGTTGATGGTAAGGCATGTTTGACTAGCTAGATTCATGAGACACTACTAAAGTACCGGTATGTAAAATCTAGTGGCACCACAGATTGCAGTATGGTTGACATGTATGGAAAATGGTTTTAATTTTTCTGCAAAATCCTGCGATAAAGCCTGTGCTTCTAACATTTATATCAAAACAGATAGCCATCATGTAACAGCTGTTCAAAGAAAACTTCGATTTCTTCATAATACATGTTTACTGAGATCACATGATAAAAACAATGTGCTAACAATTTCACCACTCAACCAACTTTAATGTGCATTATTAAATAATGTCTTCTTGTTCTTTACTCTATGGACGGACTAGCCCAAGTTTCATCTGGCCCTGACACTATGTCTGGTGTAGGGCCATGGCCAGAGTGCACTACTATATGAAAATGTGAAATTCTCAGATACTGTTTGTTTGTTTTTTTTGTTTTACAAAATGTTTTTAAATTTTACACTTGACTCGTCGCCATATTGCTAACAATGTAGGTCGCAGGTGGCCTTATCACCCTTATAAGTGCACGATGGAGCGAAAAGAAAAAAATACAACATTTATTTCTATATAGTTTGCTGCTTATAATTTGTAAATAATGTATTCTTGTATTAGTAACAGGTTTTGGGAAAGAATAACCTTAGTTTTCTTGGTTTAAACTATGTAAGAAGAAAAACTTAATAAATGCTATTGGGTCTTTTCTGTCCAATTCGGGGGTTAGTTGCACTGTCACTTAATTACAAAATGGCGCATCAACAGTGTGAAATTTTGTCCAGCGTAAAGCGAGGACCGGTCTATACGGACAGAATAGAACACTGATTTGGGACTAAATGGGTATTTTGTGGTAAATAAATATTTCATTTATCCATATATGTAAGGTAGGTGTTATGTCACGCCCGCTTTTTAATGTGTCAGCAACAAAATCTTAGCAACACCAAACATAATCCAAAGGGTTCTGATGTTAATATCGCCTTTCGAGCTGCCTTGTGGCGAGTTAACGTATCTACGTAGTAAGATCGTCAGAAAATTTGGACTACACCAAACAGTGCCGGAGATATCCCCATGTAGTACGTAGTGCACTCTGGCCCTACACCAGACTTGGTGTCAGGCCAGAGGAAACTCGGGTTATGGACTGACTATTATTAAGGTTTGTGTTAATCCCGAAAATAAAGCTGTAAAAAAGGAAGGAGGTACAGAATACTGTTCAGTAAGCTGATTAATATAGCATCACACTTAAATTGTAAGATGTATAATACACAATTATGATGTGAAACAGGAAGAAGATGAACTTTGCCATTTCCTTGAATATAGATAGGGATTTAAAACAAACATTTGATTTCATTATTAAAAGAATCGATCTACAATACTGTAGTCATTCAGTGTTATCAACGAACACTCAACACTGCATCGCTGGTTATATAAGCATCAATTCAATCAGCTGTTATTTAAAATTAAACTGAAAGTAAAGTGACAGTGTGGTGTGAATGTAGTCCGTCTATTGGTAAGTAAATCCATAGCGTAAAACAAATGAGTTATATAAGATATAATATATTATTGCATTTTAAATAAAATTAGCTTGAAAAGATTTACTTTTTCTTCCAACTGAACTTTTTGGGACACGATATCTTGCAGAAAGTTGTTTTCTTGGTCCGTGCATTTCGCATCAATACTCCGTCTGTGTCTATCTGACGATCTTCTAAACCTCGACAGCGAATCTTCTGGATTCATTTCATCAGACATTTCAAATTTATGCACATTAACAGTTCCTTCGACTACGAGAAGGTACATAATTACAAAATGACAACAAACAGTTGACATTCTGTTCGCCATGTTGGTGATGTTGTTTCACGTGAGGTCACTGCGCCACCTATCAACAAAGAAGCGCGTTAAGAGTTGTCTGCCCTTATACCATAAAAATGATCAAATATAATTTCACTTTCTTAAAATGGACATTATGTATCCAGATACTCGATTGAACGTGATCTTGTGGTTACTTTGAATTACGATATTATAAACTAATATGTTAAATTATCTTGAGGTAGGATGTGAAGAACTGTTGATTGTGTCACAGTGAATATTTTTTTATTTAAAAGAAAAATAATAAGATTTTTTTACACATTACAGCAGTATATATATCCGAAACTTTAAAATATCAAAACCCCATCTTTCTTGGGAATAACCCCAAATAATGCAAAATCATATCATTATAAATTACTTACAAAAATGATTACCTTTCATATTTAAAGTGTAGTAATTGTTTTAATTAAATTATATAATTATGGATTTTGAATGTAATTTTTCACAGGTCACACAAACCATCTCAATCGACATTATCTTGCAAGTTTTATTGAGATCAAGATTTTTATTGGTAAATCTGTTTTAATTTACTCTATAAAACTTGAAAGCTGTGACAACCAGACAAGCAAGGAATTAAAACTTGGGACGTTCATTTGACCTCAATAAATATGATGGAAATAGGGATTTGTATCTACATGTGAATTGTGTGAATGTTTGAGGATTTATTTCATAGCTCACCTAGTCAGTATATCGACCAAATTGGACGAAACAGCAGTGTCTAATTGCAGTCAGATATAAGGTCTCAAATCAGTTCGAAAATGGGAATTATTCGACGGTAACTTACAGAGTTATTGCCCTTTATATATACTAGTATTATGATTCAACCTGTGAACACAATAACTACAGTAAATATCAACCTAAGTTTGATGAAACTTTGTATGCAGCCATATATCAATAAGATCTCGAACAAGTTAGAAAATGTAAATTATTCGACAGTTACTTATAGAGTGTTTGCCCTTTGTAATAATATTATTCTTAACAATTTTTTAGCTCAATTAGAGAAATTGAGGTAAATCTTTTAAATCCCAACTAGTCCTTAAAGCCTGAATGTATTTTTATGAATTTGGTCTGGAGCATCATTGGGCAAAGGAGGTCTAATGTTGTATAAATGGAGTGTGTGGCTCCCTTTGGGGCACAGGGGCGGGGCCCAATAGGGGAAATTGAGGTCAATCCTTTAAATCCCTACTAGACCTGAATGCCTGAATTGATTTTCATGAAAGGTCTTGAGCATTATTGGTCGAAGGAGATTTAACGTATAAACGGATGGCGTGGCTCCCCTGGAGCAAAAGGGGCGCTAGCCTGATAGGGGAAATAGAGATCAATCCTTTAAATCCCTACTACTCCTGAATGCCTCAATGACATAGGGTGTGACTTCAATCGCAGAGGATGTGGCTCCCCTGGAGCCAGAGGAGCACTGGCCTGATAGGGGAAATTTAGGCCAATCCTTTAAATCCCTACTACTCCTGAATGCCTCAATGAATTTTGATAAAATTTGGTCTGGAGCATTGTTCGGCAAATGTTTGTTGCATAAACCAAGGATGTTGCACTCTTGGGGCGAGAGAGAGGGGACCCAATAAAGGAAATATAGCAAAAAAAGGTTTTAAAATCCGTTTTCTTTTTCAAGAATGACTGGGTTTGGCTCACTTGTGGTTTGAACTATTGTTGAGAGAGGCAGTTCAAAAGGAGGAAAATATAGAGTATTTTGCCATAATTACTTAAATATCCAGGTGAGCGATACAGACCCTCTGGGCCTTTTGTTTGATCATTATTATTATTTTAAACCCAAAAATCATAATTGAGCTAGGAATGCAGATGATTTTACATTAGGTTCTGTTTTGACATATTTGAAGGTAAAAGAGTTAAAGTGTAGTGGTACAAAACACAATATTTCCTGTAACATACGAGTCCTTAAGTTAAAGAAAATTTTCTTTCCATGCTGAAGTCCATAGTGATGATTTAATGTGTAACTATATCATGCACATGTATTATCTCTGCAGACAGATTGATAACAAAATGGGTTTCAGAATAAGCTTACATTGCACGGCTCGTCAGTTTGTTTTCATCACCTATATACATTTGTAGTCAAAGACTTACTCATGTAAAAAAATCTACTTGAGAAAATGTCTACAACAGTTAATTCTTTTTGTACAGCATTTACAATATGTTGACATGCAACATTAATTTATAACACATACCCTTTCTATCTAATCACACATCTTAATCTGCACCATTGTTACACAACAGCTGCAATTCAATGAGTCTTAGACTGAAATCACATTTTAAAATGTATGAACCACACTTTGACAAACCAATGACGAGCTAGTCTGACACTTTATATCACTTTCACTATTCTGATTTATTTAATCATAGAGGAATAGAAATTAGTATTATAATAATTGTACTCCGACATGACAAGTATACTATAATGACATCAACAAGCACAGCACACTATGGCATTGGCAATTGTACTTCAGCATGAACATGCATGTGTTACAGAATATTACATGTTGACACCACCTTAAAATGTATATTACAGCATTATATTGGACATTATACCATAGTATGACATTTACAATTACACTACAGTATGACCTTTACAATCATACTACAGTATGACCTTTACAATCATACTACAGTATGACCTTGAAAATCATTCTACAATATGACCTTGATAATTGTATGACCTTGACAATTATACTACAGTATGACCTTGACAATTATACTACAGTATGACCTTGCTAATGATACTACCACCTGACCATGACAATTATATTTCCACGTTTTCCTGACAGTTGTATAGCAGTTATGACTATTGAAGAGGAAAATATATCTTTTAGAAAATAAAATAATTTGACATAAAGAATGCTGAAATGATTTTTCACTTTCTGTTGAGTTTGTATTTTGCTGTCTGGCTTTTATATACAACACAGAATACAGATTTCTATTTCATTGTTTCTTTTATTGGTCACAATAGATTACAGTTTCCATTTCCAAAACTGTTTTATGATGAAGTTCATTTTCCTGTTGTTTACAAGGAAACTGTTAACTTTAGCTTGATGATTAAGTTCATTTTCCAATTGTTTATGAGGAAACTGTTTGCTTTAGCTTGATCGTGAAGTTCATTTCTAACTTTCATGACTTCTGTTTAAGTTTGATGACCACAGCCCCATTCCTGGCCTCTTTGATCCGCCACCATCTCCCCAATCGATGCTCCTGCCCGATACCTGCCACTAACATGTCTCCATCTTTGGAAAACTTTAAGGAGTTGACAAAGCCATTCTGTAAAATAGATTAGTAAGTTATAGACACAGCACATCATAATAATTTACCTGCATTGCTAATCATCTGTCTATGTCACAATAAATTTCAAAAGAAAAGGCATAGCTACCATGTAGACAGGGAAATTTCATCTTATACCCCTTCAGAATGACAGATTGTCTAATACTCCTTCATAATGACAGATCGTCTAATACCCCTTCATAATGACAGATCATCTAATACCCCTTCATAATGACAGATCATCTAATACCCCTTCATAATGACAGATCGTCTAATACCCCTTCAGAATGACAGATTGTCTAATACCACTTCATAACGACAGATCGTCTAATACCCCTTCAGAATGACAGATCGTCTAATACCCCTTCATAACGACAGATCGTCTAATACCCCTTCATAACGACAGATCGTCTAATACCCCTTCAGAATGACAGATCGTCTAACACCCCTTCATAATGACAGATCATCTAATACCCCTTCATAATGACAGATCGTCTAATACCCCTTCATAATCACAGATCGTCTAATACCCCTTCAGAATGACAGATCGTCTAATACCCCTTCATAATCACAGATCGTCTAATCGTCTAATACCCCTTCCGAATGACAGATTTTTTCATTTCTCCTTTGACCTATCAGGCACCTTCATGCAACATTTAGTGCAAATCACAATTAAAATGACATCACATCCAATTGACACATAAGTTAACCCATCAAAGTGATTCAGTTGATATGGAAATTTTGGAAATAAAAGAGTCATTTACTGGTTCAGTCTCCAACTGACATTAAACTTTAGCACCAACAAGATTTTGTAACAGAATGTCAGCATAAAACTGAGATAAACAAACGCAAGCGAACGTCTATAAATATCACAAATAGAGAATAATATTTTGATATATCATGATATTAAAGAAAAGTTGTATATTGGTGTGTTGGGTAGGTAAAGTTAGCACTAATCACTAGTCCATGGGACGTAACTCCATTTCAATATTGAGAGAGTTTTGAAGAAAAAAGAAAACGAAGTGAGTTTGAGAGGACAATGCTTGTAAAACAAGACATGTGGTTTTTTCTGGCCCTTACGAATCTACAATCTCTCACACAATAACATGGTGGAGAATCCAAATCGTAACTTCAGAAAACCAGTGAGTTAGAAATGATGGATGAACTATCTAGCAATCTTCATGAATTATTTATGAGTTACAATTATATTGAGTCTTTGTCATCACTCGACACATGATAACATTGCCTGATCACATTTGTTATTATGTGCTATTTCATTGCAATGTGACATGTTTTGGACATATCTGAGGGACTTCTGTATTGAATTTTCAAAGCATCTCATTATTAGTGTATGTGAAATGCAACAGCAATAACTATGCACTAAAATGATCTATGCTGTCGCGGCTTATTAAACGTAATGTCTGCTAGTCTTAGTAGGTACTATATACTCACCACCGGTACAGTAAATAAAGGTGTTAGGGACTTCATATTCTCTCCTGCTTTCCAAAACCTGATACAGCCATCTTTGGAACCTGCTAACACACAACAGTTGTTATATATATGTTTTAGTGCAATTCCCATTTAAAATTTAATAGGAGATGAGATGAGAGGGATAGAAGATGGAGTTAATATTTGTATACTGAGCTTAAAGAAAAGATATACAAGTGTATTTGCCCTTTTATTTGCTTGTGAGTTTTAAGTGTTGCTAGGGATGTCCACTCCCCACTATGTATCTGTATCTGGAAGAAACATTAACCACTATACACAGAACATGTATATCAGGACAAATTGTGCAACCTTTAATACAACATAAATCAGTCAAAATTGTTGTTTGTGATTATATTCTTTCTGTAATAATACTAGTGATGGTAAAGTATATATTTACCAGGAGACAAAGGAAACTAAATGACACCGAGATGGTAACCCTGCCTAAATGACCCTGTTATGGCACATCTCAAAGATTAACAAAGATCTGATGATGGACGACAAATTTACCATACTTGCATGTCTGTTTACAGTGAGGCTTAACCAATTCCAAATTTGTGGAGCAAGTGCGGACACACAAAGTTATTGAGTGTGAGCGGACACAAAGTTATCGAGCGTCAGGGGACACTAAGTTATAGAGCAAGAGCAGACAGACAAAGTTATTGATTGAGGCTTTGATGTATTGAAAGCAAACACGACAATTAGGCAATTTACTAGTACATTGTGTATATGCCAAGGATTCACTAATGATTTCGTAATAAATAAGAAGAGCCCATACCCCAAGTATGCAGTTCCAGTTACTAGCAGTGTAGGAGATAAAATCTGGACAAACTTCTTTGATGAAAGTCAAACTACTGGTCAAAGTGACCTACTTTTGATACAGGACATACTGCCTAACCAAGATGAACCTATACACCAAGTATGAAGTTCCAGTGACAAGTAGTTACCAGTGTAGGAGATAGGGCCCGGACAAACATTTTCTAATACTGGTCATTGTGACCTACTTTTGATACAGTACTCATTGCCTCACCAAGATGAACCTATAACATAGGTATGAAGTTTCCATGACAAGTTGTGTAGAAGATAGAGTTTCTTTGATGTTGGCCAAAAGTCAAAATACTGGTTAGTGTAACCTGCTTTTGATACAAGACACACTGCCTCACAAAGATGAACCTATAACATAGGTATGAAGTTCCAGTGACAAGTTGTGACAAAGTTATAGAGCAGATACAAAAGCGTTTTGGATGCACAGACAAAGCGGTCACTTTAGGGTGTCCAATACTATTTGATAGGGCCCTGATTATAACTGATAAATAACCACAGTGATTTGATTTCAATTTTAACAACAACTCTGACGACAGATGTGGGAATTAAAACAGCTGGTATATTACCTGATGCTATGAGGTCAGTGTGTTGGAGGGAGGTTAATGCTGTGATCCAGTTCTCTGAAGATGCCACATGTTTGTGTATGTTCTGATCACCATCCTCATCCTTTCTGCCATGGGCATTCTGAATTGTAACTAGAGGCTTCTTTTTCGCCACCACCCACAAAGCTATAGAGCTAAAAGGAAAGTAGAGCATGTTGACAGGTTCGATACAACCTTGTCACTAAAGAATACACAAAATCACCACATTTTTCATGAAAGTAGGTCATTCTTATGTATAATACATTTCCCTTCAAGCTAAGGACACTCATTTCTCGGTCCAATCATAACCAACATATTCCTAGGTCCCCTTTATAATTTTTCTTTCTTAACAATTCTTTGTTTCTTTGTGTTTCCTCCTTTATTTATTACAAAATAATTAAAACGGAAATTATATTCATGGTGACAGTAAAACTATGATTTACTACAGACTCTGTGTTCATACTTTCCTACACTTACAACAAGAAGACCCCCTCCCATTGTCAATCACAACAATTATCACAGAATCCTTCAACACCCACTGCTCCAGGTGATAGGTATCTCATCACAAACAGGATTAATCATTAACTTCAGATATAATAATGCAATAAAATTCACCATACTTACTTATCATCAGCACCAGATACGAAGTTAGATTCATTAATTAAAGCCACACAATCAATTGATCCCCTGCAACAAATTGAGACAATAAATATTCTTTAGAGTAGTGACACTTTTTATAATAAAATATCTTATTTCTACTTCAAAATCTTTTCCTTTTTATTTTTTTGTTAACATATTGAAATTTTAATACTGGTAATATATTTCTATTTTGTATTTTTCAATATTAAAGAATATATTTTAAAATCACCTACCCTTTCTTCAGATGTTCAAATCATGTATTAAATTAAAATATACAAATGTAAACTCAGTGTTTGCAAGAAAATGTTCAAGAAAAAGTTTTCTTTTCTGAGATATTGTGGAAAATTGCCCAAAGTTATTGGGAAAATGTACATACTTATGGCCATGAAATACAAGCTGTGACTCCTCAACGACCTTCCAGATCCTTACACTTCCATCACGCCCTCCACATGTGATCGCTCGGTCACGGCTCAGACTGTCTGCACACGTTATGCTGTCTTCATGGCCAAATCTGAAAGCCAACCATTGTTATAACGTAAACAATTATATTTATATCTATACCTTAACAATTCATAATTACAGAATCTTAATTTGCCATTTACCCAAGACCATTACTCGTAAGTGTTACCTTCGCTGACTTTTTTAGTACATTTGCGTACGCACAATTCACAAATTCATGTCAAGAAATACAGGAAATGATAAAATATGACATGAAGGTATTTTTATATTTGTGGTATACTAGTCAGGGTATCAGAATTGCATTTACATAACTAACAGGGGGTTTAAGTGGAATTAATGAAATATTATAAAAGCTTGAAATGAAAAACTCAAAGGCATTTTGGGGTAGATCATGAAATTTGAAACCATGAAATTAAAGTATAGCATTATAAATTGAACTTAGAGGCAGAATTGACAATTTGTAGCCCTGGCATTAACATACCCTTGATACATATGACAAAAGTAATTTGTATTTTGGTAGAGTTCCAGGATTTGCTGCTCAGACAGAAAAACAACACCTTTTAACATTTATGTAATGACTTACAGTGTTTCTATATATGTTCTATCATCCACATTCCAGATCTTCACAGAACGGTCATGTGAGGCACTAAAAAGTTGGTGTGTTCCTTTCCTGAAGGCTAAACTCTGAAATATTAATATGTTGATAAGTACAAAATCCAGTTTTAGTTCCAAATCTTTCATCAGGGAAAATTAAGAAAAATGTTAACTTCTAGAAAAAAAAAGTATGATTCTAATTTAATTTATTGTGTCTGTAAATTGTTAATTATGATTAACTTTGTTTTCCTTATAAAATAACAATACTTCATTAGTTTTATAGATTTTATTGTTTGAAGATAAGAAATTGCATTTAGATGTACTTACAGAAATGGCATCCTTGTGGCCAGGGAAATAGTGGATGTGTGTACAATCGTCAGGATTCCAAATATGAACTAATTTATTCCGACCACCAGATGCCTTACAAAGAGAAAAGTAAAAGCATATTTTACAATGAAGAATTTTAGTCACAGATTTTCTGAAAAAAGAAAACACTTTTTATTTCAACAAGTACATGTACCAACAAAATTCAGTTTCAAATTTTGAATTATTCTTTTTTATTTTTGAATTCATTATTATTCCATTTGTCTATTTCAAATATAGAGCACACTGGGGTATTATCGACCACTGGGTATTATCGACCATTTGTCTTATTAAAGCTTGATAAAAGTCGTTAGAAGATTGTCTTGTCATTCAATCGCTTCTATCACTCAGAATACTCCCTTCGGAATAACTATAGGTTTTCCTTAGATTTCTGAGAGCCTTTAAACTCCTAATGGATGACATTGTTGAAACTGGCATGCGTGGGTCTTTCAAAACAACGTAACGTTACGGGATAATTTAACTGGAAAGGGAAAATGAAAGTGTTTTTTTTTTACTATTCACAAGCAGATAGTCTGACAGTTTTTATTGTATGAACTGTATATGAATGATTATTTTTAAGGTTTTTATGAAAAATGGGATAGTCATGTCAGATACAAGAAAAATGGGATGGTCGATAATACCCTGACGAAATAATAATCACAAGGTATTATCGACCGCTGACTAAATCGAAAAATAAAGTGGAGTTCCGCACGTATGATTTGACATTATAAAGGTTATATATATATTTGACTCATTAGTAAACTATCTGTACGGTAGTATAATGGTTAAAAAAAAGATAAAATAAAGTGATAGTTCCGCGAATTTGTTTTGCAATTGAATTTACGTGTTCAAATACACTCACCGGCACGTATTTCATTTTCTCTGTTGTAATTGATCAATCAGAATTAAAATATGCAGTGGAATATAACCAAAATAACCCGTATATTCAAAATCAAATTGGTAATTTGATGGATTTAAACTTACAATAAAAGGATTTATTTATTAGATTATATCTTTTTTAGATACACTTGTGTTTATAATTTACCAGAACAGTCCCTAATGAATCAGATACAAGCTTTAATCCCACTTTAACATAATTAGCATAACAACAAAACAATTGAAAATAATTAGCAACTGGTTACGTATCAGATTGATGATAAATATCAGTTCTGTAGTTTATGGTAGTAGATTCCATGCAGCAACGATGCAACTCTCATAAACCTGAATCGGGATACAGCTATTCAGGCATACAGGTTCCGGTGCGACTTCTGTTTGTAAGGCCTATATAGCTTGAAACAACTTACATTTTGTATTTTGTTTCCATAGTTTGTTTTCGGCACCCTATACCACCTATACATTTATGTAGTTACAATTATGATTTTAAAAGAAGATTTGTATATGAACGAGGAGTGTGTTAGAGCTAGTTTGGATGAAAATATTGTCGATAATAAAAAAAAATTATACTATCAATTCTTTAAAAAGTTTTCTTACGGTCGATAATACCCGGAAGTGGTCGATAATACCCAGCATATATTGTTGAATAACACTGAAGGTTATCTAAAGGTCATAAAAAGTCTGTGCATCAAGTTGGTCAATAAATATGGCTCTTCAATGAGGCTATCAGATCATCGATGTTTGAGCAGTATGCGACAGTGCAACTCTCGGATGCAGTGAATTTACCCTTAAATGGTCGATAATACCCTAGTGTGCTCTAGTATCTTTTCTGAAAATTTTCTCTTGACACAAGATACATTTCAAAGCTTTGCTCACCAAATATTTCCCATCTGATGATATTGCTATACATAGGATATGGTCTGTATGTCCTACATGTAGCTTCTCTGTGCCTTTCCTCCCTCCCGGTATCACAGCAACCTTCTTCCTCTTCTGTATGTCCCCTGAAAGCCATACGATTCACAAAATGTATAACGTATAACATGTATTATAAGTATTTGCTAGTAGACTGGTCTAAGTGTACATCTTGTTGATACATGTAATACAGTCCAATATGTCTTTATTTCATCTTGAAAAGAACAAGAGAGATTTTCTTCAGGTAGGGAACTATATATGTACTCCATTTTTTAAGCTAACAAGAACAATATACCATGGGTATTTAATCAGATACAAACAAGTATACAGAAACATCTCTATAGGCTTAGATCAGTGTACCTACACTTGATAATGGAGCAGTCCTTTGAGCCTGTGAAGAGATATCTACTGTCAGGGGAGATAACCACACAGGTAACAGATAGCTGGTGACCTCTCAGAACTGTAATATCCTCCGAATGTGGGCACCATGTACTGTGGAAAGTATCATTCATTTCTAAAATTGTCAACAACCTACAATGTTCACCGAAGTGAAATTCATCACAATACAGAAGAAATGGAAGATCATTCAGAGTCACTTAACATACAAACCTTATCCCATTTTTTCTAAAACAAAAACCCAAATACATGTATATTGATATCATTCTTTTTGTAATACTTTTCAGATTGAAATTTACCACCACTGCATTCAAAAGCATACTGTACTATACCCACAGATGTATATACAATCTTTATCCTCTTTTTCTGTAAATATTCCCCAATATATGATTCTTATATTCATACTTATGGGATTAAAATTTCCTATAGCAAATTATACAATATATACGTATATGGTAACACTGACTATTTGAACATTTCCAATCCTATCATCAGGTTAACATAATATCAATTATCTACTTACATTATCAGCTACTTGTCTCTGAAGTCTTCCAGTTTGTTCCAGCTAAACAAATAACAAAGTATTTTATTTTTCAAAATATATAATTCTATATAACTGAAGAAATTACCTAAACATATCCTATGTCTCAGTTTTCTTTCAAGTAACAAATCCATGAAATATAAATGTTCAAACTTCAGAAGTAAGACAGACACAACATAGATGTCATATGATCTGGGCAGGATGCTCACAATTAAAGCCAACTCTTGGTCAATCTTTTTCATTTGAAGAGCACAACTGTTTTGGTGACATATACATTGAAATATATTCAACATTCAATGCGTATGTCGAATGAATTTAGTTTGCACTTAACAGGTAAATAGGGAATAATGTGATAACTTAATATGACACAAATGATAACATCAATAAAAACATCTAGTGTTTTTATGATAAATGTTACACTCACAATATCTTGCTTTAATCTGTGAGACACAATGTCTCTGTTGATATCATCCTCATCTTCTCTTTTCTCAGCCTCTGAAATATATTTCATGATATTTCACAACTAACATAACAAACCTGATGCAGACATACATGTTTATCCATAGTATCCATACATTTTCTACTTTATAAACTTTGATATGCAGTAGGTCTAAAATTAAAACAAGCTTGCAAAACAAATCCAAAATTTTAAAGGTGGTCCAAGCCAAAATGAAGACAATTTTCTAATGAGATTGAACAAAGTGCAAATTTAAAGTTCTGCATATCCCTAGTTTAATTTCACATAACACAGGGTTATGAAAAATGTGTAATTGCATAAATATAGATGAAAATCCCTGTCCAATCTAAACTGACATCTGTTGAATAAACAGACAAATGAGACTCCCATATAAGGCTCTCAAATCCCATTATGATGCAGTGTGAATACTGGTGTTGTGATGAAAATGAAACTAGGAGAACCGAAACATGCTCAAAAGAAACAGCAACAGAGTTCAGCACAAAAAAAAAATCATCCCAAAATATCTTTGGAAGGAAAGAACCAAATGTGACATACACAAATTCACACAGACCAATGTTACATCTTAGTTTGATGTAGCCTCGCTTTCAATATACATTTTTACCATTCCTGTGCAAGGGCTGATTGATAGGTTGTGAGCCTCGTATTGAAGGAGGTGCTCAAGAATGTTCATTTTAAGTCCTACTATTCTCTGACTATATAGGGCCGTGTACCCAAGGACTGGTCTCATTTGGTTAGTTTATATCGAAGAGGTAGCACATTAAAGTAAACAAGACGAGCAGCTTTTGCAAAATGGACAAAATCGGTTAGGGTGAAAGAGTCTGTCATTTCCATGGCTGCCATTCATGATTGTGGCTTTAAATTGGTCGAATATCTGCCTTATTCACCTGACCTCGCTCCATCAGACTTTCATCTATTTCCAAAACTGAATACTGCTATTTCAGGCACCCTAACCCTAACATGCAGTGGATGACTTTCTGAACAACCAAGAAAAGGAGTTCTATAAAAAAGGCATTGAGCACCTTTAACACCTCTGGCAAAAGTGTAGATACTGAAGGGGATTATGTTGAAAAATTATACAATGTGTCCGGCAAAATTAAAATCCTTCAATATCAGACTTACAACTTATCAATCAGCCCTGGTACATATATATAATATTCAGTGGTCAAGCTGGACTCTAGACAATCAAATAAACTCAGTGAAAGTAGGAATGGACATCTGGAGGCAAAAGCTATTTTTGTTCGAAGTTTGATATTTTCAAGATATTTTATTGTGTTGGAGATAACCACTTTTGATAAACAATTTTAAAATGACATTGATATGATAACAAAGAAATAAATGAACAAGAAATGTCACTGGGAATGCAAATTTACCAAGGAGCACTTTGTTCTGTTAATCTAAGTCTGTTCAGCTCAGGAAGGGAAGTCACAGTTGAGGTTCAAGTTCTACTCAAAATATTAAACAAGTGACCTCTCCATAAATAAGTAACATTTTAAAAGACTTCAATAAGTTTACAGATATTTATAAGTGTTAGAAAATGTGTACAATTGGGCCATTTACCTTCAGCTTCTATTTGTGCTAAATACTGTTTGGCAAGTCGGAGCTTCTTTTCCTCTGCCGTTTCTTCATCCTCTGATGATGACTCATACTCAACCTTACGATTGTTGTTTTCTACATCACTGAAACATAATGTATACACTGTACGTATATATTATGGAAAGATTATTTCATTATTGTCTATCTGATATCCAATGTATTAGCATTAACAAACTTTTAATTTCGCATTCCTTTTCAGGTTTTCGCAGAATACATTAATGCTGATTACATAAATGAATACTTTTCTTTAAATGGTCAAACCACTTGGTTTGTGATGAAAAACTAAGCACCTTCCAATATCAGAATCACTTTCTATTTCTTCATCTTCTCGTTTTGTCCTTTTCTTAGACCCCGGATCATTGTTGTTCTGTGAATTTTTCCTTTTAGATCCTCCCTGAAATACAGCACACCATTCATTTAAAACATAAATTCAGGTAAAATGACTGTAATTTAATCATAGTCTAACGGATGCCTGTTTTTTATCACAGTATGCCACATCCATGATCCTTATTTAGGCACGTGGATATAGATAAATACATGTCTAGCTATATAGTACCACAGGAATTCAAAAATAAAATCATGATCAGTCAACCCTCGAATTTACCCTATAAGTCAGTGCAGAAAGAATATCATGATATGGCAGACGTTTTGTTAAACTTCTCTGTATTCCTTCTTGAAAGATTAAATCCCACCATGACCATGATACTATTCAAACTTGTCAAAATGTCATCAAAAGACATGCAGATGACAAAGACCAAAATTCTCCTATACCAGATTATTTTGTATTACCAGACACTTGGTGGTTACATACCCATTTATAAAAAAATATATATTCTCCAGCCCATGTTAATATAATAGGGTGGGGCACAGGGGCACGTTACACTATTTATGTAAACAGGAACTGATTAAAAATGTATATTATGTTTATTTTGACCCACATACATGTTTAATCATTTCATGTATACATTATTCGTGCCCCTGTGGGTGGGGGTAATATTTTTTATATGGACGTATTTACAAACCGGGTACCGTTTACAAACCGACCTATATTTCCAGTCCAGTGCTCTATAAAGAATATTAATTCGCCAACATTGATAGAGTATATAAATTAAGCTTAGAACCTTGGAGAATCGACTTCCAGATGTATTTCCACGTCTTGATTTAATGAAGAATGGCATTTTATCAACTTCTCTCACGAAACATCAGCTGGCACATGTGCTTGATCAACGTCAATCTAACGCTTTAAACACTCGTATGATGTGGTTTGAATCAAGCGTGTAAACGGGGCAGCTCTGCATATAATAACAAAACCAACGACGTTATTCTTTTCGGGATTTTTATTGCTCCATTTCTCTGTAAATAAAATGTTGGAACTTGTTTACTTGCAAAAGTGTTAGCTGTTGATCATTTGCAATGCTATCCGATTTGTTAATTTCGACTGGATTTTAAACAGGGACCCATAACCGGGGCTTGGTTAGTCAGACTGACCACAGGGACATGTGAAGTTTGTTACAGTAGTTGGACCTTCCGAGTGTATAGCACATTTGTTGACGTTTTCGGGGGCTGGATTAAAATTCGGTATATAATATACACACGGAGTCATTTTCACCAAATTTTGAGAATGATTTACGTACTCTATATAGAAGCGATATAGGCTGCGTTCGTTTTTCGAAACATACCGGGCATAAATCATCATAGGATTTAGAAGTCTTTGCCAAGGTTCACTAGAAAGAAAAAAAAAAACAAAATAACTAAGGCCCGTCCTTTTGTTTCTTAATGAACAACTATGGACTGCAAAAACGAAAACGACAGGAATTTTATGCCAAGTCCTATGTGTGTAGAAGGATTAGACTAGGCTGCTAGACTATATTTCTTACCAATAAAATGTTTATTGATGTGATATGGTGCAATTTCTAAGGTACCCACAAACAGAGACCTATATATAGATCTGCCACAAATTAGTGTATGTTTTGCACACTATGATTTTCCACTTCACACACGTCCCGATAGCCTATATATACGCATTTTGTCTGTTCAAAATGTAGCATTTGGTTATTTTGTATAACGTGTAATAAATGTATTGTATATATATATATTAATTGCCAAAGTGGCATATATATTTGAAAGGATGGTGCAGAGAGTCTCTGGATGGTGTGCGTGTTGTAGTTGTGAATTTTAAATGTTTGTCATATTAGGTACTTACCTATTGTGCATCAGGTCTGGTTTGTAAAAGTTTTGTATTCCCGCGTCTTGTGCTTACATTTACGTAATGTTCAGATTCCCGCGTCTTGTACATGCATGTATGTGTTGTCACGTGACTGAGTGTACCCGACCTGTAGGACTGCGCCACCCGTTGACTATCACATCAGCGATCCACGGGTGAGGACGTATACATACACGGCTCCGACTATCGACTGACTATCCGCCAGCTTATTGTTTAATTATAAAGTAAGTTTAAAGTATAAATTTATAATTATGATAGAGAAGTGGTATTAACTGTATTTCTATTTTTTATAATTGTTGAATACAAATTTATATCTAGTGGGGTCCTCCGTTGTGTTTTTTACAACGAGAGGCCGTATTCTATCTTTAAAATAAAGTAAGTTCTGGTAATTTTAAATGGTTTTATTTATTATATTTAGTAAAATGGATAATGTTAGCTTGACGCAGGTTATTCATTTTTGGCTTTCTTTTCATTAACAGAATTCATGTGTGCTCATAATATATCAGAAACATTGTCTACAAGTCCCGATATACTACAAGTCCCGATATACTATCGGGAGAGGAACAACTGTCCAAGGGATAGGGTATGTATGTTATTTCTAGTGTAGGGTAATTATAATGAAATTTGTAAAATGTATAATATAGCCGTTATGGACTTTATGTAGTTTAATTGTCTAAAATTGTATATCCTCTGAAAATATGTATAAATTGTAAAAAGAGGCTGTAAATGTATCGTAATGTAAAGCGCATTAGGTATTGTGAAATTGTAGTTTTAAAAATGTGTATTTGTATGTTTTTACAGGGTTTTTTCCTGGAGAATAAACTAGTAACCCAACCATGATTTTGGAGTTTTTATAACCTGTGGCAGACCTGAGCACCTAGCTGTTACAAAAATACTTTTATTTTTAGAACTCCGAGACATTGAATGGATATAAAACATTTGGTGCAGTTCAAGTCTGCTCCTCTATCCGCAGTGAACAGTTTATTTTGTCTGGATATCCCCTCTCTCAGTTTCAACTTGACCAATATATCTTAGAAAGTCTAGATGTAAAACAACATTATAATATGATACGTAGCAACTGAACTTACCTGGTTGGTATTTAAAGATGTGTCAACTAAATGCGTTAGGACTCCGGCTCGGACCTCCGCCATATATCCCCTGTCCCGTCGCATTTTTTCAGTTATTACAACTGAGACGAAGTCACTTAAGTGACCTATTCTTATCGCATTTTATTAGCCCACCATCATCAGATGGTGGGCTATTCAAATCGCCCTGCGTCCGTGGTCCGTCGTCCGTCCCTCCGTCCGTCCGTCCGTCCCTCCGTCCGTCCGTCCCTCCGTCCGTCCGTCCGTAAACAATTCTTGTTATCGCTAATCCTCCGAAAGTACTGAAGGGATCTTTCTCAAATTTCATATGTGGGTTCCCCTTGGTCCCTAGTTATGCATATTGCATTTTGAGACCAATCGGATAACAACATGGCCGACAGGCAGCCATCTTGGATTTTGACAATTGAAGTTTGTTATCGCTATTTCTTAGAAAGTACAGAAGGGATCTTTCTCAAATTTCATTTGTATGCTCCCCTTGGTGCCTAGTTATGCATATTGCATTTTGAGACCGATCGGAAAACAACATGGCCGACAGGCAGCCATCTTGGATTTTGATAATTGAAGTTTGTTATCACTATTTCTGAGAAAGTACTGAAGGGATCTTTCTCAGATTTCATATGTATGCTCCCCTTGGTACTTAGTTATGCATATAATAGGACTAAGACCACAATTAAGTACTTCCGGGTTCAGGCCCCACGAATGAAGTCCCCTCAAAAATGTATGTATTTCAGGAAAACAAATCAAATGCCTCTTTGAACTTGATTTCTGTTGATGAATTTAATGTGGATTTATAGTAGAGATGTCAATCTAGGTTTTGTGATGTAAAATAATAATATTGATCATTTATTATGTGCTCCAGGACCCTGTGTGATGAGTCCTGATTTGACCTCTACCCCTGACCCGGATGTATATAATCCACGTTGGTGACACATTTTGACAGCTATCTCCAGAAAATGCTGAACATGCTGGGTTGAAACTTTTATATTTTGCTTCTCAGATGTTGGTCTTGGCCAGGTGAGATGGAAAGTTGCATATGAGATGTTGGGAATTTATTATGAATTTTAATGTTACAATGAAACATATAGCGAAGCTAATTGTGGTCTTAGTCCTAATATGATAGGCCCTGAAATACATGTTTTTATTTGACAAATCCACATTTTTTGGCCGATTCTCTTAAAATTTGACATACTTGTTGACAGTTATATTTGTGATTAGTTAGGAAAGCTATTTGTCAAATTTAACATGAATTTAACTTCAAATTAAATTTTAAAATGATTTTTTATGTTATTTTTTTAGAATTTTTTTATTATTTTTGTATTGTTTTTTATTTAAATATTTGACATGGTCATGTATTCTATAGGGACTGATTGTTAGATTTGAAAATTTAAAACATATTTATTTTAATTTTTTTAATTGATTTGAGGGTATTAGCTATTGTATCCAGAGACACAACATTCCCGACCACCGCCACGGGGAGGCTCCCTCTTTAGGTAGTCATATATATTTGTATATGTAACTTTTTTGTTGTTGTTACACATTTGTTTTTGAATTTTGAATTCAATGTCTTATTTTCAGGTTTCCCACTGTATCTTAAACAGTTTGTTTTGGCTTCTCAACATAGATGATCCTGAAGCTGATTGTCTCCCCTGCATTTGCTGGATCTAGCTGTCCTCTCCTGTAGTTAGACTTCCGAGCAGACTTGGACCTCTCGCATGATCTTGGTGCTGTTCTACTGGTAGCGATAGAGTTCTCTTTTTCATTTTAGGTTTATACTTTGCTGTATAGTTCTCTGAGCTCAGTTGAACCAGCTTATGCTTCACTTCCCTCCACCCCTCTTCTCTGCCTATGGGTGGACAGCATAACAGTAATTGTAAACAAGTGCTGGCTAGTGTGTCTATTGGTGGTAACTCACTGTGGTTGGTCACTGCAAGTCTTTATTGTTGCATTTAGATTATTTCATGTCCTTATGAGACCTGATTAATGCTTTGAAACAGTTATGATATCAGTCTGATAACAAAATTAAAATATTTTGAAGCAAAATTTTAAATTCTTTAAAAATTAAAGTTAAAATTTGAAATTGGAAGCAAACTATATATAGTTATATGCAGTGAATATCAAAGTTTCTAAACCAGTTTACAGAATTGAAATATCTCAATTATTGAAAAAACTGTTTCATTTTATCTATCACATGATATCAGAAATATACATAGTAGCTGTGTGTAGAATTGTGTCTTGATTTTCAGTGTCAATAGGGTGTTTTTAGATCTCTGTAATTCCTGTTGTATGTGTCATAGAGTAATTCTGTTTTCACAGCATGATTTCAAATAGCTCAAAGTTTATGAAAATAATTATTTTAAGTTTTTGACAAAAATAGTGTCCTATAATAGGACTAAGACCACAATTAAGTACTTCCGGGTTCAGGCCCCACGAATGAAGTCCCCTCAAAAATGTATGTATTTCAGGAAAACAAATCAAATGCCTCTTTGAACTTGATTTCTGTTGATGAATTTAATGTGGATTTATAGTAGAGATGTCAATCTAGGTTTTGTGATGTAAAATAATAATATTGATCATTTATTATGTGCTCCAGGACCCTGTGTGATGAGTCCTGATTTGACCTCTACCCCTGACCCGGATGTATATAATCCACGTTGGTGACACATTTTGACAGCTATCTCCAGAAAATGCTGAACATGCTGGGTTGAAACTTTTATATTTTGCTTCTCAGATGTTGGTCTTGGCCAGGTGAGATGGAAAGTTGCATATGAGATGTTGGGAATTTATTATGAATTTTAATGTTACAATGAAACATATAGCGAAGCTAATTGTGGTCTTAGTCCATATTGCATTTTGAGACCAATCGGAAAACAACATGGCCGACAGGCAGCCATCTTGGATTTTGATAATTGAAGTTTGTTATCGCTATTTCTGAGAAAGTACTGAAGGGATCGTTCTCAAATTTCATTTGTGGGTTCCCCTTGGTGCCTAGTTATGCATATTGCATTTTGAGACCGATCGGAAAACAACATGGCCGACAGGCAGCCATCTTGGATTTTGATAATTGAAGTTTGTTATCACTATTTCTGAGAAAGTACTGAAGGGATCTTTCTCAAACTTCATATGTAGATTCCCCTTGGTGCCTAGTTATGCATATTGCATTTTGAGACCAATCGGAAAACAACATGGCCGACAGGCAGCCATCTTGGATTTTGATAATTGAAGTTTGTTATCGCTATTTCTGAGAAAGTACTGAAGGGATCGTTCTCAAATTTCATTTGTGGGTTCCCCTTGGTGCCTAGGTATGCATATTGCATTTTGAGACCAATCGGAAAACAACATGGCCGACAGGCAGCCATCTTGGATTTTGACAATTGAAGTTTGTTATCGCTATTTCTCTGAAAGTAGTGAAAGGATCTTTCTCAAATTTCATAAATAGGTTCCCCTTGGTGCCTGGTTATGCATATTACATTTTGAGACCTATCGGAAAACAACATGGTTGACAGGCAGCTATCTTAGATTTTGACAATTGAAGTTTGTTATCGCTATTTATCAGAAATCGCTGAAGGGATCTTTCTGAAATTTCATTTGTAGGTTGCCCTCTGTGCCTAGTTATGCATATTGGATTTTGAGACCAGTCAGAAAACAACCTGCCCGACAGGCAGTCATCTTGTATTTTGACAATTGAAGTTTGTTATCGCTATTTTACAGAAGGTACTGAAGGGATCTTTCTGAAATTTCATATGTAGGTTCCCCTTGGTCCCTGGTGTTGCATTTTGGGACCAATCCGAAAATAACAGACAACCATTATCGCTAAATCTTAAATTTTATGTATAGGTTACCGTTGTTTGAAAAGCACTAGAGGGCTGTTTCTGAATTTACACAGATTAGTAAGACTTAGAGGAAGGGAAAAGTAGAGAAAAGATCAATCTGACATGGAACCTATAAAGATCATTCAATGGTGGGCGCCAAGATCCCTCTGGGATCTCTTGTTCGTCCTCCGTCGTGCGTGGTCCGACGTCCATTCGAATGCAATTTACATTTTCGACCTCTTTTCAATAACCACGGGACCTATAGACATGATACTGAGCCTTTAGAATGCTTTGATGAAGGACTATCAAGATTGCTGAAATGAATGACGGTGACATTGACCGTCATTCAAGGTCATAAGGGTCAAATGGGCTTAAGCAAGAGGCCCAGAGACCTGGTATTGGGCCTTTAGCATGATGGAGTGAACGACATTGACCTTAAATTCAATGCCATGTAGGCCTAAATCAAAGCTGCCAAAATATATCAAAGGGGACCGTTAAGGCCCATGGGCCTCTTGCTACAGTATAGCATTCTACTCTTCCAATTCCATATTACATCACCGAGCTTACCGTCTTCAAAAAGAACCGCCATCTTTCCCTAACCTTTCGTGACTTTCTTTATGTCGTTACAGTGGTCGTACAGCCAAGAAGCGTTCCGAATGAAGGGAAAGATGGCGGTTCTTTTTGAAGACGGTAAGCTCGGTGATGTAATATGGAATTGGCTACGGCACATGACGGATAACATAACCAACCGACATCCTATATTGACATAGTTATGGTTACTGTATACCGCTGCAAGCGTCGATTTTTCGATTTCTGAATGGTTATTGAGGTACCCATTAGAGGCGAGGCGACTATTCAACCGGACGGAGATTCCGACCTAGCCATTTCAGCATCTATTTCCAAATTCGTCAGGTCATAACTTGGATAATACTTGGCCAATTTTGTTCATCGAACACTCATTGGAAAGATAAAACATTTCTTTTTAAGGTAATGTATGTGTCACTAAGATTTTTGACCCGCAGAATACGACAATTTTTTTTTTTAAATACGTTCGTCTTCCCCCTCTTTGTAGTTACTTACCCTTGATACTATATACATATATATATGGACTATCATTTGGAAAATCGTGCCAAGCCCCTGTGGCTAGAACTTACGTATTACTGGTATAAAGACTTATCCTACACAGGATCATCAACACGCTTCTCATTGCTACTTGTACATTTATTATATACAAAATGAATATGGGTTTTCATGTTGGTAAAGCAGAAGTAATTTTAGGTATTTCAATACCATGTCCTTTAACTGATTGACATCAATACAAATCCCTACATTGTTATTCATCAATGGATCAGTGAATTATAACAACCTATTATCCTTTCCTGAAACTGTAGCCACGCGAGCCATTCTGAAACTCTGGGCCTCTTATTTTAGGTTCGATTTTTAACATGACAGAAATTTGAACTGATATACAGATTACTTGTAGGTGGGGAATGCTTTTTATACTCGCATGCTCTTAGTATCTGAGACGTAGAATTTAATTGGTGTGACTTTGCTGTGTCAACAATTCAAACTGTTCTTGGTTGTACAATTTTTCACTATACAGTGTAAACTGGCTTGTGGCGCACGTGGTTTTGTATAATTCTTATACAATTGTAATTCTTTTTTGTCTTTAATGCCATGATACCAGATATCTTTACCTGGGTACATATGTGAATACCATGTAGATCTTTACCCGAGTAAATGTGAATACCATATATATTTTTACCCGGACAAATGTGAATACCATTTATATCTTTACCCGGGTATATGTGAATATACGAATACCATATAGATTTTTACCCAGGTAAATGGGAATACCATGTAGATCTTTACCCGGGTAAATGTGAATACCATATAGATTTTTACCCGGACAAATGTGAATACCATTTATATCTTTACCCGGGTATATGTGAATATACGAATACCATATAGATTTTTACCCAGGTAAATGTGAATACCATGTAGATCTTTACCCGGGTAAATGTGAATACTATGTAGATCTCTATACCCAGGTAAATGTGAATACCATATAGATTTTTACCCGGACAAATGTGAATACCATTTATATCTTTACCCGGATAAATACGAATACCATAAACATATAGATCTTTACCCGAGTAAATGTGAATACCATGTAGATCTTTACCCGAGTAAATGTGAATACCATGTAGATCTTTATCCAGGTAAGATTGCCTCGTATTTGTTTGTCTTTCTAGGAGTCGTCGATGTTGCCAGGGACCGAGAGTGTTAATACTCAGGAGGAAAGTCAGGAAAATTAGACATCTGTTCGAAAGCATTTCCATCTGCTGAAAGCAGTAGGGTATCTTTATTGGAACATAACGGACATTATACCACTGTCCACACTGTTGTATTCCTAAACAATACTAGAAGACGACAAACTGAATTCATAACACATTATACGGGAGCTAGTACCATACTAAAATCTTAAACTCAAAACTACCAGGAAACACAGAAATATTGGGAACCACATGAGGGGACGTGATTTCGTCGCCATAGATACTTCGTCTGAAACGGTTTTGTTGAGTGCTGGAACAGTCTCAAGCCAAAAATTCACCATATTTCTGCGCAGATGACTTTTTACGGTCAAGTTGAGATCAAAGTCCATGTAATGACGCTGACCATGGTCAAACTGTGGCCACAGTGGTAGTGATGAAACTGTAGTATTGAGGCCATTGGGATCTCTGAAAAATATGTACAGGGAGCATGAAGACTTCCAAAATAAAGACAGACAAGTCATCTATAATATACAAGGTTCCCAAAGAGACACGCAAACGTAACCTACTTCATTCTCGTGTAAAACTGGAACTCCGTGGTAAGTTTACATTATATTACTCTCTATGACTCTAAACTCCACATTAGTTCGGCCGACAACATTAAATATTACGTCTTGTACTGAATTTAGATGTTTTATTTGTAGTAACATAAACAACAAAACTTACCCATATTTGGCAAAGTTTGTCAAATAAGTCATCACTGCTTCACTCAATAACCTTTCCGATCTGGAAAAATTATACACTGGCATTCCAAATATATAGACAAGCTCATCGCCATGGTAGGCGCCATTCAACCAGGAGGGCAGATTCGGCGTTGTAACAAACGAAGACTTATGAGATAAAATAAATTGGTAAGAAAGGGTTGTTCCAGAAATATGACGTTCCAGAGTTTGTACTGCTCGACTGTCGTACATCATGTCACCAAACACGTGCACCAGACGCCGTGCCTGGTCTGCTAGTGTGCCATTCGAAGTGTAGTTCACACAAATGGCGTCAGATATTTTTGCGTTAGATCCATAATAATCACGAGAAAGTGCGGGTGCAATGGAGCCACAGAGCGCGGTTGTTGGTGCTCCGTCTGACAGTGTAAAGTTATACCTAGTTTGAATGACCTTCAAATATGACCTTATCAAACCGCCATCCGCACTATTTGTTCCCGCCATGTAGTCCGCTGACAAGAATCGCTGGCATCCGTCCGAATCTCCATCATAAATAATGGTTTGGGGAGTGTCCATCAATATTTCCCTGTCGATTACGGGTGCTGGTCGCATGATAAACTGAGGACTTGACGAATCTTCGGTCACAATTGAATTTTGCCCATTAAGCAATTCTTGTGCAGTTTTATTTCTCATACAATCAAGAACAGTCCCATCAATGCGGCCTGATGGGACGCATCCGAGTTTAGTAGCCAGTCTTGTTGCTGCATTTCGAGGGTTATGAGTAATTGCCCTCGGACTCAACCCAAACCCACTCATTGGTATAGCTCTCCGAAACAGATCTTTGCTTTCTGCTGACAGGAGAAGCAAGCCAATACTATAACCACCAGCCGAATGACCAAACACTGTCACCTTTTCTGGATTTCCTCCAAAGGACCGGATGTTCTCCTGTACCCATCGAAGAGCATAAATCTGATCCCATAATCCATAATTCCCTTTCGCTGATTCGTCCTCTGTGCTAAGAAAGCCGAAGAATCCCAGACGATAGTTCGTGACAACAACAATAACATCGCCGTGCTGAGCAAGGAATGACCCGTCGTATAGGGACGCCGTCTTTGATCTGTATCCCCCTCCATGTATGTAAACCATAACTGACAGGTTAGCTGTGATGTTTATTTGCCCTGGCACATAAACGTTCAAATAGAGACAGTCTTCGGAAATGGCGCTATTATCCAAAACATCTTTGTATCGTCTTAAAAGTCGTTGCATACAGGGAGGCCCGTGATGAACTGCCTGAAGGGTTCCATTCCAAGAATCAGGTCGCCGTGGTTTCTTGAATCGTAAGTTTCCCACTGGTGGTTTGGCAAATGGTAATTTTAGAAACTGATGAACTGTTTCGTTGTTTGTTGTCACAGCTTTTCCTTGGACGGCACCATATGTGGTGGTGACGATGTTATCAGTGGGTGTGGCTTTTCCTCGGACGGCACCATATGTGGTGGTGACGATGTTATCAGTGGGTGTGGCCATCACTGTGGTCACTATAACACAGAACACACACACACGCTCTAACCTCTCCATAGTCGGTGGAATCTCGAGCTATCCAGTACAAAAAAAAAAAAACGTGCATCGTAAATAAAAACGAACGTGCATCGTAAACTAAAGAACAACAGATAAACTCACACGATATCATTTTATACTTTTAGAGAATTCAAGAAATTATCACCTTGAAGTAGGCAACATTCATTTTATCATAACAGTCAATATTTTTGTATTCAGGGACACACTTTAGGCCCACTAATCCTGATTTTCTAGCAGGGATTTTGATATCATAGTGAGGCGGTTGCTTTAGATTACCAATTCTTTACAGAACTCTTGGTGGTTGTTTTATGGTTTATTAGCGTTTTTAAAAGTAGATTAGTAATCCAGATAAACTTAATCACACACTTCAAACAACTTGAGTGTACAGCGTATATATACATGTAAAAGGACTGGAAGCATTCGATACGCAATATGCTGTTGTCATTTTTTCTAATATAGCTGTTTATGACGAAAAAACACTTACCTCCTCTAGTCCGACATTCTCGGGAACTATACAGGACTAACGGTTATTGTCGGAGCGAGCTGCTCACTATATATATACAATTGTGTTAACACATTGAAGAATATCTTATCGTGCAAAGGTTCGAAATTGATAGCAATATATTTTACAATGACACAATAAGATTATACTTGCGTAGAAATGTTTGTAGACAGAGATAAAAAAAAACACAGTTGTATACGGTTATATGATAACACGACGTATACTAGAATGTACGGTACAATCTGTAGCCATTGACTGGCGAGGACGATTGGTATGCATACAGAAGGGATTGACCTAAGAGATCCGAGTCAACACAGTTTATTAGAAAGAGCACAGGTGCCTGGCTCGTTTTATAAAATAATAACATATAGAGTACATATAAATGAAATGTACTCTATAACTATGTTATTATTTTATAAAACGAGTCAAGCACCTGTGGAAAGAGAGTATTGCACGAAGTCGAGTTTTCCATATGTTACAGCTGTTTTGTGTACAATGTTGTTTACTTGTTATATTTGTTTAGTTAATAAACAGCATTCAAAATACCATCTTCGCTAGCCAAGGCTTCTGATTACGTTACACTACACGAACCCTTGGCGGATATAGGCGTCAGTTCTGGCCCTCTAGCGGAGATTCAAAATTACCACTCTTTACGCATGAAATTTTCGACCAATCAAAACGAGCGTTACCGATTTACTTCATCTGAGATGTTTACAAACACACATGGAGGCTTGTGTCATTTTGATGAGATATGTGATCAATGACTTAAATAGATTGATCAAACACTGCGAATGTTTCCCTAAAGATAGTTCGTCTCTGTATATAGGTAAAATGCCATGACATAGTCGACATTGTAGCTCTGTACTGGGTGCCGCAATTTTTGTTTACTGCGAAACCAAGCCTGAACGTAAAACGCGATTTGATTGGGTGCCCTGGGATTCCAGGGCGCGACGGTTTGAACACGACTATATCCGCCAAGGGTTCGTGTAGTGTAACGTAATCAGAAGCCTTGGCTAGCGAAGATGCCCACGGACAAACTTAGTTAATACTACATCCCATCTCACGGACAAACTTAATTAATACTACATCCCATCTCACTGACAAACTTAATTAATACTACAGCCAATCCCACGGACAAACTTAATTAATACTACATCCCATCCCACGGACAAACTTAATTAATACTACATCCCATCCCACGGACAAACTTAATTAATACTACATCCCATCCCACGGACAAACTTAATTAATACTACATCCCATCCCACGGACAAACTTAATTAATACTACATCCCATCCCACGGACAAACTTAATTAATACTACATCCCATCCCACGGACAAACTTAATTAATACTACATCCCACCCCACGGACAAACTTAATTAATACTACATCCCATCCCACGGACAAACTTAATTAATACTACATCCCACGGACAAACTTAATTAATACTACATCCCATCCCACAGACAAACTTAATTAATACTACATCCCATCTCACGGACAAACTTAATTAATACTACATCCCATCCCACAAACTATCTTGATTAATAATGTCTCTCATCCCACGGACAAAATTAATACTACATCCCATCCCACTGACAAACTTAATTAATACTACATCCCATCCCACGGACAAACTTAATTAATACTACATCCCATCCCACGGCCAAACTTAATTAATACTACATCCCATCCCACGGACAAACTTAATTAATACTACATCCCATCCCACGGACAAACTTAATTAATACTACATCCCATCCCACGAACAAACTTAATTAATACTACATCCCATCTCACGGACAAACTTAATTAATACTACATCCCATCCCACGGACAAACTTAATTAATACTACATCCCATCTCACGGACAAACTTAATTTATACTACATCCCATCTCACGGACAAACTTAATTAATACTACATCCCATCCCACGGACAAACTTAATTAATACTACATCCCATCCCACAAATTATCTTGATTAATAATGTCTCTCATCCCACGGACAAAATTAATACTACATCCCATCCCACGAACTAACTTAGTTAATTCTACATCACAGGGGCTTGGCACGATTTTCCAAATGATAGTCCATATATATATGTATATTCCCCAAGCCCCTGTGTTCTACATCAAACCAGGGACTACCGCTTGGATGCAACACGACGAATTTAATGAAATCAAGTTACTAATAGTCACACCCATTAAGAGAATTTTATCGAACACCACACAATCTTTAGGGAACAAAATGTAATTCCGACCCGGTACAATACTCCGGTTCTATTAAGATTTACAACGTTAATATCCAGTCGTGCACTTCATCTAATCTGATGGATATGTTAGCACCGACCCCGTTTACATGTTTCTGGCGACATTGTGTTAGCTGGCTGGTGACGTTCTTATTCCAGAAATCCATCCGGTCGGCGTACAGGGCGCGCCCCACTGTATCTGTCGCCGATATGTTTAGATAGCACTTGTTAGGCAGTGTGTATTGAGGCCATTCCGTTAGGTCATGGTCATCGCCATTCGGATTTCTGAAACAGACAAAACAATATATAGATTTATCATAGTTATGTAAATGAGTGTATGGGTAAGTCCGGGTCAGAGTTCAGCACGTGCCGCATTATTGGCACGTGCGATAGGTAGTCTTAGGACAGTGATGACACGTACAGGTGTCTGTGTTTGCCTAGCCATTGTACTATACGGACGTGTTTTCTCTATTCCCTTATCACTTGGGTTCACATTGACATGTCTGAGAAGGAAAGTTTAGAGGAAATCATTGATTCTCATCCTGCTCCTCCAGCAAAGGAACCAGCCAGCAATGACGCTTTCCAGGCATTAGGCTTATTCACTACTTACCTGGATGAAAGACTAAAAAGTCTCCGTGAAGATATACGAGATGAGCAGGTCCTATCTGCTAATTCTTTCAAACGGTTGAAAAAGGAAAGAGAGGTAAAGTTCAAGTTTAATGGTAACCAGAAGCAATTTGAGTTTAACACAGAAGTGCTTGACGAACTTTAACTAGCAGAGAAAGCTGTTCAGAAAAGTGACGCAAACTCTACTTTGTTAAGCCTGTCGAAAATCAAGACTCTTATTCATAAAAGAAACAAGCTCATTCGTATTGCTGACAAATCTTCATGTGGTTGGGATACCGTGAAGGAGTATGAAAGTGACGAGCTCGCAAGTGATTCCGAAGATGAAAAGAAAATCCGTCAGGCGGAATTTCGGGCACAACGCAAAAAACGAGTCCAAAAGAAATCTACTCCAGCAGCCGCGACTGGTGGACCCCCCGGGAAACTGTATGGCTCTCAAAGTATTGGCGGTAATCATTCTGGTGCTTTTCGTGGCTCCCCTCAGTTTCACCAGCATTCCAGGTTTCATCGCGGAGGGACCTGGCCTCAGTTCGGAGGTAGGGGGCGTGGCAGCCCCGCCCCCACAGACTTGTGCCATGCCTGTGGAGGAGTTGGACATTGGAGAGCAAATTGCCCAAAGATCACGGATTCAGCCGGAAAATGAAGACAATTCAGTTAAGTACCATACTCGAGATTTGTTTGATTGTCAGCTTAATGACGAGAATTATGAAATTTCAGAAAACCAGATTTCACGTGATTCAAAGCCAATCTCCAGTGTTAAAGGTCGTTTGAAAAATTCGTTAGACTATTGGAAAAACTGTGTAGAAGCAAACGATTATATTTTGAGCGTTTTATCTGATGGTTATTTAATACCTTTTGTATCCACTCCATACAAGAAATGTAATAATAACAATAAATCAGCTATGAACCATTCAGAATTTGTAACGGAGGCTATCTTAGAATTGTTACAAGCAGGGAGTGTAGTTGAAAAGTTTGAAATTCCACATGTTGTAAACCCATTGTCCGTGTCGGTTAATGCCAGCGGCAAAAAACGTCTGATTTTAGATCTGCGTGAAGTAAACTTTCATGTTTGGAAAGAGAAAATTAAATTTGAAGACTGGAAAACAGCTATGGATTACATCGTACCGAACGGGTACATGTTTAAGTTTGATTTGAAATCGGGTTATCACCACGTGGACGTTCATTCTTCTCATCAAAAATATTTAGGTTTTCATGGGTCATTGACGGGAGAATTAGGTATTTTTGTTTTACTGTTCTTCCTTTCGGTCTTTCTTCAGCCCCGTACATTTTTACAAAAGTGCTCCGACCCCTCGTTAAATTCTGGAGGAAAAATGGAATTTGTATTGTTGTGTATCTTGATGACGGATGGGGTATACGTTTAGATTTTGACACCTGTAAAGGTCATTCAGATTTCGTCAGACAGAGTCTTGTATTTGCTGGTTTTGTAGCTAATGATGGAAAGTCTATTTGGCAACCCACGCAAAGATTAGAATGGTTAGGGATTAATTGCGATCTGGTTATAAACGCTACATCAATTCCTATAAGGAGGCTAGATAGTCTTACTCAAGTTCTTAGGAAGATCTCTACCCCCGGGTGTGTGGTGACAGCACGTCAAGTAGCTAGTGTCACGGGCAAAATCATATCCATGTCCCCTGTCTTGGGTAATATAACTCGATTGATGTCTAGGTATTTATACAGGTTGGTCGAGAAAAGGTCGTCTTGGGATTCCGCTTTCGTGATAGACAAAGATAACGAATGTTGGAGTGAAATGAAGTTCTGGCTTTCTAATGTTAACTCTCTCAATTTGAAGTATATAAGCAATCGTATCCAAAAAAGTAAATGTGTCGTATACTCTGATGCGAGTAGTCATTCTTGTGGAGCTTATGTAGTGGAAGTTGACAATGCAGTATTTCATCAAACTTGGTCGTATGAAGAGTCTCTCAAAAGCTCAACATGGAGGGAGCTCTATGCTATTCAGTTAGCAATGTCAGAATTTCGAGATATATTGAGAGGTCAAATAATCACATGGTATACTGATAATCAAAATTGCGTCAGAATTATTGAGAGCGGAAGTTCGGTGTTAGAGCTTCAAGTTTTAGCCTTGAAAGTTTTCCAGTTAGGTATCTCTCTTAATTTGTCGCTTAAAGTTGAATGGATCCCTCGGTCTGACAATGAGAAAGCTGATTACATCAGTAAGATCATAGACTATGATGATTGGGGTATATCAAAAGATTTTTTCGAGTTTTTGAATGATATGTGGGGCCCACATACTGTGGACCGATTTGCTAATCATTTCAATTCTAAAACATTGAGATACAACTCAAGGTTCTGGTACGCTGATTCTGAAGCAGTTGATGCGTTTTCCCAAGATTGGTCGAATGACAATAATTGGCTTGTTCCTCCTGTATATTTAGCTCCTAGGGTGATAAAATACATGATAGATTCACGATCTTCTGGTACGTTAGTGCTTCCCAAGTGGATTTCGGCCCCCTTTTGGCCCTTACTTTTCGGTGATCACCTAGAAACCCAAACCTGTATAAGCGACATTCTTGTTTTCACTGAAAGTGACCGCATTTTCGTACCGGGATCACACAAATCGCTGTTTAATTCAGTTGATTTTAAGGGGCACGTGCTTGTAGTACGTTTTGATTATCAACAATAAGTTGTAGCCAGGTGATTGGTTAGTGGTGATTGTGAGTGCGTGATCAGCTAGAAGGATTGTGATTGGCTGACACGACACACCCACTTACTATCAATCGTATGTAGTTGTAGTTTTGTTCACTCATGTGGAACCGACAAGGCCACTTGCATTGACTCGAGATGTATATATTGTTGTGCGGCCACTTGGACATTGACATGAAGCATGTATTGTTACAATTGATGCCACTTGGCTTTTGACTGAAAATTACTTTGAGGCCACTTGGCTGTTGAAATGAATAATTAGCTTTTTTGTTTGATTATGTCATGAAAATATCATGAGGCCACTTGGCATTTGATATGAATATACGAGGAGGCCACTTGGCTTTTGATAATAGTGTACATGTACACTTTTTAGATAATTGATGTTTAGAGTATATTTATTGGATTTACTCAGCTTGTGGACACATGAAGGTTAATTTGTTGTTGTTGTTGTTTTTTTTTATAATTTTTTAGTGGTGATCATAATGAAATAAATGTTGTTGATTAGAGTTTGTTTACACGTTACAGATATTTTCTCGAATGGTATTTGGAAGGAGCGTTCCTTAATAAAAGACGGTAGTCTACGTAGTCTGGCTTCTGACCTACACGACTTCGTGCTAAAATCAAGGGCAGATTCTACCAGTAAAGTTTACCAAAGGCGATTTAAAAAGTGGGTTGAATGGTGCAGCCTTTACCCAGAGATCACCCCTATTCCAGCCAAGGAATTCCATGTTGCGTTGTATTTAAAACAGATCGCAGAGTCTTCAAAAAGTTCTACTGCGATTGATCAAGTATTTTATGCTATTGGTTGGGCCCACGATTTGGCAGGATTGCATAACCCTTGTAAATCAGCGTTCGTCAATCACGTGAGAGAAGCTGCCCGCAGGCAATTAAAGACATCCGTTATTAAAAAAGAACCGCTTACTCCAGAACATTTGAAAAGCTTAGTCTCGAATTTTGCGAGTCATAGAGCTAATTTGAGTGATTTAAGGCTTGTAACATTGTGCCTGTTAGGATATTCTGCATTTTTACGTTTTTCGGAAATTTGTAATATTAGAAGATCAGACTTAATGTTTTTCGAGTCGCACATGAATATAAACATACCAAAGAGTAAAACGGACATTTACAGAGAGGGTAACACAGTTTCAATAGCTAAGCTAGATTCACAATGTTGTCCTGTTTCTATGACACTTAGGTATTTGCAGCTTGCTGAAATTCCTCACGATTCTTCCGAATTTATATTCAGATCTTTGTCATTTTGTCCAAAATCGAACTCCTATAAATTAAGAGGTACTTCACCGTTATCATACACTAGGGCCAGGGAGGTGTTACTTGAAAAACTGTCAAGCATAGGACTTGACCCTTCAAAATTTTGTCTACATAGTTTGAGGTCTGGCGGTGCGTCGGCTGCGGCTAATAGTGGGGTATCGGACAGATTATTCAAAGCGCATGGTCGATGGAGGTCAGAAACTGCCAAAGATGGCTATGTGAAAGACAAGCTTGAGTCAAAATTATTTGTATCAAAGAATTTGGGTTTGTAACTTGATGTTAGTTAATGTACATTTTAAGGGATTACATGGTAATAAACATGTTAACAGTGTATCCCGTTCTTTGTTGTCTGTACGTCCTCATATAGCTAGGCGGACTTACTCCCAGTAATGAGTTTGAGTTTATATGATAAATAATTTATGTTCGTTTGAGAGAAACGAATTAGAATATAAATAGATTTATCATAGTTATGTAAATGAGTGTATGGGTAAGTCCGGGTCAGAGTTCAGCACGTGCCGCATTATTGGCACGTGCGATAGGTAGTCTTAGGACAGTGATGACACGTACAGGTGTCTGTGTTTGCCTAGCCATTGTACTATACGGACTTCCCACCCACCCACCCCTTTTTGAATCGTCTGTGTGTCTACTTTTGTTTTCGTTCTGTGATTGTAGAACCTTTATTGGACGGACACAACATGGATGTTTGTAACATTCCGAAGTCGGATTGAAGCGAAGACACAATGGGAAAGTGATGGACTCTGTGCTTGTGATTTATTGTTATATCTAAAGTGAATAAAGTACGTCCTCATATAGCTAGGCGGACTAACTCCCAGTAATGAGTTTGAGTTTATATGATAAATAATTTATGTTCGTTTGAGAGAAACGAATTAGAATATAAATTGTACTTTCAAGTAATAGACAGATTAACGAATGTAGCATTACTAATTTAGTAAACAGTATTATTTTACAGTAATCATTTTCTTAAAGTACACTACTAAAGATTACTTCCTATTAACACACAAAAAGGGAACACTACAAAGTTAACTAGTAATTGACATGGAAAATCTTACGGGCTTTTCACACCTTTGACAAACTTAAGGCAGATATTACCTTTATGACCTTGAATGTGGGTCAAGGTCAATCATTTATTCAAAATTGGTAGACCTTTAGAATACATGCCAAATATAATGTTCCTTGGTCTCTTGGCTATTGAGAAGTCGTTTCGAGATTTAAGCCAATTTGACCCGTGACCTTGAAGGTAGGTCCAAGTCATCCAATTGAATAAACTTGGTAGCTCTTCCCTAGCATGCTACAGACCAAATATCAAGTCCCTGGGCATCTTGGTTATTGAGAATTCGTTTAAATATTTAGCCTATTTGACCCCTGTGACCTTAAATACAAGTCAATGTCATTAATTTGAGCAAACCTGATAGCCCTTTACCCAAGCATGATACAGACCCAATATCAAGTTCCTTGGCCTCTTGGTTATTGAGAAGTTATTTGAAAATGTTACCCTTTTTACCCATGTGACCTTGAATGTAGGCCAAGGTCATTCATGTGAAGAAACTTCGTAGTCCTTAATCCTTGCATGCTACAGGCCAATATTGAGTCCCCGGGCCTCTTGGTTATTGAGAAGATTTCGTTTAAAGAGTTTAGCCTATTTGATTCCTGTGACCTTGAATATAGGTCAAGGTCATTCATTTGACAAACCTGACAGCCTTTCATCCAAGAATACTTCAGACCTAATATCAAGTCCCTGGGTCTCTTGGTTATTGAGTTATTGTGGTTTAAAGATTTAGCAATGATTGCGTAATCATGGAAATTTTCAAAATGGGGTACAACCAGAACCGCTATCGAAAAATCGTTGGAATGACACACGGTATCTAACAATAATATCATTACATGACCTCTTTTTAATGAATACTTTTTTAGTTATGGCCATTTAAAACTTTTAAGATAGGATGTCACGGCAGACATATTCATAGATGACCATACCTCTTTGACATATGCCATACAATGTAAAAGAAATGCCATTGCCATAACTCTTATCATTTTGGTGGAGTTGTTGTCACAAAGAAGAAGAAGAAGAAGAAGAAGAAGAAGTTGGCATTTGATGTTCTACAGAATTGTAAAACCAAACAAACATATTTTGAACTGCTAAAGACATCCTATATCTTTGACTTCTCAAAAACTCTTGTCAGTTTTTTGTTCTTACCCGAATTTAGCAAAATTTGCCCAGTAGGTCATCACTCTCCTCGATATTGTCAGTTCATCGTCTTCTGTTGCTACATTGCCAGGATATATTTCGTTCAGACCGAACACAAAGGCGAGCTCGTCCGCATGGTTTGCTCCATGTAGCCACAATGGTCTTGGTTGCACCGGTCCCCAGCGAGGCTCGTGTGAAAACAGGTACTGGTAGGTCTTACTATTGCTCCCAGTGTGGGCGTCTAGAGACCGAACAGCGGGACTATAATAGTTGACGTCAGCATACATGTTTGCTGCACTGGAAGTTTGGGCTTCAATGTCGCCGTTGGGTAAACTATTTACATACTTTTCAGTTATCGATGTAAAGATATGGTCACAGTTGTCATATAGCTGCCGAACAAGAGTAGGTATGACATGGTTCACCGGAATATTAGCCGTTATTCCTATTGTGAAATTAAACGTCGGAAACTCTTTCTGGTGGCGGAGGAGATCATAGTAAAACAGTCCTGCATCTGCTGTGTTAAACCCGGCCAAATAATCGAGATCTCGGAAGAATTTCATCGCGTCGCTGTCAATATCATTTAAGATATCGTCAAAGTCTCTGGAGAACAATTCTCCATCTATGGTAGGACCAAGTGCCGATAGAATTGTAAAACTAGAGGACTGTACGTCATTGAAAGCTTTATAAAATGACATGACAAGTTGCCTGGCGCTTTTATCACGTAAACATGTCACTGTAGCAGCAGATGAGTCGGAGGAGCATCCTAGTTCATTCACTACTTTAGTAAATACCTTCATTGCCTCCACCCCAGAATCACGAGGCCCAACACTCGATCCGCTCTCAGCAATGACTCTTTGGAACACTCCTTTATTCTGACTAATAATAGCCTGAAGGCCAACACTGACACCTCCCGCCGATTCGCCGAATATTGTGATTCTGGACGGATCGCCACCGTAGTCTTCGATGTTGTCTTTAACCCATCGAAGCGCTAACATCTGATCCCAGAGTCCATAATTGCCAAGGGTAGCGTTATCATCCGTGCTATAGAAGCCAAAGATGTTGAGTCTGTAGTTGATAGTTACCACGATTACGTCTCCATGCAACGCCAGCGTCGAACCGTCAACTTCAGATCCTCTACCAGAAATGAAACTCCCACCATGAATCCATACCATCACTGCGCGTTTAGCTGCTGTGTCTAGACTGTTTGGTATATAGATGTTAACATACAAACAATCTTCTGACACGTCAGTTCCACTTTGCATACACGCATACCCGTATGTTGTACAGTTCAGGGTTTCCGTCCCACGCGTTCGGTACTTCTGGTTTACTAAATCTAAGATCCCCTTCCGGTGGTTTTGCAAAAGGTATTTTCCTGAACTGAAAAATGTTTCCATTTTGCGAGGAGATTTTGAGACCTAAGATGGAACCAAGTCGTGTTTGCCACGTGGTTGTGATGGATGGTAGGTTATTAGTTGGTGTGGGAACTACGCTGTATACTTGTAACATGACCATGCTGACCGCACAAAAACATCGGATACACGACCTCATGGTGACCAATACCATTTCTGAAAATGAAATAGAAATGACGGAATGTAACTGTAATTCATTTTCAGTCGTCTAGAGGTAACATGGGGTTCAATGACTGCTGAAAATGATTTATGTGCATGCTGAAAACACATTCGTAATAGGTCCTCTCACAAACGCTAAACTAGTAATTTATATATGTAACATCAAACAGTATATATTTCCGTGTTAATAGAGAACGCCATTACATTTGTCTAAGACAGTTGATGTTCATCCAGTGCCTCTGTTATCAAAACTGCTCTTCTGTGCGTCCCGTCATATCGACCAACACTATATGCTACATGATACCTATATTTGTGTGTGATTGCGCATAACCTTGCATACTGATATGTTATCGTTAGAGGAGCAAGCGGCCATGATTTAAATAACTCAACCGGAACTACGTTGTTCATTGTGAAATAGATGTACTCACCGTGTGAAATTTAATCGTCATCTTTGGTGCAAATCAGGATGTCCCGTGTTGTGTTGTTACAAGACTCTAAATACTTTAAACGATCTGATTTCCAAACGTTTTACCTACTATACGTATACAACAGTTCCAAAATGTACTTGATTCAAGAGAAAGTGTTTACATTTGTCATATATCTGAGTACAGGATTTCTTGATTTGCTAGACATCTCCAAATATCTGGTTAAAGATATCATATTCGAGGCTGCTTTAAAAATATCTTTACAGCAGGAAGCGCGGAATCCACGTGGGTCAACTTCTGAGTGCGAAAAGTGGAACGAGTTTGTATGACAATGACAATTTGTTTATTCTCGTAAACAGTACAGTGTAGAGAATGAATGGTCGTTGTTCCTTGTGTAATACACAGTTTAATTACGTAAATGTAGTTGAATTTGACTATATATAAAAACAAGGACGAAGCATTACTCGACTTAACAGGGCCAATTAGGAACAACAAGTTTGTAAATACGATAAACACAATACACACACTAAACTCGGCGAATGTGCATACCTGCTTGTTCTGTAATGTTAAGAAGACATGCGTGTTATTACAACATTATAACGTACCTTGACGATATGCAGACTAGTTTAACGTCGAGAGACTGGTAGCATGGTGTCTGGATTATGACAGGGTATATGTGTATTCCTTATGTAAATATGTTTGTCGGTACTGGCTAAAATCTACATTCAAATGTTCCCTAGTAAGAAGGAATGTCGGACATCAGGTGCACTTCTGTCAGTGAACAAAGGCGTGACCAAACTTGATGTGCCAGCATTCGAATGTTCTATTTAAGCCAAATGTAAAGCATTGTATAATAGTCCAATCAGTTTACACAAAAAGCGTCCCAAAGCGAGAAATAGTATTATCTACATTATGACGGGGGAAATCTGCCAAATTCGACATTAGGTGAATGTCTCTGAGGCCGTCTTGTTCTATGAGATCAAGAAAATAAGAGAAAGTTACGTTTTGTACACTTTTTATAAGTGTAATGTCTTCTGTAATAATCCCAAGGATATAAGAACAGTATAGTAATCCAACAAAAATACAGCACAGATTTGCCAAAATGTTTTAACTTCTAATATGACTAAAACAAATTTTTATACGATAATGGCGTTTGTTGTCTTTTTAGATGTAGAAATATAATCTACCAATTTCAACAGCAAAATGATAGTAAACATCTAAACATATCGCAGTTCATTTAATCAAATATATGACCGATGGTACAGTCATATAAAAAACACGTAATCTGGCTAGATGTGCTGATCTGAGATAACAATAATAACAATAGTATTATAGTATCATTCAACATAGAAAGATGCTTTGAAAAGAGGCAGGCAAATGTTTAAAAGCTTTTAATGTCCATTTATGTCTGTGTACCTTTTGAAGAACTAATTTTGGTCAAAACAGCCAAAATCTTTATTTCATAAACAAGTTTTATCCGATTATCTGATTACTTTACCAGAAATGATTTCATGAAATAAATTTGAAGTTTAAATTTGATACAACTTCTTTATTTTATTGAAAATGATGCATCAACTCATTCTGTACTATTGGCCATATTGGAGGGAACGAGATAATATTTAAAACCTAATTCATCATCAGGACCATATAATTGTGGTAATTGATTCCAAAATATTTAGTTATGAGATAAAAAAAATTACATTTGTATACGCTTATTTTTGTTGTTCAGAATGAAGAAGTTGATTTTTTACCGGTTGAGTCAAATTTAGATGAGAAAAGGTATTGATTAACATGACTTCTTTCATTATTTCCAGATAGTTTAAGCAAGATGGCATTTCTGTTTAGGAGAACGGTTTCTTAAGCTTTTCAGCCTTTGCCTTTCGTATCAATAAAATACAAGCTGCATAAATTGGTAAAACAGTCAATCCGGACTTTGACTTTGAAAAAGTTATAGTTAAAACATAATTTATCGCAAAATGTTTGACAAAAGGATTGAGCGCATGTTATTGCAATTTGGTTGATAAAAAAATAATCAAAAATGAAAAAGTTCCAAATCGGCCCACAGCCAGTAGGTCATCCGAGTGTTTATAAGCTTATAGAACTTTTTTCATGCAAAAACGTTAAAAATTTAAGTAAATTCGGTAAATTGTTGATGCAAGCAACAGATAAAATGTGTCTTATGAATTTGTAGTTAGTGATTATATAAAGTTCGTTCATTTAATTTAATTATATTCAGTAATAATGTAAGGAATTGTCCTCCGCTATCTTGAGAAGCATGTTCTGTATGATTATTGTATTATGTATTTGTATAACCTATATATGTTGTATTGCATTTGGTGAATAAAAAACTTGAAACTTGTCAACTTGCAAGCATAACATTGTTAAAGAAATACATGTCCCCTACCAGCCCCTCCAGCTATTACATTCCCCTACAAGTGTCGAAGGTTTGATCCGAATCCCCTAAATGAAACATCTATAGCGCTGAAAATGATTTTCTAAAAAGTATGGTGACCTTGACCCGACAACCCTTATACTGATATTTGTGAGAGATATCATGATCCTCAGTAAGAGTAATAAAAGTAACAATGACCTTGACCTGGACCCAACAACCTTGAAACACCAACTTCTTGAGACATCATGGACCTTTACAACTGGGTGAGGTTTTATCAAAATCCTTCAAGGAATAAAGCAACTAGAGCATTGACGAATGATTTTCTAAAAAAAAAAAAAAAAAAAAAATGGCGACCTTGACCTAACAACAGTGAACCTCAAACTTTTCCGGGATGTTATGGTCCTTGGAGTTTGATGAAAATCCCCCAAGGAATGAAACCGCCATATGAGTATGATACAAAATCTGTATACAGTGTGAGATATTGTGAATGATGACCGAATATACAATGTTATATACTCAATATCTATATTGCCGACAATGGCAAGTGTAGTTTACGATCACTAGTGACGTGCGTAATTACGTCCGTGTACAAGCTTGACCAGGTGTAGACTACCACTTCCAATGAGTCTCGATTAGCCTTGCTCCATGTGATTTTAAGCACTTAACCCCTCGAAAACTGTTACGATAATACAACAAGTCGGCCTGGGTTGACAAGAAACAGATATTCTAACATGGAAATTAGAGAATCACCAAAGGACGCTGGAGCGTCGAAAACGAAAAATAAGCTAACCATGCAGTACCTACATTATAAGCTCAATACTCATAAATATACATTAAAATACAATTAAGTAACGCATTCTACATAAAATGTACACGCTTGGAAACAATATCATCAATGTGGTGATTTGAATGATACTCGATTGATAAAACAAAAATATTAGTCACCGACTGACTATTTTTACTCAATACTCACACCTACCCAAATTATAACTGACCTCGTTACTGGACCTCGCTCACCAATATTATCTTACCTCACTCGCCAAAACACCACCTTCTTCTTCAGGTGTTGAAAGTTCAACTATCCCGGTGTCCCAGATAGAGGTGGATTGGCAGGGGTTTGCGACCGCAATGCTTTTTTGTGTCGGTGGCGGCAATGACACCCCAACCGTATCACCAGTACCTCGCACTGGGATACCATGTAGTAGCGACGAGGCCGGTCCCGAAGAAGGAGAGACAACAGTGGTTTCGGAACCCTGGACTCTGGCTCCGGAGGCAATGATGAAGTGGTTACCCTCGAGCTAACAAAATCAGGATCATTGTACACCCCCATCGTGGTGTTTCTGCTCTGTGTTAGCTTGGTGTCTAGTTCCGCGCCCAAGCGTGGTGTCCGCCTCTTCTGGAATATCCTTCTGGCTTGGGCCAAAGCCTGGGCCATGGCAGACCCCTCAACGACCATAAACTGTGTAGCCGGCATCCTAACAACTAATTCAGGCTGGTCCACTTCACATTGAACCGCCCGGACCGCTTCCCGGGCTCCATCCAGGGTATAACCATGGCGCCGACAAAGATGGCGACGGAGGTTGTTGATCTGACTGAACTCCAACTCGTCCACGAGAAGCCCCGCAATTCTTACACTTCATTTTGCTGACTATTCGCAAATACGATTCGTAGATGGCAACAAACGTTTTCGAAACTAAATAAAATAAAACATCCGGGCTTCCGAAGCTCCCTTTTTGGTCTGGGGCTCGGATGTTGAATTTCTGGGGTTCAAACTGTTTGCACATCTGCGACGGCCCCAGTCTGCTCCTCAAGGGGTGCGCCAAACATATTATCACTCGACTCCTCCAAATATTGGTCGCTTTCCTCAGGTGTTGTCGTTTGAGGTGTGGTCCTGTCATCCTCGTTGTGATTATTGGAGGGTCCTGGTGAATCCATATCACATGGACTCTCCCAGGTCTGGGTTTGGTTTGGTTTGGTTTGGTTTCTTTTGTTTAACGTCCTTTTAACAGCTAATGTCATTTAAGGACGGCCTCCCGTGCGTGTGACATGCATGCGTGTGGTGAGTGCGTATGTGTGGTTTGGGAGGCTGCGGTATGTTCGTGTTTTAAATGTCTCCTTGTGATAGACCGGAAGTTTTGTCGATTTATAGTGCTACTATACCATAAAAAAATCTCTGGTCTTGTATTGTCTCATTGTTCTGGTGTTATCTCATTGGTCTTGTATTGTCTCATTGGTCTGGTGTTATCTCATTGGTCTGGTGTTATCTCATTGGTCTGGTATTGTATCATTGGTCTGGTGTTATCTCATTGGTCTGGTATTATCTCATTGGTCTGGTGTTATCTCATTGGTCTGGTGCTATCTCATTGGTCTGGTGTTATCTCATTGGTCTGGTGTTATCTCATTGGTCTGGTATTGTATCACTGGTCTGGTGTTGTCTCATTGGTCTGGTGTTATCTCATTGGTCTGGTGTTATCTCATTGGTCTGGTGCTATCTCATTGGTCTGGTGTTATCTCATTGGTCTGGTGTTATCTCATTGGTCTGGTGTTATCTCATTGGTCTCGTATTGTCTCATTGGTCTGGTGTTATCTCATTGGTCTGGTATTATCTCATTGGTCTGGTGTTATCTCATTGGTCTGGTATTATCTCATTGGTCTGGTGTTATCTCATTGGTCTGGTATTGTCTCATTGGTCTGGTGTTGTCTCATTGGTCTGGTGTTATCTCATTGGTCTGGTATTGTCTCATTGGTCTGGTGTTGTCTCATTGGTCTGGTATTATCTCATTGGTCTCGTATTGTCTCATTGGTCTGGTGTTATCTCATTGGTCTGGTATTGTCTCATTGGTCTGGTGTTATCTCATTGGTCTGGTGTTATCTCATTGGTCTGGTATTATCTCATTGGTCTGGTGCTATCTCATTGGTCTCGTATTGTCTCATTGGTCTGGTGTTGTCTCATTGGTCTGGTATTGTCTCATTGGTCTGGTGTTATCTCATTGGTCTGGTGTTATCTCATTGGTCTGGTATTGTATCACTGGTCTGGTGTTGTCTCATTGGTCTGGTGTTATCTCATTGGTCTGGTGTTATCTCATTGGTCTGGTGTTATCTCATTGGTCTGGTGTTATCTCATTGGTCTGGTGTTATCTCATTGGTCTGGTGTTATCTCATTGGTCTGGTGTTATCTCATTGGTCTGGTGATATCTCATTGGTCTGGTGTTATCTCATTGGTCTGGTATTATCTCATTGGTCTGGTCTCAAAGTTTGTCTGGTCTGGTCAAGAAGCTTGATTTTTTTTCTTTTGTTACTGGATATGAAATTGATCAGTGAATATCAATGCATCAATACTCTGTGTAAGTTATCAACAGACTCCTGGACTAAGTATCTATCCACGAAATGACACAAAGGTTACGTCCAGCTGTTAGTCCATCCTGCCATTTCCAACTGAAACCTGAGACATGTGGTTTATTGTAAATGCTGGAATCTTAGTGATATGGAAGGAAAAACAAACAATATTTATAAAACTACAATAAACAATAAACTTAATGAACCATGAAGAAAAACTCGATCTAATTGCTCTCATGCGAAGTATGAGTTTAAATATCAAAACTATGTTGGATATGTTTAATAATAACGTTGAGGGTATTTTTTTTTTATCTCTGTGAAGTATGGGGTTCTACTAAAGTGGTCGGTACCAATGAGACCAGACTGAGGCAGGCCAGACACCAGGCCAGACACCAGACGTACCACACTGAGGCAGGCCAGACACCACAGACACCAGACGTACCACACTAAGGCAGGCCAGACACCACAGACACCAGACGTACCACACTGAGGCAGGCCAGACACCACAGACACCAGACGTACCACACTAAGGCAGGCCAGACACCAGACCAGACTAAGCCAGGCCAGACACCACAGACACCAGACGTACCACACTAAGGCAGGCCAGACACCACAGACACCAGACCAGACACCAGACCAGACTGAGGCAGGCCAGACACCACAGACATCAGACCAGACACCAGACCAGACACCACAGACACCAGACGTACCACACTAAGGCAGGCCAGACACCACAGACACCAGACGTACCACACTAAGGTAGGCCAGACACCACAGACACCAGACGTACCACACTAAGGCATGCCAGACACCACAGACACCAGACGTACCACACTAAGGCAGGCCAGACACCACAGACACCAGACGTACCACACTAAGGCAGGCCAGACACCACAGACACCAGACGTACAACACTAAGGCAGGCCAGACACCACAGACACCAGACCAGACTAAGGCAGGCCAGACACCACAGACACCAGACGTACCACACTAGGCCAGGCCAGACACCACAGACACCAGACGTACCACACTAAGGCAGGCCAGACACCACAGACACCAGACGTACCACACTAAGGCAGGCCAGACACCACAGACACCAGACGTACCACACTAAGGCAGGCCAGACACCAGACCAGACACCAGACGTACCACACTAAGGCAGGCCAGACACCACAGACACCAGACCACACTAAGGCAGGCTAGGGACCACAGACACCAGACGTACCACACTAAGCCATGCCAGACACCACAGACACCAGACGTACCACACTAAGACAGGCCAGACACCACAGACACCAGACCACACTAAGGCAGGCCAGACACCACAGACACCAGACGTACCACACTAAGCCAGGCCAGACACTACAGACACCAGACGTACCACACTAAGGCAGGCCAGACACTACAGACACCAGACGTACCACACTAAGGCAGGCCAGACACCACAGACACCAGACGTACCACACTGAGGCAGGCCAGACACCACAGACACCAGACGTACCACACTAAGCCAGGCCAGACACCACAGACACCAGACGTACCACACTAAGGCAGGCCAGACACCACAGACACCAGACGTACCACACTGAGGCAGGCCAGACACCACAGACACCAGACGTACCACACTAAGCCAGGCCAGACACCACAGACACCAGACGTACCACACTAAGGCAGGCCAGACACCACAGACACCAGACCACACTAAGGCAGGCCAGACACCACAGACACCAGACCACACTAAGGCAGGCCAGACACCAGACCAGACACCACAGACACCAGACGTACCACACTGAGGCAGGCCAGACACCAGACCAGACACCAGACGTACCACACTAAGGCAGGCCAGACACCACAGACACCAGACGTACCACACTAAGCCAGGCCAGACACTACAGACACCAGACGTACCACACTAAGGCAGGCCAGACACCACAGACACCAGACCACACTTAGCCAGGCCAGACACCACAGACACCAGACGTACCACACTAAGGCAGGCCAGACACCACAGACACCAGACGTACCAGAATAAGCCAGGCCAGACACCACAGACACCAGACGTACCAGAATAAGCCAGGCCAGACACCACAGACACCAGACGTACCAGAATAAGCCAGGCCAGACACCACAGACACCAGACGTACCACACTAAGCCAGGCCAGACACCACAGACACCAGACGTACCACACTAAGGCAGGCCAGACACCAGACCAGACACCAGACCAGACACCAGACCAGACTTAGCCAGGCCAGACACCACAGACACCAGACGTACCAGACTAAGCCAGGCCAGACACTACAGACACCAGACGTACCACACTAAGGCAGGCCAGACACCACAGACACCAGACGTACCACACTAAGCCAGGCCAGACACCACAGACACCAGACCAGACTTAGGCAGGCCAGACACCACAGACACCAGACCACACTAAGGCAGGCCAGACACCACAGACACCAGACGTACCAGACTAAGCCAGGCCAGACACCAGACCAGGCTAAGCCATGCCAGACACCACAGACACCAGACGTACCACACTAAGCCAGGCCAGACACCACAGACACCAGACCAGAGAAAGCCAGGCCAGGCCAAACACCAGGCCAGACACTGTAGTCAGACAAATTTGAAGGGCAAACGTCACTTTAAACTTTCAATATCATGTAGCCATGGTGGTCGGAAATCCATTGAAGCTCGCGGGGTTCTGACGATGTGCCATATAGCTGGTAAATAATGTGTGCCGTTTAAATCAAAGATGATGTCATTTAGATGTTGCTCAATACCATGTTTAAAACTCTAGGGTAAATTAGGGTTTTTTTTACTACCATTTTACCGTGCTGGACACCAATCAATTATGGTAGATCATGACACTTATTACAACATATTACGCCAGCATAAACATTCAATATCATCAAATATAATAATGGAATCTTAAAGGAGTATATATAATTATTATATCTATGCCAACTAGTTGATATCAATAAATGACTGGTGTTGATCAGTAATTGGTAAAAAACTTTTGTATGAAAATTTGAGAAAAGTTGACTAGCCGACGAACATTACAGGTAACCGTGTCGTCTGTGTAAAGTCTACACGGGTTAGCCACACACATACATATGTATGGTTAACTTATACGACGTTTTTTGTGTGTAAAGTAAAACCAGACTCTGGTAAAAATAAAGAATTCAGAGAGCTTATCTAGAATATTTTTTTTTGGTAAAACAGTTACAATAATATAATTGCGTAAGTGTTTATCTATATATATATATATATATCGTGCCATTTTTTTTAAACAATGTGAAAAAACTCAAATTAGGCAGTTTATATGGTTGTACATGAATATAAATAGCCGCCGTGCGCGTTTTAATGAAAATTATCAATACAACACTATTTTGGTCACTTGAACGGAACACTTAAAACAATGCTCTCTGAATTCTATAGTTTCTGATTATATACCCGTATATATATGTCTCCGATACCAATTATAAACTAGGTCATTTTATCTAATTCAAATAATTTTATTTTGAAATATCTCTTTTGAATATTTCTGTAACTATCTCATAACAAATATAGCACATCAACACATTTGTTGAGAGGTTCATCATTGATTACAAACCGTTTGGTTATTTCTCAAATCTTACTCGACACAAGTGTACTGAATCAGATACACGTACAGCTCGATTGATTCATTTCCTTTCTACAGACTACATAATATATATGTTTATGTTTTATCCCATTACTCATGTCAGGGACATAGTATAATATATCATGTTGATGCCAAAATAAACATCGTTCCCGGCATTATTGAATCTTTGCTACCAAACTGAGTTTGATTCATGACATGTCTGACCGTACAGTGCATTTCTACACAGTTCTTATTACACAGCGTGGTTTTTCCGGGTTAACTCGCGCATGATCAATGGCACATCCTTTTGTCCCAGTATTCCAACATGGCGTCGGAAGACGAGACCGTATATTGTGTGTGTCGAAAACCTTACGATGAAAACGAATTTATGATCGAATGTGACGTTTGCAAGGACTGGTTTCATGGAAGGTATGAAGGACATCAACACCAAATAGCCATTAGTGTGTATTTGCCGCATAGAACCACTAAATGGAAAAAAATCTCAGAGGCTCAGCTGTTTTGGCTTGTGTCAAAATTTCTGTCGTGTCTGCCAGACATGTTGACGCCGATTATTATAATACCGCATTTGTTCAAATGATAAATATTCTGAATTATGTTATGTTATATTTACGATTAAGCTATGATATCATGTATTTGTTTTACACTTTTTTAAATAATGAAATATGGTGTCACATTTGAAAGACGTACAAATCAATTTGACAGATCAGTACTGTACTCGACTTCGGCTAATTACCGCACCTATTGACTGGCCGTTATGAATAAAGAAAAAATTTGTTTATAACACTGATTGAAGGAATAACATGTTATAAGATAAATTATTAAAGCAGTTGTAAGAGAACCTGTTTCATGAATGATACTATATGCCATTGTTTACAAACTTGACTAGGTAAGGGGAGTTAACTTTTCCGAGTTAACGTTATGTATGACTCTATCGGATGAATAGCAGGATGATTAATTTAATATTAGAAAAGGACATTTGAAACATCAAACAGCATTAAAACTTGTGTATTTACTCTTTTAGAGTGTGTATATTAAGTATTTAAATGAATTAAATCCATAACCAAAATCAGGTTGGGGGGGAAATAGCCAGAGTTTCCTCTGGCCCTGTTGTAGCGGCACTGGACCGGGTCGATCATCGGCGACCAGGTAGCTCAATCGGTAGAGCATCCGGCTAGTGTTCGGAGGTCCCGGGTTCGAACCCCGGTCTGGCCGTGCATTTTTCCACTCCTATTACATTTGGTGCCGTGGCCAAACCTTGTTTCAAGTGAGGTGAATACTTGACAAGGGGATACCCGAACCTGGGTTGTGAGTTGTGAATTAAGTCTTCTGGGTCGAAGACTTAAAAAAATAGGAGGGAAGAGTGTAGCGGAACTGGACCGGATCGATCATCGGCGACCAGGTAGCTCAATCGGTAGAGCATCCGGCTAGTGTTCGGAGGTCCCGGGTTCGAACCCCGGTCTGGCCGTGCATTTTTCCACTCCTATTACATTTGGTGCCTGTGACCAAACCTTGTTTCAAGTGAGGTGTATACTTGACAAGGGGATACCCGAACATGGGTTGTGAGTTGTTAAGTCTTCGGGGTCGAAGACTTAAAAAAAGGAGGGAAGAGTGTAGCGGAACTGGACCGGGTCGATCATCGGCGACCAGGTAGATCAATCGGTAGAGCATCCGGCTAGTGTTCGGAGGTCCCGGGTTCGAACCCCGGTCTGGCCGTGCATTTTTCCACTCCTACTACACTGTCACCATGTCTGGTGTAGGGCCAGAGCACACTACTATATGAAAACGTGGAATTATCCGACACCATTTGGTGTCGCTAAAAATTTGGTGCAAATACAATAAATACATCTAGGTGCTTTATTCCGTCAGTATAGACCCTCGCTTTACGCTAGTCAAAATTTCGTACTGTTGACCCGCCATTTTGTAAGTGACAGTACGACTAACCACTCGAATCGGAACACAATGGACCGAAAAGACCACATATGATTTATTGTGTTCTTCTTCTTCTTGCATAGTTTAAATTAAGAAAACTAAGCTTATTATTTCTCAAAACCTGTTTTATTAAATTCAAAAATTCATTATTTATAAATTATAAGGGGTAAAATATATAAAAATAAATGTTGTATGTTTTCCTTTTCGCTCCATCGTGCATTGATTAGGGTAATTAGGCTGCCCACGACCTACATAGTTAGCAATATGGCGTCGAGTCAAGTATGGAATTTTGACTAGCGTAGAGCGAGGGTCTATACGGACGGAATAAAACATCAAGATGGGACTAAATGGGTATTCTGGGGTAAATAAATATCTCCTTTATCCATATATGTAAAGTAGGTGTTATGTCACACCCGATTTTATTGTATTTGCACCAAATTCTTAGCGACACCAAACGGTGTCGGATAATTCCACGTTTTCATATAGTAGTGCCTCTGGCCTTACACCAGACATGGTGACAGGGCCAGAGGAAACTCGCGGTCTAGGGGGAAAACCACCAACTTGCATATAATTGGCAAACTTGTCTATTATATTTTAAATGGGTTATACTACAAAAAAAGCCAAAATCACTTTTAACTTAACTTTTTAGTCATAAAACATCATTAAAAAAATAAAAATAATTTGCTTGTTGCAAGTACCAATTTGATGCAATATTTCCGTATAGTAACATCAAGTTTCTAAGTAGACAACTCTTTCAGTAAACATCTGTCATAAATTATATGCCTTTCAATAATAGTACATTGCGAAATTTACTGTTTAGCGATTTTGGCTATTTTTGTTGCAAACACAAGTTTTTGGTGGTTTTCCCCAAACTGAAAATTGATTGACTAAATTTAGGACTATGCTGAGGAGTTATAACTTCACTAATGCTATTAGAACTGTGAAGCTTTGAAACCTTCTCCCAGAGAATGTATATCATAATTCAGATATTTACACTTTCAAGAACAGATTATATGTAACATCAAAAAGTCAAGATATTTTATATCATTTTAAAGCAACAACAGCAGGTTAAATTCCAGTATAGAGGATTGGAACCAATTGTTCTTGAGCTGGTATTTTTATGCCCCTGTTATGAAATGGAGAGCAAATAGACGTGTTACCCATGTCTGTCTCGTCCCGCAATGTAACTAGCTAATCTCAGGAACTGCTGATGCGATCCTCATGATCAAGTGTTTATTTTAATGAAATTATCACATGCAATCGTTGTCAACCTCTTTAAAATTAACATACAATTCAATATACAGTACCACTCTGTTAATTCTAAAATTAACAAATTTCAGTAGCCCATAAATTTTTTGCCCCCCGCTGCCACTTGAAACCCCGAAACTCGTGCGGCTAATATTTTGATATTTTTCACGAGTGCGCAGCACTCGTGAAAAATATCAAAATATTAGCCCCACTCGTGAAATATATTTGGTATTACTGAAGACACTGTTAGATATTCTGTTTATTACATTTTTTATCAACGAAAAACCTACCCCGTATGCTAACTAGGCCTACAGCGATAATTTGTAAACAAAAAAAGTAGTTTCCCCTGTCCAGGTGCTGACATATATGTCGGGCTTTCTGATTTGTCAATTATTTTGGTATTTTCTGATCATTAATTTGATTGGTCACTAGTGAAAAATATCACTTTTATAGAATGAATAATTTTTGATATTTCACTGGTAAAAATGTAATAAATAGGGCTATCTTTCTTTTGTATGTATTTTCAAACACTATATTAATGTTCTGATGCTATTATCATTTATATTAGATTAATAGCTTCCATGGTGCACCTTAATCAAGGTGCAGTCTTAACTTTGGTACTTTGTGATGATAACAAAATGTTATGTATACATTTGTATGTTGATTTTGCTTTTTCAGTTGTGTTGGTGTTCAAGAGTACCAGGCCATAGATATAGAAATATACCATTGCCCAAAATGTCAACATGTACATGGACCACTTGTTTGTAAGTCGGGAATAAGCTTTATTTATTACACAATAAAAAGTGATAATGAATAATAATACATTTCGTGAAACATGGACGCCCAATTTGAGGTGCCACGTTTGTACACAAATAACAAACTATGTAATGTTTTATTATTTTTGACAATTTGACATCATAAAAGCACAAACAAAAACACCATTTATTATTTCGAGTCGATTATTGCACAAGTCGATTAATCGGGTAAAAAGCCCTTGCAAATAGTCAACCCAATTAAGCGGAATGCACTGTAATGTTCAATGCCTATGTGCTATAGGAAATAATTATGTATTTGCTGAAATTAAGATGTACTGTCATGACAATGAATACTTTTAAGGTAATGTGTTATATTACGTATATAGTTGCTACTTATCTTTGGACAATCCCTGGTCAAATTAGTGAATGCATGCTGAGAGATCTTGTCAAGATGTCACCCTTGTACACAAAGCCTATTCTAAAAGATAGTTTGTTGTTTATTATTTTAAGATAAATATTGAATAGATTTGTTTAATTCATTTCTAGTGAAAAAGAGACGTAACTGGCACAGACATGACTATTCTGAAGAAGATGTAGAAGAAAAGGTATATATAGGACAAGGTGCAACAATACTGTGATAGAGAACAAGCTTAAAGCATTTCTTCTACACTGCTTTTGTGGATATCTCGTAGTATTTTTTTTTAGAATGAATGGAACATCAACAAAAGCAATTTTTATTCAGATTGCATTTATTTGTCAAAATATACAAAGTCCTAATTCTCTGTAAAAATACTGATGAATTAAATTGTGTCTCTCTAGCTTGAATGATAAAACATGTTAATGAGAATAAGAATCAGATCCCTTTGCTTGTAGGCTGTACAAACAGGAACAGTTGTGTTTATAAAAGAACTCAAAAACAGAACATTTCCAAGGTGAGTACAACTTAAAATGCTATGGTCTTTATAATATTGTTGAAATCTGCCACAGAATTTTAAAAGTATGAATACAAAGTGTTTTACTGTTGGCAGGGGCGTAGCTAGGCCAACAAAAATGTGTAAGCCCAGGCGAGGGGTCTTGGGACCACCTAGGCCCCCAGCGGGTCCAAGGCAGAGCCCTGGTGGTGGGATCAGGGCGAAGCCCCCCAACGGAAATGAATTTAAAGATTTAATGAGGGTTTGGAATTGATTTCCGAGATAGTAATTTCAAAATATGTTTAATCCTAAATTATACTGAACTGCAAGTTTTCCGGTATAAACCTATAATTAGTGTTCATTTGTTTCTACTGAAATATGGTTTAGACAAAAGACAATTGTCTGTCTAAATAAAAGACATTTTCATGTTCTTTTTTCTTGCAAAAATGTCCATCACAAGTTTGGCCAGGACATGAGCTATCGTTTAGCAGACTGGTTTAACTTTTTAGTCGCTGGTTCTTCCTTGGGTTTGAAGAGTGTATCGATCATGGACACATTTTTTGAAGCCTTCTTCATTTTGAATACTTGCACTTTTCAACATTATACAACCAGAAACATGGGGGTTGACAGTAATGGACAAATATGATGGGATAGCTATTCCGGAATGAACTAGACCTATATTTTATAATATATAGCACACAGTGGTACATTTTCTGGTATCATCAATAATTTGGTTATAATATTAAATCAAAACTTTGAAGGCATACTCATTGTTTTTTTTCGACGGCTACTTGAAATGTTGGACCATAACATAAAGGCAAGATTTTTTATGTATAAGCCCAGGCTTTTTTTTCTAATGGATGCTACGCCCCTGGTTGGTAGTTATAAGATGATTGATATCCCTGAACATCAATTAAATAAAAATGCATATTTTTAATGGAATAATTATGCAGAAAAGTTTTTTCTCTTGTAATCCTATGAACTGTACCTTGTTTATCCAGTGCTGATGAGATACCTGTGATGAGATGTCATGGCAGTGAGTTATCCCCCGAGTTCCTCAGACAAAATGGCTTTCATGTTCCCATCATTGTGGAGAAGAAGGAAGGCCTGGGTTTGGTTGTGCCTCCTGCAAAATTCAGTATTCAGGATGTTGAAAATCTTGTTGGTATGTCTGTTACATATTTGTTTTATTGATAAGTAGGGTTTGATACTTAATAACGTGGAAATAAGCAAAATATTCATTTGTTAGCAGGTTCCAGAAGTCATACAAGGAATAGTTTGATTATATTTTTATAACAGAAACATTGTTTCTAGTTTTCCTCTTTAGATAATGAAACAGTTTTTTTTCGTAATTATGTTGAGAGTAGTCATGAGTTACAAATTGTATTTATGTTTGTGTTTTATATATTTTCTAGGTTCAATGAGAGAAATAGATGTGATAGATGTTTCCAAACAGGAGGACTATAAAATGTTGATGAGAGAATGGACAGAGTATTATAACAGTCCTAACCGGTCCAAAATCTACAATGTCATCAGTCTGGAGTTCTCCAAGACACAGTAAGGCATACTTTCTTGTTGTTAAAGGCATAATATTCGTATATTTTGAAAAAAAAACATCCACAGATCATAATAATTGTCAAATAAAAAGTACATAGGAAGTACGTATTCAAACAGGCCTCTCCACTGGTGAATGTATCATTTATCATTTTTAAAAATATCCCTATGAAATAAAACATCTGGAGGTATTGCTTTATACCAGGTTGTCAGAGCTTGTGATACCTCCTACCCTGGTGCGACAGTTGAGTTGGGTATCTAATGTGTGGCCTGAGCAGTTACCAGATGACTGTACATACACGAAGCCTGCAGTCCAGAAGTACTGTCTGATGGGTGTTAGGGAGAGTTTCACAGACTTCCACATTGACTTTGGGGGCACCTCAGTCTGGTATCATATTTTACGGGTATGTATTCCGATAATACCAGATGAAGTATAAACATCCACAGGTTTTGTCTTACCAAGTGGAAACATGTCGCACTTGAGTGTTAACGTTCCATCAGCATCCACATCGGTGTTACAATGTTGTATTTAGCTTAGGAAACAAACTTTAGTAATTTGGTATAATTAAATTAGGTATAAAATTAGATAAGGAAGTACAACTAAAATCAAATGTGCTGTTTTGGAATATTTGGATCCTACATTTTTGGTGAAAAATGTGAAATGTTGGTGGTTTTTAAAAATTAGATATATTAAATTCCTTCAATATTTTCTATGATAAAAAGTTTTCCTTAATGGGGACAGCAAGACATAAGATTTTGTGAAATTCTTGTTTTATATGTTTAAACAAACGTGGTTATAATGCAGTTTTGAGGTAAATTGATACAGTTATGATATAATATTTTAGTGGATGGGGAACAGAATTAATATGAACATATGTTTCTGGTCATATCATGTATAATATTCCTATGTATTTCAGGGGGAGAAAGTTTTCTACTTAATCCGGCCATCCCAGGCAAACCTGTCCCTGTATGAGAACTGGCTTTCTTCATCGAATCAGAGTGAAACATTCTTTGGTGATCAGGTGGACACCTGTTACAAGTGTGTGGTAAAACAGGGACAGACATTATTTATTCCTACTGGCTGGATCCATGCAGTGTTCACACCCATTGATTCCTTGGTATTCGGAGGAAATTTCTTACATGATCTACACATACCTCTGCAACTTCAGTGAGTATTTTATCTCATTTTATCCTAAAACTACCTTTTGTAATTATCTTACAACTCTTTTACTTCTGCAAATATTGCTCAAATATCATAAAGTTTGCACTTGTAATAGACCAATCTTGTAAGATATCTTGAAAATCATCTTGTGTTTTGTACATTACTAATAATGGGAAGCACTAAAAAGTTACCATATTAGCACCATGAGATAACATTGAAAACTCTTGTCTTTGATCAGGGTGTATGAAATAGAAAAGCGTGTGAAGACACCTGCCAAATATCTTTTCCCAAGCTTTGAAACAACAAACTGGTATGCAGCCAAACACATTCTAGACTTACTGAAAGGTAATGTATATTGTGTGTAGTCTTCAGCTTATATTACACTACAAGCTTGTTATAGGATTCGTGCTACATTGTACTGTAGAAATAAGGATACAGAGTTTGGAGTACATTTATTAAAGTGTATATTTTGAGCTACCATCTGAAGATGTTGTAGCTGATTCTCTCAGTCTGTTTCACAAGCAAACAGCTATCATGACAGTAGTATTATGTTAGATGTAAAATTTCAAAATGATAAAAACCCTTTTAATCTATGTTAAAATTGTCTGCATGTATTAGTTAGCAGGTGATATTTTAATTTGTATTTGATGATGTTAACTGATAACTTTCCAGACTACGATGAGGACAACATGAGACCTCCTGTACATGTCTTGAATGGAGGAAAGGCTTTAGCTTCACATCTGAAGTCCTGGACACAGAGAAAAGATGTAAGCCTTTTGTCAGCAGCATTAATCATTGTACTATAAGGCAGTTCAAATTGAATATCTTTATGTAGTCAGTTTTAAATAAGAAATAAGTACAGCTAATGTGATCAATTATTCATTGCACTTGAATGTCACTGTCATATGTACATTTTGATATTTCAATATCATTACAGTTTTTGTCACTCTGACAGGTTATTCTGTATCCATTGATGTTATAAATAGAACACAATTCTGTAAATGATTTTATTTGAGAGATTATGAACAGTGCTCCAGTTATGTTGCATACAGGTGCGAAATACCCATCAAATCATATTTTGAGCCCTAAGTTAATTCCTTTGCTTGCTTTCAGGCAAAGATTTTCCACTCTTGAATACCAAATTATGAAATGTATGTCTGTCCATTCTTCTGTCCACACTTTATTTTCCACATAACTTTAACACCATTCAATTGTGATGAAACTTTATGTACAGAGTTAAACACTATGTCTGAAGTCAAGCAAAATTCATATATAAATGATATGACATTTTATCCAAAACTCCAATACCTAACCTACTTAACTTATGTGATACCAGGTGTGAATTACTGTATTCTGTCTCGTTTATAGTTGAATATATAAAAAAAAGAATACTTGTGCATTTTTAAATGAAAATAAAGATTAATGATTTGGTGTACAATTTATCATTGGTATAAATCACCACAAATTTGTAAGCAGAACTTATTTAATTAATTTCATTAATGTTCATAATTATTAATTATTGATGATGACCAGTTATTTGAAATTAATCTGCCAAGCAGACTCTATCTCTTATTAGTATTTTATTAGTTTTTCACAACAGTGCACACTATTAGCAAGGTGCTAAACAAACATATTGTTATCTTTTGGCATCATCAGTTCCCCAAATAAGCATCTATATGGTCTTTGAAGATATAAAAATCTTGTGAGCAACCAAACAACTGTAGAATTAATCTTATACCAAAACAGGGTTAGGCCAACTTAGGGTTTGCTTGAATGAGTAGTTGAGGATGAAAAATACTCATAACCTTCGAAACATTGGACAAATATATACAGAAGTTCAGAATGTCTAAGGTATTAAATTGGTAAGCTTGAACTTCTGGACAATTTTACAGGATAAGATAAATCAGTTTGTCTGATCCATGCTGACTATTATACAGTAGATTAGAATGTGAAAACCTTGTTTGATTTAAGATACATAGCACCCAATGTTTCGTACTTCTGATGAAGTTGAGTAAAGAATTATATTTCACTCTACATGTATTTACTGTAAAAAAGTAGAATCATTTCAAAGAGAGTTTATCTGTTGACTAAATCTGTTACCATGAATCAGTTGTTATATCAGTATTCTATATTTATCTGGTATACTACTATAGTAAGCCAGCAACACATCTGTTTACAGGGTTATTTTCGCTGTTTGTTTTAGAATCAAATGACTAAGAATTCGAAGTTTCATTGATATACAATAACAAAACAGGAAAAATCCTCCATATTACAGTCGAAAATATCCCAGTATACAGAAAAGCTATCAGTTTATATGTTTGACTGTGACCTTACAAATGAATGTCTTCTCTCTTTTCCTGCTGTGGAAATGTTGGATGACTGGTTCGTTCATTACAGTTGAACAACCTGCATCTAGTGAGTTATATAATTTCTTTTCTGCATTTACTATTTCTCCAGTGGGCTGGTGTTTTGAAAGTTCTTTTTTTAGTTTTGTATTCATCTTTTGTCTTGTTGATGCTTGTGACCTGTACGTAGAGAATATAAACCTTCCTCGTCACATTACCATGATGAAATTGTTACATCATGATCATGATCACATGTATATTGTCACCTGATCATGATGCTAATATCACATGATCATGATGTAAATGTCACATGATCATGATGTCAGTGTCTTGTGATTGTATGGTTAGTGTCACACAACTTAAGAGTATTTCGGTACATAAAGTGCTGCATGCTCTATAATCCCTTTATTTCGAGCTCTTTGGCAAGATGTAGAATATGCAGATGATTCTTTGCTATGTATGGAAGCCCTGCTTCACTAAAATGCTGACTAGATACCAGCTGCCATACATTCTAATAATTCCCTAATTACTAAGACTCGGAGTAACTAATGAGTAGATGCTTATGCCTGTGATAAATTTCTATTTGCATCATATTAGCCCACCACATAAAGAAAGTTCACAAGACAGAAGTTCAGTTGATGATGAGAAAAAATTCTAGTTTTGTTGGTTTCATGGTTTGTAGTTGCTACAGTTTTGATTACCTAATTGCAGTCCACTTGATTGACTTGTAACCAGTGCTTTACTATGGTTACCAAAACAAGTACTACTTAATGATGTGCTGAAATCATGATGTTTTTACTTATGGAATGTTTTACTGGATGTTAAATGTACCTGATCTATGATGAACAGTAGGTTAATTTTGAGAAGGCTTTATTTATTAGATCAGTGATATTTGCTGGATTTCACAGATAACTTATTGATGTAATCCTTCTGCAGATAATAGTGCTTAAGTATTTATTTGGAAAAGATGTATAGTTTTAATATGTATAGTATTTGTCATTTTCAATGACTAAATACTAGTATTTATTGTAAGTCACATACATAAAGCAATAGGATAAGAATTCTCTGGGCGGTGGTTACAGACTTTTATCTGGTTTATGTTAATTGCCATTAACGTAAAATTATAATACTATAGCAGGACATTATAGATAAATATTATGTTATCTACAGATTCCACAGCCTTGTATGGCCTACCTGTGTAAACAAACTGCTCCTAGTCATATATCTAGCACTATCCGCCATGCTCCTGCACAACTAATTTGTACCTGTGATCGACATCATTATTACCTTGTTTTATTGTATTGTTTGTTGTTGTTACATAGTGTGTTCACTTTGGTTAGAGATCGTACAAACATTTGGCATTATGAGATATGATCAGTATATTTTATTGATTAATGATCTATTACATTTTTATCAACAGACTCAATAGAGAATAATATGATCACATACTTTTCAAATTTTTTGTATGAAGTTTTAAATATATAGGAGAGATAGTCAACCCATAAAGGAATTATTTATTAATCTTTGTAACTTTGTAATTAAAAAATGTTCTGTTTAACATCATTACCAGGAGATTAAATAGGTATGCTATCCATATTTCAGTTTGTAAAAGACGCCAAGCATGATGTTCCAGAGACAATACAGTATGGAAGGTTGTTAAAAGACCTAAGCAAGGCTTGTAAAAACTTTGACATGCTGGTAAGTTGGTTTATCTTTTCAGTGTGGACATTTTTAGCAGATTTTCTCATTCAAGTTTTGATTCAGATGTTCTTATTAATAATTTTCTGACATGCTATGTTCCGTTTTCTGAGAAAAGTAAGTACATGTTATGTATCTAGATTGATGAACCAGAACCAACATTTTCTCAACACATTTGTTTACCAGAGCAGGTGTAGATACAATGATTAGGCAGTCAGAATAATTTTTCAGGAATCAACTGGAATTTAGCATTTGTACTCCCATCTATATGTACAATCACAATCCAAATAACATATCTTCATAAAAATGTGCCTATATTTGTATTATATTTGTAATATTATAGATTGAACTTAACAGTTGAAATTGTGGTCTTCATAACATGTGGTTATGAAATTGTGATCTTCATAACATGTGGTTATGAAATTGTGGTCTTCATAACATGTGGTTATGAAATTGTGGTCTTCATAACATGTGGTTATGAAATGGTCTTCATAACATGTGGTTATGAAATTGTGGTCTTCATAACATGTGGTTATGAAATTGTGGTCTTCATAACATGTGGTTATTGATCCCACAATTGTATAATTTATATTTTCATATTTTAAAGATATAAGTTGAATGTTTACTGTTATCATTTTGAAGTTCTCTTTTTAACACACCATCATATAATGACAGGTCTTTCAGATTGCTTGTCTGTCAATATCATGAAATAACATATCATCACTATACTCGAAAAGTACTGAATCTTTATGTATAGGTTCCCCTTTGTCCCTAGTGGCTAATTTTGAGTGATTATAGAAACAAGATGGCTGACATTTGGTGATCTTTGATTTTGATGGTTAAAAGATTTATTATGGCTATTTCCCAGATAGTACCATCTTCGCTAGCCAAGCCATCTGATTACGTTACTCTCAACGAACCCTTGTCAGTTTTCATCATCAGTTCTGGCCCTCTAGCGGAGATTCAAAATTACCACCCTTTATGCATGAAATTTTCAACCAATCACAACAAGCGTTACTGATGTACTTCATCGGTAATGTTTATGAACACACATGGAGGCTTGTGTCATTTTGATGAGATATGTGATTAATGACTCTTATCAATTGATCAAACACTGTGAATGTTACCCCAAAGGATTGTATGTTTCTGTATTTAGGTAAAATGCATACATAGTCGACAAGGTAACTCTACTGGGCGTCACAATTTTTGTTTACTGTGAAACCAAGCCTGAATGTAAAACACTATTATCTGCCAAGGGTTTGTGGAGTGTAACATAATCAGAAGCTTTGGCTAGCGAAAATGAGATGAGGCCAGATCCTTCCTCAAATTGCATAGATCAAAAGGAAATAGAAGTAATATTTCAAAGTCTTATGATGGTAGGTACATGTTCCATCTGGTTCCATCTGGTACCTGCTTTCAGTAAATAGAATTTGACTTTCTGTGATATTGAATTTGATATTTTAATACAGCTAATTTTCTCTGTACATGAACAAAGTTTATAAGGGTTATATATGGTAGTCATTATTTTACTGAGAACTGAACTTTCTTTTACAGACAAAAGGCAGCCCTGTAAAACTGAAAATAGAAAAACAGAAAATTGAGAAACCAAAGGAGAAGCAAGAGAAAAGTGTGAAATCTAAAAAGAAGAAAAAGAATGTACCACCCAAACAGATGGTGAACCTAGACCTCCTACACCAACACACTCAGGAAAAACTCCTCGAGATGCAGAATGAACAAAAAAAGAATATCTACGAGTTTCCTGTATGTTTGTGCAAAAGATTCAAGTATTGATTTTCCATTCATTATCATCAAAATATCTACACTCTCAAAATCAGAATTTCAAATTTTGAATGGAAATTAGATACAATATCATTAATTGGAATTTTGAAACTGACAACCTTATGAAATTATATACTCATTTATGTATGTTAATGTATGCTTGTTATTGTTATAAAGGATGATGATGATGATGATTCTCTCCCTGGTTCCCTGAAAGTCAGAATTCCAAAGGCTGGAGCTTACATAGATCCAGCTCTTAAACAAGAAAAAAAAGGTTCGCTCAAGTTTGAAATGACAGACATGCCTCTGAAACAGGAGAATGTACCACCAGATGGAATAGTTATAGAGTCGCCTCTTGACTCTAAAGCTATAGCTAAAGGATTAAAGCTCAAGGTGTCCAATGGAAAAATTGTCAGGTATATGCAGTTAACAAAATACCTAAATCCAAAGAGATGATTTTGGAGTAATTATTTATATGATAAATATATAAACGCATGATACATATTGTTGCACAACACATTATAAAAGAAAAAAACCTGAGTAAACTGTAAGACTTAAAAAAATGACAGGTTGTCTTAAAAAAATGACAGGTTGTCTTATCCTTTAATACATACGTTCTCTTATTCTTATTCTGTTGATTCTTATTCTGTTGATTGCTATATTTGAAAAGCTTTTAATTGCAGTATCAATAAATATTTTTGTTAAGTAATACGTTACTCTACTACTGTTTATTGTTGTACAGTGATATGAAGAAGAAGGGTAAAGGTACAAAAGTTGGTGGGAAGTTCCAGCCATTGGTCGGGGGAGATGGTGAAGATGCGGATAGTGATACAGACAATCTAGTTGTGGACGAGAATCCACAGCGAGGGAAAAAGGCAGCAGGATCAGCTAAGGCAGCAAGTTCCAAGTCGGCCTCAACACTAAAGCCAGGATCACTCAAGTTAAAACTATCATGTTAGTAGGGTTTCTGTCCTCATTACACATTTGGTCAAATATTTACAATTTATGTTGCCAAAAGCATATTGGAATATTATAATTTATATTATTTTATGAGTTCAATACAACCAGTGACATCTGTCTTGTGCTAGAGTTTGGTATCCATGGGACGACTGGTTCACCCGTTGTCAGTTTAATGTGACCAGGTGGGGTGTGCTGCTGGGCGTCTTCGGCAGTATGCTTCAATGAGGTAGCACTATAAATCGGCAAAAGTTCCGGCCTATCACGCGGAGACTTAACACGAACATACTGCAGCCTCCCAAAACACACATACGCACTCGCCACACGCATGCACGGGAGGCCGTCCTTAAATGACCTTAGCTGTTAATAGGACATTAAACAAAATAAACCAAACCAAACCAAACTGCTCATGCATGAATTTGTATTTTGAGAGAGATTGTATTGACTTTTAATTTGTACACATCTTCAGTAATTTCCACTCAAGAAAAATAAAAATATGAATATTATTGTTCAACCAACATGGTTTTGAAGGTTGATAGGTCTATTGTTGGTAAAGTGGGAAAACATTAATACATGTATTCACAGCTTTTATGATAAATCCGGAATTTAGAAATATTTATTGATTCTCATGAATACAATTTTTCTTAGTCCTTGGAAAATCAGCCCCGCCAGAGTCTTCTACAAGTCAGGAGAGTAGTCAAGAGTCAGATGTTACAGCAAGTCAGAGTGATTCAGAAAGTCAGGGAGAAGACCAGGCAAACCGTGCAAACTTGCCAACGATACGAGGTGGACTTAATGGTAGTATAGCAGACATACTGGAGGCTAGTGGATATGGCACGGAGACAGACTTCAAGGTGGATGATGATATTGGGTATGCTGTTGTATTCAATTAGTATGGTAATGATGAGGAGCTGTGATGGCCGAGTGGTAAGGTGTCCCGACACTTTATCACTAGCACTCCACCTCTGGGTTGCGAGTTCGAAACCTACGTGGGGCAGTTGCCTGGTACTGACCATAGGTCGATGGTTTTTCTCTGGGTACTCCGGCTTTCCTCCACCTCCAAAACCAGGCACATCCTTAAATGACCCTGGCTGTTAATAGGATGTTAAACAAAATAAACTAAACTAAAACTAAACTATGGTAATGATGTTTTTTAAATTACACATATGATGTCAAAGTGAAATCTCTGAAGACAGGCAAGCTGGGTCAAAAGAGGTCAATTTGAAGCTATTACTTAAAATATTTCTCCAGAAGTGAAAATTTGTCAGGAAGTATTCCAATGGGTTGAATGTGTAATAACTATGCATATTGCCTTGATTACAGGGGTAAGAATGGGTTATCACATTGCTCTGCTTTTTACAAATGCCACCTTCAAGTTGTTTAATCATTGAATATAATCTCGCTCAGCTATTTACATATGTTACCTTGATTAATCATGGGATATTATGACCTTGCTCAGCTGTTTACAGTTTCAATGATAAATTTTGAAAATCATGATGATTTCTCCAGTTTTAAAAATGAAAAGTTTTCTAAATTCTTGTTGTCTTTTCAGGAGAGCTCCATCACCTAGTATGAGGGATGCAATCCAAGGCATGCTGTCGATGAGTCAGATGGGTGGGATGGAGTTGTTCTCCAAGGGAAGGGGTCGACGCACAATACGCCTGCAACAGCGATCACAGCTAGCAATGGAGGAGGAGGAAAAGCTTGATTCCTGCTACAAAGATGAAGAATTTGGTAAAGTACAAAAAGGGGAAAATAGAATTTGACATTACATGATTGTTTCTACTGTAACACTAAGATGGATATTTTAGCATTTTACATAAGTATATTGATACATTGATTACTGCCTAACTTAATTTGGTAGATGTTCCAATATTTTCACATTTTTCATTTCTTTAACTATCAGGTCCTGTTGCAACAATAACACTTAAAAGTATAAAGCATCTCAGGTGTCTGATAAAGTCCAAAAATCTCTTGTTTATAAAGATAGTTTTGAAAACTGTAATATTTAATATCAATTTACATTTATTTATTGAAGTCTTACTCAGAAATCTGGTGTATGTGGCAGCATCTACATCAGCATTAGTTTGTAAATATTATGTTTTTGCTGCAAGCATTGAAAAGCATCAGTAAACTCCTAGGGTTTTAAGATTTGGTTTCAGGGTTGCTATATGGGTAAACTATACCTTCTCGGAGTCAGAATGCTTTATTCTTTATATAATTACATGCATCTAATATTTTTTTTTTATCTATGTACAGTTTATCCTACATTAGACTTGTCAGATGAAGAAGCAGAACAGATATTCAAAGCTCAAAGCAAAGGCAGCAAAGATGACACTTGGAATCCAAAAGGTATTAATGTATTCCTATCAATGTCAAAAATGATATTTAAGAAACCCAGACCTTTACCAAGTCATAGAAACTCAAGGCTTACATTGCTAACCAACAGCACTTTAAATAGGTCATTGTGGCTTTCACCTCAAAGTTCAAATATATGATTTTTTTTAGGTAACCTGAGATGACGTTTCCTGTGACCTATTCTAACTTTTTTTGTCTTTGTTCATGCATTTCCATTGTCTGTTTGGTGTCAGTACTTAATTTTCGACTTCTCAACTCATTAACCAAGAGACCCAAGGTCATGCTATTGGGCTATTGTTCAAATGAATGGCTATGGCCTACTTTCAAGGCCACAGGGGTCAAATGTGTTAAAATCCTTAAACCACATCTGGGCTTGTAGCATGCTTGGATGGAGGGCTAACAAGTTTGTTTAAACAACAAAACCTTGATCTACTTTTAAGGTTACTGAAGTGAGATGTGTTCAATCTTTTAGTTTAAAAGCAAATATTAAGTATCAGTATACGTCGGAACTCATTTGACTGATAAGACCCCTGGGAAAATATGACCTGGGGTTTAATTTTAGGCATTAAAATTTGAAATATTTTGATGCGACGTAGAATGTTATTGTTTCAAAAAATCATAAACAATCACCTTCAGATAAAAATATGTGTTAAGCTTTTAAGGAGGAAGTTATGTGAAAAATCAACTCTGCAATATTAACCTATATTTATTGTATTTCAGCTCGTGTCCAGGTTACGATACCTAAAGGGGACCGTCCACACCGCGAGGGAGTGAAGAAGGAGGCGATGGAGCAAGTCATGGCAGCCACCGCAGCCAAGCCAGCTGCCTCTCTTGTAAAGAAAGCTCTTTATTGTTATATCCTGAGTTACATTAATTTATTAAATAACACCTTTGTCTCCTTCAATATTAGTTTTAATATCAAGTCAGGAAGAGTTAGTTAATACTCTAAAGTTTCCAGGGTAAACTTTTTACAGCATAAAATATTCCAATGACATGTGCTTAGTTTGCATGTAATTTAAAGATGGGTTCCAGGTATTATTGTACATGGGTATTTCACTATACATCAAAGCCAGGATAACTCAACTTCCTAGATATTGATATTGACTTTGTTTTGTATCTATGACTATACTGTACCCACTTCAATTAGACTTCTCTAGGTTCTAATAAATGACATGTGTGACAGAACAGATAAATATCAATGGCAAACATTCTGTAAGTAAAATGTTAAACATTCTGTAAGTAAAATGTTAAAGATACTGGCTGTCATTTAATTTTATATGAACTTCAAAATTTCAAAAGGTGCAGGATGAGGTCTGATTAAAGATATGAGGTCACAATAGAAAAAAAATGAGTTGTGGGATATCATTTGAATTTGATTTTCTTTCATTGATTGGTTAAATCGATGCAATAAAATCTTAGGTGAGATTCCAAGCTAGTTATTTGCCAACCATCATCAGATGGTGGGCTGTTCAAATAGCCCTGCGTTCCTCGTCCGGGCATCCGTCTGGTCGTCTGTCCATCCGTAAATAATCCTGGTTATCGATATTTCTTGAAAAGTACAGGAAGGATATTCCTCAAACTTCATGTGTAGGTTCCCTTGGTCCCTAGCTGTGCCAGTTAAATATTTTTTGAGGAAAAAAGAAACAAGAGATCACATAGGGGTCTTGGTGCCCACCATTGAATGATCCATATCAGTCAAATAAAAGACTGATCTCTTTATCCTTCCTTCACTCTTCTTTCAAAACATTTAATAACTTTATATAACACGATATAGCAGGATTAACCTGCAACTGTCGAAATCCAAGATGGCCTCCTGTTAGCCATGTTGTTTTCTGATCAGTTACAAAATGCTATATGCACAACTTGGGACCAAAGGGAACTTACTTATGAAATATAAGAAAGATCCCTGTAGGACTTTCTGAGAAATAGCAATAACAAACTTCAATTGTCAAAGTCCAAGATGGCCGCCTGTCGGCCATGTTGTTTTCCAATCGGTCCCAAAATGCAATAATAACTAGATACCAAGGGCAACTTACATAATTATGAAATTTGAGAAAGATCCCTTTTGTACTTTCTGAGAAATAGTGATAACAAGAATTGTTTACGGAGGGACGGACCGATGTACATACCACGGACCACAGACCGCAGGGCAATTTGAATAGCCTACGATCTGATTAATGGTGGGCTAAGGAAAAAATAGATAGACGATCAGTCTGACATAGAATTAATAATAAAAGATCATTCAATGGCGGGCACCAAGATCCCAATGGGATCTCTTGTTGATAAAGAAGGGAAAGTAGAGATAAGATCACTCTTACATAGGCCCAATACGTATCATTCAATGTTGGGCGTCAAGATCCCTATTGGATCTCCTGTTGAAATATAAAAGGAAAATGTCCCATCAATTTCATGAGATAATGAATTTTTTTTATTTATTTTTTTAAGAAACCAAGACGGCCAAAAAAGAGAACAAAGTCCGAAAGTTTCTCTGAAGGAGAAGGTCAGGGCACATCAGCAGGCCTGTCTCTTTCCTCCTCAGCACCAGGTAAGGATTGGATTTGTACTGTTAAACCAAGTAAGCTGTAACAGAAAATACATTAACTTGATATTCAGCTACACATAAGAAACAAATTTAGGATAGAAAAAACTTCAATCAATATTTATACATTACTTTACTTTAATAATCACTTGAGGAATCCTTTTAACACTGTATAGATACAGTAAAACCCCAACTACAAGGGACCATGTGGATAGTTCGAGGAATTTGAAGTAATCAAGTTATCAGAGGTTAGTCCTAGGTAATAAGGAACTGAGTATACGTTTACAACACATGTGATCTTAATGTAAAATTATGCTGTTTGCCTTCTACAATATACAGTGTACCTAGTAATCTAATGGTAAATGTCACCAATAGTCAGGATTCATAATAGTTTTGAATACTGAAGTATGGAAAAAAAGGTCATGCAAAAAAAATTGAAACATTTAGTATTACATTACAGACTGTAGTCATCAAGTTACAAGAAATGACATATGCGTCCGAAAATACAAAGTCCTACCTACCTAAATATCTGTCAACATGTACCTTTCGTTCCTGGTTAATTCAAATTTACAGAATTTGATTTTTATTTTACAGAATGTGGGAAAAGATTCAAACACAATGCACATTCATGTAAAGCATAAACGTCTATTACCTTGGCTTAATATTGTCTTTTTGTAATTTGGTTTTACACCAAAATTTAACTGCCATTTGTACAGCGATTGTTATGTCAACAAAAAATACCAACTTTGATATTAGAAAGTTAGCCGTGAATCAACAATTATAAAATTGATAGTAGTGTAGGTATGTAGTAATGACACCATTAATCTGGTAATTATCTGCTGTCTGACCTGACAACTAGGTAGTGTAGGTATGTAGTAATGACACCAATAATCTGGTAATTATCTGCTGTCTGACCTGACAACTAGGTAGTGTAGGTATGTAGTAATGACACCAATAATCTGGTAATTATCTGCTGTCTGACCTGACAACTAGGTAGTGTAGGTATGTAGTAATGACACCAATAATCTGGTAATTATCTGCTGTCTGACCTGACAACTAGGTAGTGTAGGTATGTAGTAATGACACCATTAATCTGGTGATTATCTGCTGTCTGACCTGACAACTAGGTAGTGTAGGTATGTAGTAATGACACCATTAATCTGGTCATTATCTGCGGTCTTGACCTGACACCTGTATAAACACATGTGATGTCGACCACATTAACCTGAGGTTTGACTCAGCCATGTGTGGCGCAGCTAGAAATTGTCAGGTGTGTCACAAGCTTGACAAACCGATAGGATTAATACTATGAATATAAAGGAAAGGGGATTAATAATTCTAGTTTGAGGAATGCAGGGTGTATTCGACGAAAAGCTGTTAGAGTTATTCCAGGTTAATTTACAAAGTAAATATATAAGGACGAGGTCAAGACGAAGCCAATAGTTTGGCGAATAGGAGTATTGGAGTAATGTGAGTTTGAGTAAGAGAGGTTTTACTGTGTGTTTAATGTATAAGAATGGTTGTCATGAGGTTTGAGAATAAATTTGTATAACCTTTATGAATTAAAAAAAAATGTGACCAAGTTTTGATAATCATTAATGTCATATGACACTTTTTCACATAATAAGCCTATGTAATACAGTATATATCACGATAGCAGACTTTTACATTGTAACAAACCTATTCCTGGTATATGGTAGGGGCTCAAAGAATATGATTATTTGTGATGGGCTCAAAGAATATGATTATTTGCGATGTATGAATATGCAGTGGTGATCTATATTAAGAAAATATTTACATTTGTATGTAGATATCACGAAATAATTAAAGTATTATGATGTAATCCATTAGTGGGATGATTGTTGGATATAAGTTTTAAATTTATTTCTCAAAGGTTCAGCATTCCGTCCAAGCTTATCCTCTCGGCCAGCAAATCCTACCCCAGATAGTCCCACGAAACGTAAGTACCACTGATCCTGTACCACCAAACATTACATATCTTGTCACAGTACTGATCCTGTACCACCAAACATTACGTATCTTGTCACAGTACTGATCCTGTACCACCAAACATTACGTATCTTGTCACAGTACTGATCCTGTACCACCAAACATTACGTATCTTGTCAGGATACTGATCCTGGACCGACAAACATTACATATCTTGTCACAGTACTGATCCTGTACCACCAAACATTACATATCTTGTCAGGATACTGATCCTGTACCACCAAACATTACATATCTTGTCACAGTACTGATCCTGTACCACCAAACATTACATATCTTGTCAGGATACTGATCCTGTACCACCAAACATTACGTATCTTGTCACAATACTGATCCTGTACCACCAAACATTACATATCTTGTCAGGATACTGATCCTGTACCACCAAACATTACATATCTTGTCACAGTACTGATCCTGTACCACCAAACATTACATATCTTGTCAGGATACTGATCCTGTACCACCAAACATTACGTATCTTGTCACAATACTGATCCTGTACCACCAAACATTACATATCTTGTCAGGATACTGATCCTGTACCACCAAACATTACATATCTTGTCAGGATACTGATCCTGTACCACCAAACATTACATATCTTGTCAGGATACTGATCCTGTACCACCAAACATTACGTATCTTGTCACAGTACTGATCCTGTACCACCAAACATTACATATCTTGTCACAGTACTGATCCTGTACCACCAAACATTACATATCTTGTCAGGATACTGATCCTGTACCACCAAACATTACATATCTTGTCAGGATACTGATCCTGTACCACCAAACATTACATATCTTGTCAGGATACTGATCCTGTACCACCAAACATTACGTATCTTGTCACAGTACTGATCCTGTACCACCAAACATTACATATCTTGTCACAGTACTGATCCTGTACCACCAAACATTACGTATCTTGTCAGGACACTGATCCTGTACCACCAAACATTACGTATCTTGTCACAGTACTGATCCTGTACCACCAAACATTACGTATCTTGTCACAGTACTGATCCTGTACCACCAAACATTACATATCTTGTCAGGATACTGATCCTGTACCACCAAACATTACGTATCTTGTCACAGTACTGATCCTGTACCACCAAACGTTACATATCTTGTCACAGTACTGATCCTGTACCACCAAACATTACGTATCTTGTCAGGATACTGATCCTGTACCACCAAACATTACGTATCTTGTCACAGTACTGATCCTGTACCACCAAACATTACATATCTTGTCAGGATACTGATCCTGTACCACCAAACATTACATATCTTGTCACAGTACTGATCCTGTACCACCAAACATTACGTATCTTGTCACAGTACTGATCCTGTACCACCAAACATTACGTATCTTGTCACAGTACTGATCCTGTACCACCAAACATTACGTATCTTGTCACAGTACTGATCCTGTACCACCAAACATTACGTATCTTGTCACAGTACTGATCCTGTACCACCAAACATTACGTATCTTGTCACAGTACTGATCCTGTACCACCAAACATTACATATCTTGTCAGGATACTGATCCTGTACCACCAAACATTACATATCTTGTCACAGTACTGATCCTGTACCACCAAACATTACGTATCTTGTCAGGATACTGATCCTGTACCACCAAACATTACATATCTTGTCACAGTACTGATCCTGTACCACCAAACATTACGTATCTTGTCACAGTACTGATCCTGTACCACCAAACATTACATATCTTGTCACAGTACTGATCCTGTACCACCAAACATTACATATCTTGTCACAGTACTGATCCTGTACCACCAAACATTACATATCTTGTCAGGTTACTGATCCTGTACCACCAAACATTACATATCTTGTCAGGACACTGATCCTGTACCACCAAACATTACATATCTTGTCACAGTACTGATCCTGTACCACCAAACATTACGTATCTTGTCACAGTACTGATCCTGTACCACCAAACATTACGTATCTTGTCAGGATACTGATCCTGTACCACCAAACATTACATATCTTGTCACAGTACTGATCCTGTACCACCAAACATTACATATCTTGTCACAGTACTAGTACTGATCCTGTACCACCAAACATTACGTATCTTGTCACAGTACTGATCCTGTACCACCAAACATTACATATCTTGTCAGGATACTGATCCTGTACCACCAAACATTACGTATCTTGTCACAGTACTGATCCTGTACCACCAAACATTACGTATCTTGTCACAGTACTGATCCTGTACCACCAAACATTACATATCTTGTCAGGACACTGATCCTGTACCACCAAACATTACATATCTTGTCACAGTACTGATCCTGTACCACCAAACATTACATATCTTGTCACAGTACTGATCCTGTACCACCAAACATTACATATCTTGTCAGGACACTGATCCTGTACCACCAAACATTACGTATCTTGTCACAGTACTGATCCTGTACCACCAAACATTACGTATCTTGTCAGGACACTGATCCTGTACCACCAAACATTACATATCTTGTCACAGTACTGATCCTGTACCACCAAACATTACATATCTTGTCAGGACACTGATCCTGTACCACCAAACATTACGTATCTTGTCACAGTACTGATCCTGTACCACCAAACATTACGTATCTTGTCACAGTACTGATCCTGTACCACCAAACATTACGTATCTTGTCACAGTACTGATCCTGTACCACCAAACATTACGTATCTTGTCACAATACTGATCCTGTACCACCAAACATTACATATCTTGTCACAGTACTGATCCCGTACCACCAAACATTACGTATCTTGTCAGGACACTGATCCTGTACCACCAAACTTTAAGTACCTCTTGTGATATATTTTTGGACCACTAATTTTCGTTCTTAGATGAACTGCCAAGCCAATAATAATATGAAGAAACAGAAAATAAATCTTTACTATTATAGTGGAATAAAGGTTTTGTCCTAAATCATGTAAACCACTCTGGTTTTGGTTACAGCTGTAAATTATTTATGAGATGTCAATAGCAGTGTTAGAAAGGTTTTCTATAGGGAAACATAACTTACTTTTCTATTCAATTACAGCAAAAAAGCCTCGGAAAGGACAAGCAACAGCAAAGCAACGACTTGGAAAAATTCTCAAAATGCACAAGATGAAAATATTTTGACAACACATTAGTTTGAATATATTTACAGAGCCACATTACTGCCAATCAGTGATCTATGCCAAAGTCTCATATCATTTCTGTTATTTTTCTTAATTTTATATTAAAAAAGGAATGTAAATGTCAGAGAAGGGCATCCAAATGTTACCAGTATCATATACGTTTTGTTCAGGTGTATTAAAACCATGAATGCCTTTACTTCCTATTTCATTACCGTGGTCATTAGCTTGTAAGTGTGCATGATTGTTGAGATTTTAACAAGAAATTAAGTCAAAACGTCTTATTACAATTGAGGTTTTAGATGCATTTATTTTTGTATATTCAGTTCAAAAGATTTTTCTAAACCATAATAAAACATTCTGTAGGCTCCTCATTCTGTTTTAGAGATTTATAACATTTAATCATTATATTTAATGCAAATCTAGTCATGTTTCACTGACAGATATGTACATTTTACCTCATATTTAAGTACATGTATATTTAAATAAGTCTTATTAATTTATAAAGTTGTTCTCCAAATTATAGGCATATGTGCAAAAGCTCCCAAGTTCATACTTAAGTTTATACTTTGCCTGATGACATATTTCCTATCATCTGTACGGAGAAATCTTCTGATGAAATAATTGATACCAGCTGCAGTAACATTTCATTGTTGATCTCAATTTGTAATTGATCTCAGGCCAGCGATTGTAATGGAAGCGGTTTTTTTTATTGAAGAATAGAAAGTAAAATGTAAGTTATTCCCTTTTATTATTTTAGTCATGTGGACATAAATAGAAGTAAACAATCTTTCAAAAAAAGTTAAACTTAAATTTGATATTCTATTTGTATCTGCAAATCCAGCAATTGGGGCGACTTTAAAGTCAAATATCAATTTATGATTTGGAACGAGGGGTATATTATACCTGTATCCAATCAATTTTAAAAAATAAATAAATTATGCCATTTGTTGATAATTTTTTAACCTTTTGAATTATTGACATCAATTTTAAATTGAAATTAATTGAAGGATAAGTAAGTTTATCAAATTTCTTTTCATGTGTTACCATGATGCTAGATTTAAAAACTGTGATATAATTGACATTTAACCAAGCAAGAGAAAAGAATTGACAAAACAAGGACTTTTTCCCACATGTGTATTATACAATACCTCAAGCACATTTCAGCTGTAAAAAGTGCATATTAAACAGTTTTAACCAACTTAATATTGTAAATACTTTGAATATTTAGTTAAGTTAATTTACTTTTAGTTGGTTATACATGTAATTAGCAGTTTGTAGGAGGTTGGGCCTTAACTAGTGTAGCGTCACCCAGACAGATGATTTGGAGGGGAGCTTTGGTGGGTGAGAGGTGTCACAAGTGCTTCCCTATCCCACATATCTATATTCATGCATTTTATATCTGTACAGTGTAAATTTTTTCAATATGTAAATTCTTATAGATAATTAACATACTAACCATACTTTCTTACTGGGACTCCATGCAAATTTTGTAATTTCATGTACATTAATATAAAATTACCAAATGCTACTTTAGGGTACAAAACTTATAATAGCATGCTACTTGTGATGTCTTTTGTATAAATAGAAACATTCAATATGCTTCCCCCATTTTGACTGGAATCTATTCACTACATCTCCGTTAACTGTGATAAAGCAGCATGTTATGAGGCATGACAAATTATGACAAATAAGTCAAGCTTTATATAAGAGAAAATGCTAATATCCCAGAAATCTCTTCCATAATATTAAAATACTCCTCTCTTCCTAGAAATTCTAATATCCCAGCTATCTTCCTGAAAACTAATATCTCATTTATTTCTTCCTTAATATTCCAATTTCCTAACTGTTTCTTTCTTGATATTCCAATATCCCATGTTTCTCATCCTTAATATTCCAATACCCTAGCTATCTATGTACAGTTGTGTTTGTGTACGGGAGTACCCTATGTTTATTGATGTATTCGTGTACAGGAGTACCCTATGTTTATTGATGTATTTGTGTACGGGAGTACCCTATGTTTATTGATGTATTTGTGTACGGGAGTACCCTATGTTTATTGATGTATTTGTGTACGGGAGTATCCTATGTTTATTGATGTATTTGTGTTCGAGAGTACCATATGTTTATTGATGTATTTGTGTCCGAGAGTACCATATGTTTATTGATGTATTTGTGTCCGAGAGTACCCTATGTTTATTGATGTATTTGTGTACTGGAGTACCCTATGTTTATTGATGTATTTGTGTTCAGGAGTACCCTATGTTTATTGATGTATTTGTGTCCGGAAGTACCCTATGTTTATTGATGTATTTGTGTCCGAGAGTACCATATGTTTATTGATGTACAGTTGTGTACGGGAGTACCCTATGTTTATTGATGTATTTGTGTCCGAGAGTACCCTATGTTTATTGATGTATTTGTGTCCGGGAGTACCCTATGTTTATTGATGTATTTGTGTACTGGAGTACCATATGTTTATTGATGTATTTGTGTACTGGAGTACCCTATGTTTATTGATGTATTTGTGTACGGGAGTATCCTATGTTTATTGATGTATTCGTGTCCGAGAGTACCCTATGTTTATTGATGTATTTGTGTCCGAGAGTACCCTATGTTTATTGATGTATTTGTGTACGGGAGTACCCTATGTTTATTGATGTATTTGTGTCCGAGAGTACCCTATGTTTATTGATGTATTTGTGTACAGGAATACCCTATGTTTATTGATGTATTTGTGCCCGGGAGTACCCTATGTTTATTGATGTATTCGTGTATGGGAGTATCCTATGTTTATTGATGTATTTGTGTCCGGGAATACCCTATGTTTATTGATGTATTTGTGTACTGGAGTACCATATGTTTATTGCTCACATTCAATGGTCTAAATCGAAGGCAGCAGTGACGACAATTGTCACATCATACATTGTTTCAGACAGTGTATGTTCTAGCATTGTAAGAAAATTGTACATAAAATTGTAAATAGATGATAATGTATATTTTTCCTGTATAAATGTAGTGTACAGATATCATTCATTTTGAAATAATGGTTTAATATCCATTTGTATGGATTCATTGTTGATGTTTGAACATTTGTTTATTGTGTATTCATTTCCAAATCAATAATTTCTAAGTCATATTTGTCGAAATATGAGAGCGAAGATGTAGATGTTTTTGATATTTTTGATGAAATATGTATTAAATTATAAGATTATTATACAAAGTATACTGCAGTTTGATAGCTAAATCATTGAAAAAGAAAATTTTGGGGGGGTTTTGGCAGAAATAGGGAAAGATTTCAAAAGTAGCTGAAGTAGAACAGATATTGTGCTTACAGAATTGTAATAGTAAATACCTGACCAAGTAATCAAGCAGTTTCATTTATAGCGACAAATGACAATATGTATAAAAGGTAAATGCTTCCTTTTGTTATTTAAACAAGACATAAGGATAAAACTAACAAAGTTAATTATATACGTGTATTCATAGCCACAGTGGACTAATCTTTCACCCTCTTTTAGACTAGATAGAGAGACCTCAGCCCGAGATATGGCTTGTCAAGTGTCTGGCAGCTTAAGAATCTGATTCAAGATCTCTTATTCAGAGTGCCCTTAGATGTTTCAATTCTAAACAGCACTTGAGATTCAAGTGTCTGATTCCACTTTTCCAAGTTTGGATCAACTAAGGTTACCTCCTATTTACTTTCTGCTGCTAAAATTAATAATTACTGACACAATAATTTCTGTTTCCACTGGTAATATTTTCAAGTACATATGTTTATGTAGTTACAGTTCCGTTATAGCTGTCGGTGTACAGGAATGACAAACACATCAATAGGTCTGGAAATACAAATTAAAGGGCAAATGTTCACACGAGGCCAATTTAATTCAATAACATTTTGGATCAGTGGTAAATAAGGTAGGTTTGAAAAATCTATTTAATCAGAAAATTAAAAAAAATGTGATGAATATACTTATCAGTCATTGAGAAAAGTGTTACTGTAAACTAAAGGGAAATCTAGAGAATATATTGGCCAAATTACATGGTAGAACAGGTACTATGATAATGTATTGTGTTGTCACTCATCTCGGTGATTCTCTGTCCCATTATTTCTGCTATTTAAAAGCATACATATGGTTGTAGTGATAGCTGCTTTATATGACAGGGATATCAATTGGGTAAAAGCTATAGAAGTCCTGTTTTGTTGGTATTATTGTATTTTTTTGAATATTTATTCAAAAGATATTGTTCTTATTTTTAAAAGAAAATGTTCATGTCTCGAGTTACTTTTATTTATTTCTTGTTGGTTGAAAAGGCATTTTAGGTTCTTATATATATTGTACATACAATATTGTATATAATGTATAATGCAAAATATCAAAAGATGTATATAACTGTGTATGTGACTACACAAATAAATCTAACGAGGAAATCTATCATCTGGTTGGTTGTATCCATGGAGACCATTTTCAGTGTAAGTACACCATCCCCATGACAACGTACCATCATCATATACAGAGCTAAAGTGATCGCCAAAGAATCCCACTTTTCTGAGCCATTTGCATAAGAAATATAATCGGTAATAAAACATCTCAGAGATACCTAGATGGTCCGGTTTTACCAGTAACTTTAACAAGTTGCATGACTAAAACAGTAAATCATCCAGTGATTATAATATTTGATACATCGTTACATCACATTTAAAGTGTTTTCACAATTTCCCCCATGTGTATAATTCAGACAATTTCGGTAAAAGCCAATACGAGTTCTCAACTTAAGAAACCTGATGAATTTTATCAAACTGAGGTCAATAGTACAATTCTTCTCTGAAACCACTGAACATATAAATGTCAATTTGTGGTAGGACTGAAAGGAGACCAATATAGTTACTTTTAGCTCCATCTCAGCTGAAAGCCGGTCTGAACTATTGCAATGAGGCATCAACTGTGTATGTTGTCTGTAAACTGTTTTCGATGAAACTGGATATGCAACCTCGTATTCATAAAATCTTGGATGCGTTTTATAATAGGACTTGGATTGTAACTTAGTTATTGCCCTTTGCACATTGTAACTTGAGAGTTCATATTTTGTAGTTCTATTACCATTTGACCTAATCAATAAAATCAAGTTCTATGGGACCGATTTGATTGTAACTTTAATTGCCCTTAGCTACGACGGCCCATATGCCTGGGCAATATACACATAAGCAATCGAGGTTTCCAGAAAAACGGGGTCGAAAAATTGCATATGCAGTTGTTTTTTGCCAAGTGACTGACTGATTTCATCGTTAGATTTTGCTTTGCTTTTTGCTTCTTTTTTTTGCCAACGCAGTGTTAGCCCATAACCGCCTTGGCACATTTCGAGCTTTGCTCAGTTAATTAACATACCATTTGATAAATCCTGACTGCCTGATGAAGCACAGGTGGCCCATTGAGACAGCTCACTTGACCTTGTAAGCTTAGGTGTAATGTGTGGGTAAAACCATAAGGTACAAAGGTTAAGGGGAGGAGACATGCAAATAGCCGGATTCAAAGAATGAAAGGTTGGACAACCTTGATTGTAGACCACAGGAAAACAATACGTGCAGTCAAAATGGACGAAGAATTGAATGGTGCATCCATGATCTCAATGGGCCACCTGTGCTTCATCAGGCTGTCGGGATTTATCAAATGGTTTTTAGCAAAGCTCGAAAAATGCCAAGGCGGTTACGGGCCAACACTGTGATGTCAAAATAAACAAAAAGCAAAGCAAAATCTGACGATGAAATGTGTCCGACACTGGGCAAAAAACAACTGTATATGTAGGTTTTACATATGTAGGTTTTCGACGACGCATTTTAGGAAACTGCGGACAAACATTTAGTGCTTATGTGTATTTTGTTGAGGCGTATATGGGCCTTAGCACTTCTGTTAACATCTTAGCTTGTGAGCAAAACTTGAGTAAATATGAATGAATTTTGATTCTCACTCCGTTACATGAACAGAATGAGAATGAGCATCTAGATTTTAATTAGATTTACATGTAATGGGTGTTGTTTTAGGTGTAGAGCAATAACTACAGGTCCAGGTGAGCGTTTACCCCTACAGCCCTCTTGTTTCTGTGTCGGTGAACTGAAATGGCAGTTTATGCTTACTTTACACGACCGGGTTTGAAACTGTTGATCGGCTGGTACAGCCTAGGCACTGTGTATTGTTTTGTATTAACATTGTAATTGTTCATGTCGGCAAATAGTTATAGCTGTGTACAATGTGCATAACTGATTTAGCATTTTTCGTTTAAAAAAAAAAAGAAAAAAAAAAATTCCCTAGACTATCCACAAATACGCTAAGAAAAAACTACTTTTCAAACAGAACAGTGTCAATCTGGAATGAATTGCCAGAACAAGTTATATCAGCATTAAATGTAAACTCCTTCAAAAATAAGCTAGACGATCACTGGAAAAACCAAGAACTTTTCTTTAATTACAAAGCATCAATTAAATCATAAACAATGTACAGTAGACCGGACAGAAGTACTATATCAATCTCATGTATTATTTTGAGTCTAGTATAGAGGACTTTAAAAGTCCTGAACCAGAAATAAACTTATCTTATCTTATCTTATCTTATGTATAATATTATGTATTCATCCAAGTCGACTGACTGACATTCTTTTGGGAGGTCTGGATGGTGTGAAAATGTGACATCACAATATTGAAACATGCTAACACTGTGCCAAGGTGTTGTATATGTATCATCTATCGAGTACAACTTGTAGGATGCATAAATGTTAGACACATTGCATAATAGTTCCGTTAATAACTATGATATTGCTGAACGCTGTGAACAGTTCACAAACAGTTGATGTATTTCAATTTTGCCAAGGAAAACAGATTTAACTGCAAGCGGTTCATAAACAGTTTGTGTAATTACCAAGAAAAATCAGTTTTCATGATGAGCTGCTAAAATCAAATTTGGCAAAAATGACATCCCCGGTGGTCATATATACGAGAAAGGGGGAAAGCTCTTCTCGTATATATGACCACCGGGAGTGTCATTTTTGCCAAATTTTAATCTAGCCCGCCAAAACGTCTCAAAATGTGTTAGATCTATATATACACTAGGGGAGGTCCAAATACATGTAGACTGTCCCTGTGATATTTTCTGTTATCTATGTCTCTGTTTTGAGATCAGAATAGATTTAGAATTTATCGACAAAATTACATAACGAGGGTGCCAATATATCGGAAGGCTCCAAGCTCGATTACTGTTTCATCGGACGTAACGTAACGATTACATCGGTCTGGCCACCTACAGGCAAGCAAACGTATTGTCATCATGGCGTCCATGGAAATGTCAACAGACGCTGCGTAAAACTTATCTTGCCCGTGGACTTTGTTCTTCAGAGAAGAAAAGTGTATAAACTGTACTGATTTGAACGACACACTGACTACCCTACTGATATCAAGGAATGCGGAAGTAAGTTGTCCACGATCACTATTAGGTTGTTAGCTTGTGTGAACGATTGGCTACAGTAACGGCCTAAACACTGTTAGGTAACGTTGCTCTTAGGCCTATTGATCTCGACTCTAATTACTCCTATACGTATATGAGGTCTTATTCCACCTGATTACATTGGTGGATATTGACAGTCTGTCAAAAGTTTCCTGTCGTGTAAACCTCTAATATTATTGGAGTAGAATGTGAATTATTAATATTTACAAGCCCCTGTGTTGTAACCTAGGCCTACTACAATACTAGTAAGTAGTTGTTCTTCGCCGTAGGTATTTATGTTCTGGTTTCATCTGAATCTCTTTAGGACCTACTGACAGTAAAATACGTGCAAACAAGTATTGGGACACATGCATTTTGAAGGGGAACAAAAAGAAAAATCAATGGAAGTTTATTTTTGACTTTTATTTTTTCAATACATTTTCTTGACTAGACTAGACTAGACTCTAGTATCAGTACTGTAACCATTTCGATGGCCGACAAGAGCCTGGCAAAATGAAACGGAAAAAAAGACTAGCAGTAGCCTACAGTAGGTTTCTCATATCTTTTTGTACCAAAAGTACGGTACAAAAAGATGTGAAAGAGTTAGAACTAGTCGCTTTTGTATCCTTCTGTACTAAAATAGCGACCAAACAGCCATCGTGCAGAAACATGAAACGGCAGACATAAATTAAACTAACCTGGGTTTGACAAATGACTTCCTGATAAAGCTGTCATCACATATTATATAGCAACGCATTTAGTACAAAATGATTTGAATTTCACATCTTTTTGTACCACGGTACAAGATGTGAAAAAATGTCGGCCTACCATTAAAAAATGTGTAACAGTAAGTTTTTACTACGCTGGCAGGTCAAAAGTTTTTCTGCACATTCTGATTTTGCTATATAATCTTACCATTTGAACATTTTTTCAAAGAATTTTTGTATTCTGAAAGAGTTTTTATCTAGTTTCATTTGACAATATTTTCATTATTTTCCGTTGTTCTTTATTTGAGAAATTAAAATTTATTTTACAATAGAAATGTTTAACGCCATTTTGATGATAATTTAGTAAGTTAATGAATGATGATGGTGACACGTGAAATTTGGTTTTGTTATTACTTTTAATCTGTACCTACATAGGAGGTATTATATATAAAAACGTGTATGAAGAATGTCTAGCTATTTCTTTTCCAACACATAAAATTTCAATAAAAAGTGATTCAAAACATTGAAAATACAAAGAAATTATAGCAGAAATAGGTTGCGAGGAAAGACTTTCGATCCGAAACTGTATTTCATTTTGCCAGGTTCTTGTCGGCCATCGTACCGTTGTAACTGACACCGGAAACACATTTTTAAGGCAATGATTCCATTGGGAAATCCAGAGACTTGTATATCAGATAAACAAGTCTCTGGAAAAGCCTACCAAGGATGTGTGGGTCGTCCTAGATTTAAATACCCGTATTGTCCTATTGGTTGCCGTTCTACTGTACTGTATGTTCTATTCATTTAAACTTATTTTTGGTGTCCAGTTTGGTTTCATTTTTAATAGCATATATTAATGATTTCATAATAAAACGTGACCTAAATTCTATATAAGTTAATTTTATTTAGTTTAATCCGATAGTTGTTCATTTTGTATTCTGGTTTTTGTGGACAAATCTGTGATAATTTAGATAGGATTTTTACTGTATACATGTTTAAGAAATAATTAACGATGATTCGTGTATTATTGCAGGATATACAACGAGGACGAGGATATTTTGCAATTAAATTAATAACGAAGGCCGCAGGCCTGAGTTATTAATTAAAATTGCAAAATATCCGAGTCCGAGTTGTATATCCTGCAACAATACACGAGTCAAAGTTGATTATTTCTATTCTACCATGTACTGTTTAGTTCTGAGATCGACCTCTTTCTAATAGAAAAACAGCAAAGAAACCCCGGAAAAACCTTATAATTTATTTCTTGAGTATTGCATTATTTGTTGATGAAATATACAGGCAATACAGTACTACGATCAAGAGCATCTATCATATGGCATTGATTTTGAAAATTTAAAAAAAAAAGGATAAAAAAAAAAGAAAAAAAAGTGGGGGCCTCCGTAGGATTCGAACTCGCGTCGTGATAAAGATATATTGAAAGACTAACCCATTAGCCCACTCGGCTATAGTAACCTTTTATGAAACGGGTGAATATTAGATATTTAAAATTGTAACAGCCGTGACTCACGAGCGTGTATTATTGGCACGAGCGTGGGTTATTGGAAAATAATGCATGGTTTTTAACCAATCAAAACTGGCGTTACATAGCAAACATGGTAGAATATGTATTATAAAACTTATTTATTAGAGTAACCGAATGTAATAGTATTATGATTCCTTTTACCTGAATAAATATCATTATCATTACCAGACCTACAAAGGTAAAGTAATTAGCCAAGGACAATTACCGCTAGTCTCAGCTGAACTGTATTATCAGCCCTTTATCAACTCCAAAAATGAAGAGTATAAAGGAATAACGAACATATATATACAAAGCATTATACAGCCACCATAACTGTGAAGGAGATATCTGTGGTTCTGGTTCACACAAGGGTGGGGAGGTTCCCACTTGGGAGGCAGGGTATTGATTTGGTGCAGTAGGCCAGCGCAGTACAGACCTGCATGTAATTTTGAAAGTTTGGTTAGCAAAACAAAGTTTTAACTTCAGCTCTATCAAAAGAGAGAGAGAAAAAACAGCAACAAGAAGAGAATACCGACGTAAGTAAACAACCCAAAAATTGATAAATAATAGCAAAGCAACAACAACAACAACAACAACAAAAACAACAACAACAAAATTATGTTTAAATATAAAAATGCAGTAAAAATGAGGTTAAAGGCCAAAATACAGAGCTTGTAATAAATTATCACGTCCTTACGTGCAAGTCCGGAAAGAAGGTCGACAATAAAGATGGCCACGTTTATCATGCAGCTAAGTGGTAAGATGTCGCTATTTTTTGCTAAAGAAGCGACAGTATATTCACTCGGTTGTCGCAGTCACATGAATATCAGTGAAAGTTAAAATATTAGATATGTGTATTATGGTAGTTTCCTTATTAGTTTGATACACCCCGAGAAGTCACAATTGAAATGGCTTAATTATTGCTCTTAAAATGCGTACATGCAGTAAAATATATACATCTTTAAATTGGCTTTAATTTCAAAAGACGTTAACTTAATCAAACCTAAGATAGACACTGCATAAGTATATGAATATGTTTATATATATCCTGCTGATTGGTGGCAAAAACAAACGGGTCTACAATACGTGTATTTTTCTTTTCTTCATACAGGTCCGTTGACAAATTGGAAACATGGCACTAGCTACCTATAAAGAGGAAAATTTGTGTTGTCCTATATGTACGGAGGAGCTGAAGGAACCAAAGAGTTTGCCATGTTGTCATGGATTCTGTAAGGAATGTCTCCACTCGTATATTTTGTCAAAGACACCCGTGCACGAAAAACGTTTATCAGGATTTAAATGTCCTGTTTGTCGTACATTTACGGCGGCACCCAATCAGAAGTCCCCGCTCCACCAATGGGCGAATGATTTCCTGACAGATTTCAGATTTGTAAGCATGCTAGATACACTTCCAGATGACATTAGATCGCCAGACAGTGGCTCAATAAACTGTACTTGCAACCAGGGGCATCTTGCCATGTTCTGTCAAACACATATGCAGGAGATTTGTAAGACTTGTGCCAGCCATACGCACCGTAGATGCTTAGTCGTTTCTAAAAACATGGTAAAAACAGAGTTTGGTAAGGTCCTTAACAAACTTCATGTTTTGGTGCAGACTTTAGGAAAAGTGAAAATGGATCTAGAGAGAAATGACAATAATTTCGATGTAGCACGTTTCAGACGTTCTGTTGTGAGAAATCGCCAAATTAGGAACAACAAAGTCATAAATAGTATTCAGACTACGATCGACCGAATCATGGATAGTCATTGCTTAAACCTGGAAAGAAACAAGGCTGAGTGTCAAATGGCCATTGATGATGCACGCTACCAAATAAAGATAGCGAAGTCACTGGGAAGTCAATCGACATATCAGTTACGTACATCTGTTGATGTACTCGAGGTTACACTGGCGGATCTTGAAGAGCGACACCGACGCCTCACGAGGTTACCAAACTCCCTTAACGACATTAAAACACGAGCGGAGGCCTACATATCGTTCGCTGTCTCTCATTTGAAACCGATAGATTCTTCTGTTGAGTTTGAAAAAAAGGGAAGCAATATTCCGAACTATTTCGTTCTACGATTACGGGAATCTTTCGATGCCAAGCTCCCATCTGATGCCAGGAATTGTCTTATTACTGGAGCAGTCATACTCACAGACGGGCGGCTTGTGCTTGCAGATACCAACAACAGTAACATCAAATTATTTTCATCCAGTTTTGTGTTTGTGAATTGTATTAACCTCCTTGCACCTCCCTTTGACGTGGCCGAAACAGAATGCAACAGTATAGCCGTAACGTTCGGGAAAAGAAACACTATCCATTTCTATGAGGTCAACGATAAAGTACCTTATGAACATACATCTGTTTCAACAGACCAGCCTTGTTTTGGTGTCACCTCGGGCAATGATTTGCTTTATGTGTATTGTGGAAACTCATGGCTCAATCCAGCGTGTATCAAAGTCTACGATTATCAACAGACTTTGATCACAAAGATTTTCACGGACATGTTTTCGAAAGGAGAATACTTGGGATACTGTCCGGTTTCCGAATGTTTGTACGTCACTTCAGAAGAACTGTTTACGTCTCAGCAGCTCCATTGCTACCCCGGCGATGGCGATTGCAAGAAGCTACCTGGTTATACCTGTCGGGATATGCTGGGTTGGACAACTGGCTTTATCAAAGGAATGGTCGGCATTAGGTCTGGCATCATAATGGTTATTCGAAATACTCGGAAATCTTTAGGGTCGTTGTTGTCGAGGTCAGTTATTGTTTTTGGAGAAGACAGATTTATTCCCAATGCTCGGCTTCACACACAACTTCTCTTGGGAGCAGACGATGCACAGTTTGCGCGAATAGTGGTGTCAAATAAACAGCGAACATATCTCCTCGTAGCCCAGGAAGCTCCGTTTTTCATGGACAAGAGAAACAACCAGGTGAAAATCTTCCGCATTTCCCCTCGTTAGTTGATTTCACTGGCACGTCTTTTCACTGTCTACGAAAAATTCGAAAAGTTTGTAAATGGGTACATTTAATGCATTTCATTGTCATAAAGAAGCGTGTAGTTGCAAAGGGTTGTGCGCAAATCGCCTCAACTGACGCTACGTCATGCTAATTCATTCTTGTGTTAAACTACAAATAAATTAAATATTACATGAACGTGAGTGCTATATCCTACATTTGTAATTATTTTAAACTGCGAAATTTCGATGTCTGTTTTACTGAACTACTGTAATGGCAATATTAAGATATTTATTTGTGATGAAGGATAATCCCTGTTCAGAAAATTATCCAGCTCGAAGAAGATTGTTATTTAATCAACAACTGTGAAGTTTCCGTTAATTTATTAAAGTCCCCATACTCCCAAAGAAATATACATGTATACAAATGTTTACATTTTTTCCTACTCTTCACAGTTTTCAGACTTAATATATACCTAACAAATTATCGCGAATCAAAAACTGAGGAATATGTGTATTCGTGGAAAAATACGGGAAATTCCCAAAAGTAAATTACATGTGCATGTACTGGGTCCGACGGACTAAAGTTTCTATGCAAATTAGTCCCACAATGCAACGGGCGGGTTATCAGTCAACACAAAATGGCGGAACGCCGAAATGGTGGGCTTGCTAAAACGCAGACAGATTCTCCTAAATAGAAACGTAAAAGGGACTGGAATCGACAAAACCCCAGAAGAGGAAGACTTGAATTCCGATTTTGTCGGGCGTCTATTGGATTGCTGGTTAGTTGTTTTTTTCGTATTCCTCGAACATATCGATGTTTTTGTTGTATGCATATTTAAGAACAACGCTCGTGTGTAGTTTATGTGTAGTGTACGTTGTTGTAGCCTGGCTCTCGGCTCTGTGATACAAATATCGCGATAGCCTAAAAATAAATGCGGCGAGTTATTTTTCGGCATAGCCGTATAATAATATTTTGGCCTGGATATGATGCGACAGGTGGCGTTACGAGTCAAGATGAAGTATGTGATTGGTCAATGTAGCGGTAAATGCAAAATGCAGATATGCAGTTAAAAGCGAAACTAAAGTTAAGATTGAATGCAAGTGGATTATCTTTTCAAATGACACATTAATAGAATTATATTCCTGATTCAAGTGCAGTCTTATTATCACCAAAAATGATTCAAACTGATATAATTTTGTTATCCGTGCTGAAACGCATTAGTTCGTTAATTTATTCACCAGCAATTTTACATTATAACCACCAGCATTAAAACTATGCCGTTTATCTTTTTAAAGATATTTCTTGTTATACACTGATGTCACAAGGATTCCCCTGATCAAGCGTCCAGTCCAATGGTTATTTTGATGTTAGGAGAGCGTGAATAAGCATCTTTGATTGCCATTAATACATGTGTGCAACTAGAATTAAAGGTTATTTGGGAGTATACGGCTTTAAGTTACAAACCGAATTTTCAATTGTATAATGCATATTAAATATGTAGTTAAATTGTACATAAGCTTGTATTAAAATGTGTCTTGTTTTGTTCATGGAACTGTCTTCTCGTCTTGGAGTTCAGTATGTTGTCAGTGCCAATAATCAATCCTCTATTCTCACTATCTGATTGGAATTCCTCCTATAATTATAGAATACGACGACAATCCCATGGTTATAATATAGTCTGGCAAACTCTTATTGTAATTTTTTCTACAAACAACCTTTTCTCAACTGCACATAGTACTAGAAAGAACAATTTGTGTATATTATATAATCAAAATGTATATATCCACAACCAGGAGGTGTAATATCATTATTGTGAAACAATTATATAAAAAAAAAAATTAATGGAGATGTCACCATTACTCCTTTAAAAAAAATGACGAATAAGTGTCATTAGTAAGCTAAACTAAGGTTTCAACGACTTTAAGACTGTGATTCTGTGATTTTTTTTTCAATACGTATTCTGAATTAGGTCAAATGTCTGTAGTTATAAGGTAGGTTAAAAGGTTTTTAAGTTTTTCTTAAAATAAAACACTGGGCCATGATATATGGCTATAGATATAATATTAAATTTTCCTTCAAAACTATGCTTTCAATTTTAGTCTGAAGCCAGAAAATATGGTATTCAAATATGATCCTGTTGTTAGTATAAGTAATGTTGATGCATACCATGTAGGTAAAGCATCCAGATTGGCTATCATGTAACTTAAACGTAACCTTTGATTTTAAATAATTTAACTTATAAACTAGCATTCTAAGCCTTAAACAAATAATCCATTTAGGTACTTCATTTTAAATTGACCAAACTATCATTCATTAATTGCTTGTTTAGAAACATATATTGATTATAATGTACATCAATAAAATAGTCAGTATTTTTAATTCTATGAGTTTTGGCTCAGACAGTAGTTTTTGGTACATGCGCTTTGAATGTATACGTCGACACTAGTTGGAACAGAGTGGGAACTAGACCGCATTGGGGAGTGTGGCTATATTAGTTACCCATCCCGGACACTGCTCTAGGTGAACATAATAGGATGTTACAGTGTTTGATAAACGAATGACTTTGATGGTTTGTACTTATAAGTAAAAAATAAGTACTCGCTATATTGAATATCAACAAGCATGCTGGCATCTATAATTGCTTAAATTTGATTAAGATTTCACCTGTTGCATCTGACTAACGCTTCTCTATAGTACTTCAGTGTTTTGGTTTAAAACTACTACAGCTGGTAGGTTTGAGACTGACCGGACAACAAAGTGGGTGAGAGGCAGTCATCTGTGATTCCTTGTGTTGTTTCTTCTTTGTCGCTAGTTGTACATGTCAATATAGGGTTGAAGAACTAACATTACATTTCTGTCAGATTGTTATGTTGAGGGGTTACGAGGAAAAATGGAAAGAACCAATGAAGAACTTTGGATGGTGGCCCTCGTGTTTTAATTAAGCCGGGTAAGGTCTATAGGTTATATACAGTTGTTTAGGTTATATACATAGAGGTTACACAACGAGTGGTTGTTGGATATGGAATTTATTTCACACGAGTAAGTTATATCTTAAAAGTTACAAAAGACACGAGCTTTAGCGAGTGTATTTTGCAACTTTTAAAAAATAACTTACGTGGCCGAGAATAATTCCCCATATGCAAGTAAAGTGTACCGGTGACGTCCGGGACCCGGTGATGTGACGTCATTCGATTATTGATGACGTCTAACCCAATTGCAGCTTGGGTCAAATTTCGAATTCTTGACCAATCAAAAGACCGGAAGGTCATATACCACTAGGGGTATATAACAAATATTTATCCAACAGTCGGCACATTTATACAATGGCCTGAGAGTGGAATAACACAGCCTATTGTGGTAGAAATAGAGGTTACACAACGAGTGGTTGTTGGATATGGAATTTATTTCACACGAGTAAGTTATTTTTAGCCCACCATCATCAGATGGTGGGCTATTCAAATCGCCCTGCGTCCGTGGTCCGTCCGGCCGTCCCTCCCTCCCTCCGTCCGTCCGTCCGTCCGTCCGTCCGTAAACAATTCTTGTTATCGCTAATCCTCAGAAAGTACTGAAGGGATCTTTCTCAAATTTCATATGTAGGTTCCCCTTGGTGCCTAGTTATGCATATTCCATTTTGGGACCGATCGGAAAACAACATGGCCGACAGGCAGCCATCTTGGATTTGACCATTGAAGTTTGTTATCGCTATTTCTGAGAAAGAACTGAAGGGATCTTTCTCAAATTTCATATGTAGGTTCCCCTTGGTGCCTAACATAGTTATGCATATTGCATTTTGGGACCGATCGGAAAACAACATGGCCGACAGGCAGCCATCTTGGATTTTGACCATTGAAGTTTGTTATCGCTATTTCTGAGAAAGTACTGAAGGGATCTTTCTCAAATTTCATATGTAGGTTCCTCTTGGTGCCTTGTTATGCATATAGCATTTTGGGACCGATCGGAAAACAAGATGGCCGTCAGGCAGCCATCTTGGATTTTGACAATTGAAGTTTGTTATCGCTATTTCTGAGAAAGTACTGAAGGGATCTTTCTCAAATTTCATATGTAGGTTCCTCTTGGTGCCTTGTTATGCATATAGCATTTTGGGACCGATCGGAAAACAAGATGGCCGTCAGGCAGCCATCTTGGATTTTGACAATTGAAGTTTGTTATCGCTATTTCTGAGAAAGTACTGAAGGGATCTTTCTCAAATTTCATATGTAGGTTCCTCTTGGTGCCTTGTTATGCATATTGCATTTTGAGACCAATCAGAAAACAACATGGCCGACAGGCAGCCATCTTGGATTTTGACAATTGAAGTTTGTTATCGATAATTCTCAGAAAGCACTGAAGGAATCTTCCTGAAATTTCATATGTAGGTTCCCCTTGGTGCCTAGTTATGCATATTGTATTTTGAGACTAATCAGAAAACAACATGGCCGACAGGCAGCCATCTTGGATTTCGAAAATTGAAACTGGTTATTGCTATTTCTAAGAAACTAATGAAGGGATCTTCCTGAAATTTCATATATAGGTTCCCCCAGGTGCCTAGTTATGCATATTGTATTTTGAGACCAATCGGAAAACAACATGGCCGAAAGGCAGCCATCTTGGATTTTGACAATTGAAGTTTGTTATCGCTATTTCTCAGAAAGTACTGAAGGAATCTTTCTCAAATTCCATATATAGGTTCCCCTTGGTGCCTTAATCTTAAATTTTATATATAGGTTTCCCTTGTTTGAAAAGTACTAGAGGTTTCTTCTGAATTTACACAGATTAGTAAGACTTAGAAGAAGAGAAAAGTAGAGAAAAGATCAATCTGACATGGAACCTATGAAGAACATTCAATGGTGGGCGCCAAGATCCCTCTGGGATCTCTTGTTTAAAAGTTACAAAAGACACGAGCTTTAGAGTGGAATAACGCAGGGTATTGTGGTAGAAACAACTTTCTACCACAATACCCTGTGTTATTCAACTCTCAGACCATCAGTTAATCATTACAACTGTTGATTAACAATCTGTTTATACCACACGTGGTATAAACTCTGTACGCATTTTGATTGGCTAACACGGTGAACTTTGACCCAAGCTGCAATTGTTATTGACGTCATCAATAATCTAATGACGTCATATCACCGGGTCCCGGACGTCACCGGTACACTTTATTTGCATACGCGAAATTATACTTGGCCACGTTTCCCTTTGATTCAAGCCGATATTATTGTGGTAGAAACAGGTCACACGACTCGAAATTGTTAAATATGGAATTTATTTCACACTCGTAAGTTATTTTTTAAAAGTTGCAAAAAACACTCGCTAAAGCTCGTGTCTTTTGTAACTTTTAAAAAATAACTTACTCGTGTGAAATAAATTCCATATCCAACAATCACTCGTTGTGTAACCTCTATTTCTACCACAATACCCTGTGTTATTCAACTCTCAGACCATCAGTTAATCATTACAGCTATTGATTAACAATCTGTTTATACCACACGTGGTATAAACTCTGTACGCATTTCGATTGGCTAACACGGTGAACTTTGACCCAAGCTGCAATTGTTATTGGCGTCATCAATAATCTAATGACGTCACATCACCGGGTCCCGGACGTCACCAGTACACTTTATTTGCATACGCGAAATTATACTTGGCCACGTTTCCCTTTGATTCAAGCCGATATTATTGTGGTAGAAACAGGTCACACGACTCGAAATTGTTAAATATGGAATTTATTTCACACTCGTAAGTTATTTTTTAAAAGTTGCAAAAATCACTCGCTAAAGCTCGTGTCTTCTGTAACTTTAAAAAAAAAAATTACTCGTGTGAAATAAATTCCATATCCAACAACCACTCGTTGTGTAACCTCTATTTAGGTTATATACAGTTGTTTAGGTTATATACAGTTGTTTAGGTTATATAGTTGTTTAGGTTATATACAGTTGTTTAGGTTATATACAGTTGTTTAGGTTATATACAGTTGTTTAGGTTATATAGTTGTTTAGGTTATATAGTTGTTTAGGTTATATACAGTTGTTTATGTTATATAGAGTTGTTTATGTTATATACAGTTGTTCAGGTTATATACTGTTGTTTAGGTTATATACAGTTGTTTAGGTTATATACAGTTGGTTTTGTAATTGTAATGTGTAAAATCTCTTCTGATTGTACCTACCTAACAGTCAGAACCGACTGTTCGGTCAAAGATGGGATTCGGTAAAATGGATTTTGTTTAGATGTACATATATTTTTTTTTAAATGTTATATTTTTATGACATTGAAAAAAAAGTATTTATTGAAATAACATATCAGCCGGGGGCGTCCATAATTATATAAATTGTGAAATCATAACGACAGCAATTTAGTTGAATTAAAATGCTTACTCTGAAAAGCAACCGTTTGTTTTATTTATTGATGAAACTTTCTGATATTTACAATTTTGCTCTGATTTCCACATACAATTATATTTTAACACGCATCATACATATAATTCATTTATGGTAGACTAGATGTCTTTTTTGGCAAGACGATTTGTACATTACATGAAGAAACGGTTATGAAATCACCAACACAGTTACCAACACGCCGACGAATGCGTTGGTGTTTTTTTTTCCCGCTGGCCCAATGCGCCGTTATCATTTGAAGGAAGGGAGACAACTTGTGTTATACACGAACGAACGACGAAACGGGAAGGGGTGTTAGTGGCTGAGCCAAATTACTACATTGAAACTCGCAGAAGGTAGGAACCTACTTTTATAACATCCGAAGACCGGCATGACACCAAAGTATCACATTCCTCAAAACTTTTGTCTGCTGTCGAATTCACAGTTCAGCTGTTTATATGATGCCGGGATATGTAGGTCATCCTGTTGGTTTGATACACAGGGACCTGCAATTTGTTTTAGTCTAGCTGTTCTTAGCGAACGGTCTGTGCTTTACGTCCAAATACACCTATACTAACGAATTCTAGAGTCCTTGTGGTTGGACATTACTGTACACCCATCCTTGGTAATTTAAACCGATCATGCACATAGGTCGTACGCTTGGAGAACTTAAAGAAGAGGCTAAAAGGACATGTATCCCTCACCTGAATTCGAATAATGCTATATGGTCATGGGATGGGGATCTCAACTGCTTCAAGGACATAACCAAGAATCAAAGTCCAGACTCCCTAGGGATGTGAAAAGACCCCAGGGATTGTTTTTGTTTAAAGAAACTGAAGTTCTTGGGGGTATTAAAGACCTCAGGGCCCATCTTTACAACCGGATTGTGTTTATCTCTTGACGCCCAGCTATATATGGGTATGGGGTGGGGATAAACCCCTATGGTCAATTGTAACATCATGATGGTGTTGATATCTTGATGCCCAGCAATGCTATATATGGCTATGGTTTAGGAATCTCAATGGTTTCAAAACATGATAAAGAAACTAAGTCCCTGGGGGTGGGGAAAGGCCCCCGTGGCCTTTTTTTACAACATGATTGATCTACACGGTTCCCTGAACGTCCGAAAAAAAGAAGATATCATAGAGGTAAACAAACTGACAAGCGGTGTATACGACATAGTTTCTCATATTCATAATGTGGCAGGACCTTTAGGAAAGATATGGTACCAGAAGTCGCAACCTACCTACAACATTCAAATAGGGAAACATATCTACCCTCCACGGGAAGTAAGATTATGGAACAGTCTTCAAGAAGATGGAGTATCAGGTCCATCTGTTAATACTTTCTAAAGCATCGGATTATCGGGAACCATTTATAATTACAGAGCTAACATAGCACGATATAGCCGCGAAAGTACTAGGGAGACAGCAGATCTGTGTTTGACTTTTATTTTATTATTATTTACCGTCACATGGACACTTTAACTTTATTCTATATTTAAGCATTGAACTGTTTTTGTATGGTATTTATGATCTATTTGAATGCCAGAGCTTTGCATGCAAACAACATTATGATTTGTTTGCTTGCAAAGCTCTGGCATTCAAATAGATCATAAAAACCATACAAAAACAGTTCAACGTTTATATTTATATTCCTTTTACTTTTTTTATTTTTTAAATGCTATAATTCATATCTAAAATTCATAATTCCCGCCTTACCGACAGTCAGCAGATTTTTTGCAGTCGTTGGAACAGCCGGAACATGGTCGCGTGCTTTTTAGCAAACAAAATAGTACATGGATTTTTTTTTTTTTAAAAACCTCAATTTTGTTAATCATTTTATTATCAACGTAATGCGCAAATGGCGTAATTTTTATAGCAAATAATGTAGACAAAACAATTAGTCGTTAAACTTAATCATCCTGGATATTGTAGTTCCGGTTTGAGTTGTATTAATACGCTGATAAGTGTAGCGCGTGATGGATGGCATTTAAACGTACATCAATGCCAGAGCTCTCAAACAGACTATATAATGACAATGCCAGACAAATATAAATATATCTTTGTATATATATCTTATGAAATATCAAATAATTGAGTCTAGTGTAGATGATATTGAGATCCTGTTTTGGAAAATTAAAATAAACTTGAAATGTATCATGTTCTTAATTATGCCTCAGTGATGATAGGTTACGAAACAACTTAAAATTGTATTTTGTTATTTTGTAAGGGCGCACATGGGATCACAATCACTGAGGTCGTTTAGAACTATCTATTGATCAATACAAAATATTAAAATATTATTTGAAGCATGCAACTAGCATCGGGGATCAACTTAAAGCACTGGTTTTTAATGTCATGTAAACCAATGCTTGACTGGAAAACCGAGGTTTTCGGGAATATATTCCGGTCAGCAAAACCACAACTCTGCAATTATGACTACGCTATAAGATATCACGCCGTAGGCGTATTGAAGAGATTCCAGGAAATTGATATACTTAATCGAAGTGGACGACAAGCCGAATCCGCTCTTATCCATTAATTATGCTCTATCGGTCCATGACACTGGACTCAACATTAAATACCAATAGAAACGAGCTCCTGTGATTGTTTTGGCAATGTGTAGCAAATCCCTACATGTATTGAAAGGTATGCTTAGAAGCAGACGACTGTGGCCCTAAGCCACTCATAGCAGTACTGTCACTGTATGACTTTGACTCAACTGCTCGAATTGGCAAGTGAGCTTATGCCGTGGTGTAGCGTCCATCCGTCGTTCGCCTGACGTCGACAATGACTTTGAACTGCTGTTGAAAGCAGTTCAGTGCTTATATTTACTTTTGACATTGACTTTTAAAGACCATATCCAGGAATTTTGCTCCTACGATGGATGAACAAATTATCATCGTCAAAGACGGAACAGCCTTTTCAACAGCCATCTTTCGTTATCGCCGACATGACAATAATAATGACGTCATAATAAAGGTTTGAAAGTTATGGAGTCATAACCTGCAAATGAGCTTGGTAGTGGGGCTGCAGTGTAAATGTAAATACATATAGATTGTCTATATCGAAAATGTTTGCGACTAAAAAGCTGCTTGCATAGCATAAATACGGTTCTTCTGAAACCGGAAAAGATGGGTAAATATAAAATATGACGAAATTATATTTGAGTTGTTTATAGCACTTCCTCGTGTGTATCTCCTGGCCAATTATTAATAATCTGTGTCTTTGAGTATGAGGAAACGTTTAAACACAATCTCCACAGGTATGACTGTGGGGTGTACCTGTGGGGTTCCATGGTGATGACAAACATTCCCAATGAGAATGAGTCCAGAATGCAATCTCAATATTCATTATTGTGACAAGTTCCAAGATGCATTACATAGCAGGCAATAAAAGCGAGTCCTATATGTGTAACAGTGGTCTAGGACTTAAATAGCCCCAAAATATTAATCTCAATTTGACGACCACAAACACATTCGGTGAGAGGTGCATTCCTTAAATTTTTGTCTCCACAATTTTTTACAGACCAATGAAACTACACATAATGGGGTGTCCATTAGTCTTTATCTTGGTTTAAACGAAAGGATCTACGATATTTTTTCACAAATACAATGCCGTTTTAATTGAGATAACTATAAAAAGTACGTGTATAATTAAACAAGAGGCCTTAACGGTCACATATCACTTTTATGTTCTATGTATTTACAATGTATTTCTAAACAGTTCCTACATAATTAGTAGTATAACTATGCCACTCCTCATAATCTAACCAATTTTTGAATCATTTCATTAACATTTGATTTTTCTTCAAAAACTAGTAAAGTTAACACTTCTCCATGGGGGAAACATATGAGCCATGAAATTTACAATTATCACTTTAAGACATTTTCATCCATGAAGAGTATTTGATTCAACAAAATCTGGATCTTGAGAAGATTTTTTAAGTTTCAGTCAATTTGGCCCAAAACGTGGGATTTGCATCCAGGAAATCTCAGATATGTTGTCTAACTGACGGTCAATTTCATATGTCATTTGATTACTTTGACCTTGAACTTTGTTGATCTAGGTGAACTTTTTGCATAACTATTGCAGCCGCCAACTCATGCTTTAGATGTACTAGTCATCAAGTGTATGGGTCACAGTAATGAAAGAAAAAATATTTGAATTGCAATTTTTGGATAATTTTGAATTTTGGCGGGAAAAAACATTCTTCAAGTCCATATCTGCATTATTTTTCGATGATTTGACATTGAAACTTTGAACAGGACTTCATAAGAGCAGGTTCTTTAAAACAATACCTAAATAAACCATTTTGAAACAATTCAAATTTTTTCATCATTTGACTTTTGTGACCTTAAATGACGGTCAATGTCAGAGATAAGCATACAATTTGTAGCCAGCCATACATGTTATCGATGTGCCAAACATCATGCCCTTAGGTACATGTGCAGTTTTGGGAGATTTTTGTGTCGCCTTGAAAAGGTGACATATGGGTATTACTATGTCGGCGTCGTCCGCACAATGGTTTCCGTGCAATAACTTGAGTTCCCTTTGGCCAATCAAACTCAAACTTCATAATAATAATAATAATAATGGTCTTTATTTATACTTGATAACATGTTGAGCTTAAAAACTCGTCTTACACATGGTCATCATACAGTGCTTCCTTACCAAAAGTACTTGCTTGGGATTGCTTTTCAGGTTCAAATGTCAAGGTCACTGTTACTATTAATAGAAAATTGGTTTCCGTGTAATAACTTGAGTTCACTTTTGCCAATGAAAATCAAACTTCATACAGTGCTTCCTTACCAAAAGTACTTGCTTGGGATTGCTTTTCAGGTTCAAAGGTCAAAGTCACTGTTACTATTAATAGAAAATTTGTTTCCGTGCAAAACTTGAGTTCCCTTTGGCCAATCAAACTCAAACTTCATACAGTGCTTCCTTACCAAAAGTGCTTGCTTGGGAAAAGGTCTACTACAGTCATCACAAACCAGTATGGATAGCACTATGTTGACATGTTCGGGGTAAGAAGTTCTGTACATAAATGTAGTTGAATGTTCTTGTAATCAATAATTCACTCATCATGTCTACAAAACCTCTTAGATCTAACGTCTTTAGAATAAGGACTAGGGTTAAATGTTAGTCATTAGATGATTTGGCAACAGGTGAGAAATCTGAATACACAGTTCAATATTCATAACACTGGTTTAAGAATAATCACTGCAATAATAATTATTTCACACAGGGTTTTGTGCAAAGATTGCATTTGATATCAATTTATTATTACTACTCAAATTTATTAAATGTTGTTGTTTTTCTGCTTATAAATGTTCACCAAGAGAAATAAAATCAGATCCTGAAAACGTTTTTATTTTTACTTAAAACCGATGGATTTATATATTTCCAATTTTTGTGTCGCCTTTTTCTGAAAAAGGCCCCATATAGGTATTACCATCATTCGTGAGTTCATGCATTGTATGGGAATCCATCCGGCAAATCTTACAAATTATGCTTGGAATAGATACAATGAATATCCATGCTGGTTTTTTTTTTTTTAATTCAAATCCTAGCTTGCTATGCAGGCGACACATCCACTTCCATGAAATTCTTGTTGAATTTTGACAGGGGAAAAAATCGCCTTTTTTTCCATCTGATGATCATAAAACTTATTATTTTATTTTTCACCCATAGCAAGGCCTTGACCTTGACCTTGTCTGATAACATGTCGTTGAGAAAAGTTAGTCCTGACCAAATTTCAATTAAAATGAAACAATGCTAAAATATGAGTTTCCTATATAATCTTGAGTAAAATTTAGCCCTTCTACAGGGGGGTGTTACACCCAGGGGCCATGAAGTTTACAATTTTGATGAAGCACCTCAAGACCCCTCAATCCATGAAGAGTATATTAGACTACCATATCTGGGTCTTGAGAAGATTTTTGAAATATCAGTAAATTCGACTCCTTTTTGCCCTGCCCCTCAGGGGTAGGGTCCATGTAATTTACAATTTTTGTAGACAATAAGCCAAGAAAGGTTTCTGAATAATTCCAGGAGTTTTTGAGAAGTTAAAAATGTTAAAACGACCGAGTACACATGACGATGGACTAAGATGGATTGGAAAGGTCAGAGCAATGCTCTGAATATTAATATTCCTTAAATATTACACGAATATCATATTGTATGTCGAAAATCGGTAGGTAATCATTATCAGTACGATAATGAGTTGGCGCATAGCAACCGTCAGGGTCTAGATCTCCCATTATCTTTTATACCATCCGCAACGTAGGGGTGGGGGGTATACTAGAATCAGCTTGTCCGTCCGTCCGTCACAAAATTTGTCCGGCTATGCATTCGCTCATTTCTTTATGGATTTCACTCAAATTTGGTATATAGTTAGAAGACCATATGAACTTGTGTCCCCTGCAGTGATTTTGCGATTTAGCCCTTTTTAACAGAGCTATGCCCCTTTTTCATACAAAATGTGTCATAATTTTGTCCGGCTATGCATTCACTTAGTTTTTGATGGATTTTCTTGAAACTTTGAAGGATGGCATGAAGTCGTGTCTCCAGTAACGGTTTCTTCCGAAAAAAACCTTTTTACAGAGTTGGAGGATGGCATGAAGTTGCGTCTCCAGTAACGGCTTCTTCCGAAAAAAAACTTTTTACAGAGTTATGTCCCTTTATGTAAAAAAATGGTTACTAGCTTGTCCGGCTATGCATTTGCTTTGTTTTCAATGGATTTTACTAAAATTTGGTATGTAGTTAGAGGACCCTATGAGGCTTAGCTCTATGCAAAGATTTTGCCGAATTACCAGTTCTAATAGAGTTATGCCCCCCCCCCCCTTTTTTTTTTAAAAACAAGCAAAATTTTGTTCGGCTATGCATTCACTTAGTTCTTACTTAAACACAGAACATGTTTGATTTGGTTATAGTACCATAAATAGGCAGCTTCACAAAGTATCCAAACCAATCATGGAAAAGCGGGGGGGGGGGGGGGGGGGTATACTTGTCACTCCCTCGGTGACAGCTCTAGTTTACGATTATGATCATATCCATTCCAACCTTTCACATACCCTTTGACAAAAACGTGTTTAAACAAACATTTTACATGTTAGCCTTCATCACAGCACATTACTTGCTGAATATGTGTAAGCACTGGTAACCAGACAATAGGAGCATTCTAGGGGTTCCGAAAATGTTTGGTATTTGAACTTAAATGGTGCCATTTCAAATTTGGTCGTATTTTGTCTGTACAAATACCAGATACAAAATTATCTGGACAAGTCAATTTTATGCATACACATAAAACACGAAAAACTGACCCCGTCCCTCAGGACAACTTAAGGATACCAAGGTTGTAAAACAAGAGATCCCAGAGGGATCTTGGCGCCCACCATTTAATGATCTTGTTCCATGTCAGATTGATCTCTCTATTTTTCCCTTCCTCTTACTAATATGTGTAAATTGAGAAACATCCCTCCAGTACTTTTCAAACAAGGGGAACTTATATATGAAATTTGAGATTTAGCAATAATGGCTGTCTGTCGACAATGTTGTTTTCAGATTGGTCCTAAAATGCAATACGACGGACCAAGGGGAACCTACATATGAAATTTCAGAAAGATCCCTTCAGTACTTTCTGAGAAATAGCGATAACAAACTTCAATTGTCAAAATCCAAGATGGCTGCCTGTCGGCCATGTTGTTTTCCGATTGGTCCCAAAATGCAATATGCATAACTACAGACCAAGGGGACCTGCATATGAAATTTGAGAAAGATCCCTTCAGTTCACATCAGAAATAACGATAACAATAATTGTTTACGGACGCAAGGCGATTTTAATAGCCCACCATCTGATGATGGTGGGCTAAAAAGGCTTACCAGATTGAATTTCTAATGTTAACCTGGTATAAACAATGTACCCGTAGTAGGACAAACATGACTTTCAATTCAAAGCTTCTTCTCTGAACATTGCAATGCAAGGATATGTAGCCAGATAACCTGCCCCCTGTAAAATTGAAAATTTGTCATATATGCATTCAATCAAAATATACAACGCAAACAAATATTTATATCTAATGACAAGGTTAATTTATTCAAAGAATGCACAATATCATGTTCATTATGATTGAGAAACATAGAATGTTCTAGTATTCCTAAATTGCCAGTTGTCATCAAATCAAAAAAAAATTGACATCCTTTAAAATTAGTATGTGAAATTTTCTTTGATTAGTAACCCCAAAAAGAAAGGCCTCTCGTAAAACATACATGTAGCTGTTACAACATCAAAGGTGTAATGAATGCGATGTTTATCAAAAAATTCTATTGCAGAAAAAAATATCATTGGTTTAAAATTTGATCTAATCTTTGAGTAATCTATGTACTTAATATTGTCTAAACAAAGTTTAAAGACAGCAGGACTTTACTTTAATTTAAATGTCATTATATAATTACCAAAACAGTGAATGGCCAATGTTTATCCTTGAAACAAAGTTTAGAACTGAAGGTGTGGTGGCAGGCTACACTATATTACTTGTCAGTCAATTAATTCACACCCTTTAAAACAAATGCACTGTACAAAATTGTGAAGATCAATGACTACAGGATTACAATGAAATAAAAAACATGTGGATGACTTGGTGAAAGATCAAGGTATCAAAAGTCTTACAAAAATACATGAATATGGTTTTGGAAATTCAATATTCCCAAAGTTTCTGTCAAACATTAGGAGATTCCTATATTTGAGGTGTACATGTCCTGGTTCAAATTAAAATACCAATTCACACGATTCATTTCAAAATTGTTTTAACTGTTCAAGTACAGGTACAGTGTATTCAACCACTGCAATTAGCATTTTGTTAAAAATACCAGTTTCCAACCTATCTGCGACAATATTGCATTATTCTGGTCCCCCATATAGAGTACATTACCTTTACTGATAGCCAATACAAGTATTAAGCCAATTTTATACATGCACTGTCAAAAAGATTTCCGTTTTATATAACCAAGTAATTGAATATTCCTCTCCACTAGTCATCAACCCAATCTTTTTGAAGGTGAATGCAGAATATATTTTTAGGTCCAACTTTTTATGAAGGTTCCAAACTGAATTCATCCTATAACAAGTCTATCCAACAGAATAACTATAAATAGTATTAGTGGATGATGCATGAAAATGGCTACTCGTGACCAGCAAGATACTTAAAACGACAACGGAATGACAATGTACAAGTTTAACAATATTTACACGAGTAAAAAGTGAAATACATCATTTCAAAATGTATGGCGACACAAACATATTAAAACAATGTCATAAAATGTTAGATTCTGTTTCTGTATTTATTATTTTACCTAATTTATACAGATCTTGATTGCAATAAATTGTTATTTCTTCCTTATTTATGATATTGATCAAATGTTATGTTAAAGTCTGTTTTGAGTGCTGGAGATCTTAACGCCTGTTGTAACCGCCACCTCCTCCTCCTCCTCGATTGTAATTTCCTTGATTCTGGTTATAGGGGCCTGATCGCTGCTGGTAGTTTCCACCACTACCACCACCACCACCACCGCCGCCCCTCATTGCTCCACCCCCATAACCATCACCATAATTCTGTCCAAAACTTTGCTGCTGGTTTCCACCCCAATTTCCCCCACTGTTCTGGCTTTGATTGTAACCACTATTGTAGTTGTCATAACCACCACCTTGGTTCCAACTTTGATTGTAATCACCTCCGCCTCCACTATAACCTCCTTGGTTAAAGTCATTGTATCCACTCTGCTGGTTAAAGCCACTGCCTTGGTCCCAGTCATTACGACCACCACCGCGTCCTCCCGTTCCACCACGACCACCACCGCGGCCTCCCATTCCACCACGACCGCCACCGCGTCCTCCCATTCCACCCTCTTGATCCTTGGGTACAGCTTTCTTAACCTCTACTGTTCTACCATTTACATCATGTCTCTTTTTCAACACGCACTGATCAACAGGGTCATAATCAAAGAATGTTACAAAGCAGAACCTTTTGTTTTTGCCAGTGATCTTATCCTTGATCAAATCAACTTTTTCAATTTCTCCGAACTCACAGAATACTGCACGAACCTCTTCGTCAGTTGCATCGTCGGGGAGACCACCAACAAACATTTTCTTACACGATTGCGACGATTCTCCTTCACCGCCATCCTTATTTCTTGGCATAGCACGTTTAGATTCTACTTGCCTGCCGTCAATTCGATGGGGACGATTCTCTTGTGCTAAATTTAGTTCATCTGGACTTGAATACGTGATGAATCCAAATCCTCTTGATCGTTTGGTAGTGGCGTCTTTCATTACCACGCAGTCCATTATATTTCCCCATTGTCCAAAATGGGCTTTAAGGCTATCTTCTGTTGTTTCATAGCTCAACCCACCGATAAACAGTTTTCTAAATTGTTCGTTTTCACGGTCTCCCATGTTTATCGTGTTTAAGTAATCAAAACAACTCGTTAGATCTAGTTTACCTCACCGCGTGGCTCCGGGAAACGTCTTGAACAATGGCAACCCACGCCTTACGATGCTTCCGGTGCGCGCCAACGTAATTGGTTTGTCGAAATTACATTTTGAGAAATAAAATTTTGATCAAAATGATTGTTATAAACATCTTTTATATTTTAACATAAAGTCAAGAGCGGTTTTAATGAAACTTAAATGATATAATTTATATAATCGGTTTCCTAAACAAATACTTAAGGCCACTTTTTTATATTTTATTTCGTATCTTTATCAAATTCCTAATTTATACTCACCGTGCTTTGTCTGTTCGGTGATTTCCGTCAATTTCCGCATAATCACATGGTCGCTTCGACTATTAGCTTCATGATAGCTAATTTCGTGAGATTATTTGTTTTACGGAAACATATAACTAATACGACACGAAACATCCCCATACTTCAATATTTCATTAGTTTTTATGTTGCGAGCTCATTCAGTAGATTTGCACACGGCCCAGGTGTCAGGTGACCTACTTCAATCGCTAAACATGAAACAATATACAATACGTATCCCCCGTTTTTGGCAAAAATGACCACTACTTAAATTGTTGTATTGGGGCTTTTATCTATTTTCAGGACTGAAACTATTTTTCAAACACACACATATATATATAGTCGCCAGCACGCGATGCTTGAGGGGACAGTTACTTATCAACAACAGGCCCAGGGGTCCTGTGTCGCTCAGCTGGATCTTTCAGTATGGCTGGCAAAACCACAGATGTATGCTTCTGGTTAGAATTGACGGAAAGAAATAGTCCTTACTACTACTATAGTAGTCCAAATATATGGACAAAATCCTTTCAATCCTAAATATGAATAAAGAAGGATTGTAATTAAAGATTTTGCTACATTTCCCCTGTTGGGGCCCGTGCCCCAGACGCAAAATTTATACAAAATTGGTTTCCTTTCACTCAAGAATGCTCCATTCATGACTTTGTACATGCGTTGTTCATGACTACATTAGCGATAGGAAAAGATGACAGACGAACACAGATAATAAGACTTACGATCAAGATATATTCACGCCTTTTCTATCAATATAGGTTCCTCAAATATGGCTTCACGTCTTGTTGAGTTCTATGAACGGATTGCCAAAGATTTGGATCGCACCATGGACTTCTGGCTAAAGCATTCGCATGATGAAACTTATGGGTAAGAAGAGTAAGACATATTTGTAACACAGATAGAGGAAAATGACATTTATGTATCGGCCAACAACATATATAATATCTGGAGAGCTCTTAATTATTACGATTATTGTGTATTTATTCATTCATCTATTAAATATGCTGCATATGGTTACATATTACGATGATGTAAAGAAAATTGGATTAATTTCAATAAGCACACTGACATTGACTATGGAATAAAATAGAGATATGGAATATATTTATAACGACAGTCTTTATGATAAGTAGGTGTATAATTTTGTAACAGTTACTTGGCAGATAAAATCATAAAACCATATGTCTTTTTGTTAATAGGGGATTTTTCAATTGCCTCAGTAAAGATGGGAAGGTGTATGACCGTTTAAAACACGTCTGGTTACAGGCAAGACAGGTATAGTATAGCGGTCGTTGTCCGTGACACGGGGGCTTGACACGGATTTCTAACCTTAAACCAAATAATGTATGATATGTATAACTTCACGATAACGTAGACTGGTGACTGAACTATTATATGTGGTACCGGTAACAGGGGAGACAGGTATGTGATACCGGTAACAGGGGAGACGAGCTTGTGATACCGGAAACAGGGGAGACCGGTATGTGGTACCGGTAACAGGGGAAACAGGTATGTGATACCGGTAACAGGGGAGACAAGTATATGTGGTACCGGTAACAGGGGAGACAGGTATGTGGTACCGGTAACAGGGAGACAGGTATGTGATACCGGTAACAGAGGATACAGGTATGTGGTACCGGTTACAGGGGAGACGAGTTTGTGATACCGGAAACAGGGGAGACGAGTTTGTGATACCGGTAACAGGGGAGACAGGTATGTGATACCGGTAACAGGGGAAACAGGTATGTGGTACCGGTAACAGGGGAGACAGGTATGTGATACCGGTAACAGGGGAGACAGGTATGTGGTACCGGTAACAGGGGAGACAAGTATGTGGTACCGGTAACAGGGGAGACAGGTATGTGATACCGGTAACAGGGGAGACAGGTATGTGATACCGGTAACAGGGGAGACAGGTATGTGGTACCGGTAACAGGGGAGACAGGTATGTGATACCGGTAACAGGGGAGACAGGTATGTGATACCGGTTACAGGGGAGACAGGTATGTGATACCGGTAACAGGGGAGACAGGTATGTGATACCGGTAACAGGGAGGCAGGTATGTGGTACCGGTAACAGGGGAGACAGGTATGTGATACCTGTAACAGGGGAGACAGGTATGTGATACCGGTAACAGGGGAGACAGGTATGTGATACCGGTAACAGGGGAGACAGGTATGTGATACCGGTAACAGGGGAGACAGGTATGTGATACCGGTAACAGGGGAGACAGGTATGTGATACCGGTTACAGGGGAGACAGGTATGTGGTACCGGTAACAGGGGAGACAGGTATGTGATACGGTTACAGGACAGACAGGTATGTGATACCGGTAACAGGGGAGACAGGTATGTGATTACGGTTACAGGGGAGACAGGTATGTGGTACCGGTACATAACAGGGGAGACAGGTATGTGATTACGGTTACAGGGACAGACAGGTATGTGATACCGGTAACAGGGACAGACAGGTATGTGATGACTGTTACAGGACAGACAGGTATGTGATACCGGTAACAGGGGAGACAGGTATGTGATACCGGTACAGGACAGACAGGTATGTGATAGCTGTTACAGGGACAGACATGTATGTGATGACTGTTACAGGACAGACAGGTATGTGATACCGGTAACGGGGATACCGGTACGTGGTGACGGTTACAGGGGACTTAGGGTTGTGGCGATAGTAACTTGGGAGACAGATATTGCCATGGTTTCATATTAAAACAGATATACGGTTTAAAATGTTGTTTAAACTGTTTTTTCCTTATTTTTAGTTATTTTCTTATTTTCGTATCAATAGAAGAGAATTCTCCGCTGCTTGTGCTAAATGCAAAAAAAAGTCTAGAATACACTTCTTTAAGATGTTCTGATAACGATTGGCATGCCGACAGGAACTGAACTCTCCTTTTTTAATAACATCAGATCTGGACATATTGTCGCCTTTACAACGAAGTGGACAGGTTCCGACGACAAGATATACTGGAGGCAGCTTTGAAAGGTAAGAACACCTAATAACCTCATACCTGGCGCATCAATTTTCTCAAGTCCAGTCACCACAACCCTACCGAGATAATACTTATCAAGTCACCACAACCCTACCGAGATAATACTTATCAAGTCACCACAACCCTACCGAGATAATACTTATCCAGTAACCACAACCCTACATAGACAAATTTATCCAGTAACCACAACCCTACCTAGACAAACCCTTTATCCAGTCACCACAACCCTACATAGACAAATTTATCCAGTCACCACAACCCTACCGAAATAATACTTATCAAGTCACCACATCCCTACATAGACACATTTATCCAGTCACCACAACCCTACCGAGATAATACTTAGCAAGTCACCACAACCCTACATAGACAAATTTATCCAGTAACTACAACCCTACATAGACAAATTTATCCAGTCACCACAACCCTACCGAGATAATACTTATCAAGTCACCACAACCCTACCGAGATAATACTTATCTAGTCACCACAACCCTACCTAGACAAATTTATCCAGTAACCACAACCCTACATAGACAAATTTATCCAGTCACCACAACCCTACCGAGATAATACTTATCAAGTCACCACACCCCTACCGAGATAATACTTATCTAGTCACCACAACCCTACCTAGACAAATTTATCCAGTAACCACAACCCTACCGAGATAATACTTATCAAGTCACCACACCCCTACCGAGATAATACTTATCAAGTAACCACAACCCTACCGAGATGATACTTATCAAGTCACCACAACCCTACATAGACAAATTTATCCAGTCACCACACCCCTACCGAGATAATACTTATCAAGTCACCACACCCCTACCGAGATAACACTTATCAAGTCACCACAACCCTACCGAGATAATACTTATCAAGTCACCACAACCCTACATAGACAAATATATCCAGTCACCACAACCCTACCGAGATAATACTTATCAAGTCACCACAACCCTACCGAGATAATACTTATCTAGTCACCACAACCCTACCTAGACAAATTTATCAAGTCACCACAACCCTACCTAGACAAATGTATCCAGTAACCACAACCCTACCTAGACAAATTTATCCAGTCACCACAACCCTACATAGACAAATTTATCCAGTCACCACACCCCTACCGAGATAATACTTATCAAGTCACCACACCCCTACCGAGATAACACTTATCAAGTCACCACAACCCTACCGAGATAATACTTATCTAGTCACCACAACCCTACATAGACAAATTTATCCAGTAACCACAACCCTACCTAGACAAACCCTTTATCCAGTCACCACAACCCTACATAGACAAATTTATCCAGTCACCACAACCCTACCGAAATAATACTTATCAAGTCACCACATCCCTACATAGACACATTTATCCAGTCACCACAACCCTACCGAGATAATACTTAGCAAGTCACCACAACCCTACATAGACAAATTTATCCAGTAACTACAACCCTACATAGACAAATTTATCCAGTCACCACAACCCTACCGAGATAATACTTATCAAGTCACCACAACCCTACCGAGATAATACTTATCTAGTCACCACAACCCTACCTAGACAAATTTTTCCAGTAACCACAACCCTACATAGACAAATTTATCCAGTCACCACAACCCTACCGAGATAATACTTATCAAGTCACCACACCCCTACCGAGATAATACTTATCTAGTCACCACAACCCTACCTAGACAAATTTATCCAGTAACCACAACCCTACCGAGATAATACTTATCAAGTCACCACACCCCTACCGAGATAATACTTATCAAGTAACCACAACCCTACCGAGATGATACTTATCAAGTCACCACAACCCTACATAGACAAATTTATCCAGTCACAACACCCCTACCGAGATAATACTTATCAAGTCACCACCTCCCTACCGAGATAACACTTATCAAGTCACCACAACCCTACCGAGATAATACTTATCAAGTCACCACAACCCTACATAGACAAATTTATCCAGTCACCACAACCCTACCGAGATAATACTTATCAAGTCACCACAACCCTACCGAGATAATACTTATCAAGTCACCACAACCCTACCTAGACAAATGTATCCAGTAACCACAACCCTACCTAGACAAATTTATCCAGTCACCACAACCCTACATAGACAAATTTATCAAGTCACCACAACCCTACCTAGACAAATGTATCCAGTAACGACAACCCTACCTAGACAAATTTATCCAGTCACCACAACCCTACATAGACAAATTTATCCAGTCACCACACCCCTACCGAGATAATACTTATCAAGTCACCACACCCCTACCGAGATAACACTTATCAAGTCACCACAACCCTACCGAGATAATACTTATCTAGTCACCACAACCCTACCGAGATAATACTTATCCAGTAACCACAACCCTACCGAGCTAATACTTATCAAGTCACCACAACCCTGCCTAGATAATACTTATCAAGTCACCACAACCCTACGAGATAATACTTATCCAGTCACCACAACCCTACCTAGATAACATTTATCCAGTCACCACAACCCTACCGAGATAATACTTATCAAGTCACCACACCCCTACATAGACAAATTTATCCAGTCACCACAACCCTACCTAGACAAACCCTTTATCCAGTCACCACAACCCTACATAGACAAATTTATCCAGTCACCACAACCCTACCGAGATAATACTTATCTAGTCACCACAACCCTACCGAGATAATACTTATCTAGTCACCACAACCCTACATAGACAAATTTATCCAGTCACCACAACCCTACCGAGATAATACTTATCAAGTCACCACAACCCTACCGAGATAATACTTATCAAGTCACCACAACCCTACCGAGATAATACTTATCTAGTCACCACAACCCTACATAGACAAATTTATCCAGTCACCACAACCCTACCGAGATAATACTTATCAAGTCACCACACCCCTACCGAGATAATACTTATCTAGTCACCACAACCCTACCGAGATAATACTTATCAAGTCACCACAACCCTACCGAGATAATACTTATCTAGTCACCACAACCCTACCGAGATAATACTTATCAAGTCACCACAGCCCTACATAGACAAATTTATCCAGTCACCACAACCCTACCGAGATAATACTTATCAAGTCACCACAACCCTACCGAGATAATACTTATCAAGTCACCACAACCCTGCCTAGATAACACTTATCCAGTCACCACAACCCTACCTAGACAAAAGTATCCAGTCACCACAACCCTACCTAGACAAATTTATCCAGTCACCACAACCCTACTTGGATAACGACATCCAGCCATCGCTATATTCCTGTTCTCCCGATATCCAGCCATCGCTAAATTCCTTTTGTCCCAACATCGAGACTGCTACGCGTAGGCAGGGGTGATTATGGTTTTGTCCTCTGTATTAACGCTAGTGTTAGCATGAACCGACATATTTTGACTATCCTTTCTTTTGGTATACCCTGTGTATGCCAATCATGAACATGGTCGGATATCGAACATTTCTGCTTCTTGCCGTTTTGGATATTGACATGTGAAGTTTGTTACCGGTATTTTTCAGGAAGAACTGAAGACATTCTCTCTTGCACGACGGCCATGTGATGTTTAGTACGAGTCGTTGTAGTGCTAGTAAACGAATGGTGATTTAGACAAATGGTGTTTGTTACCGCTATTTCTCAAAGGATTACTCAAACCGAAACCTTCAGAATAAAACCTACCGATACAAGAAAATTTGAAAACAAGAATATTTGAAATGCCAGTGTCTTATCTGAATGTGTTACTGGTCAGGGATACTGAAAATAACACATTCACCTGTGTACTAAGTCGGTATACCTTACAATTTTAGGAATGAATTTTCTTCAAAAATACGCCAAGGATCCCCAGACTTGGAAGTGCCACTTGGTGCTGACCGAGGAGGGCAAAGCGGTGAAGACACAGCGTTCCATCTTCTCCGAGTGTTTTTATCTGATGGCACTGTCGGAGATGGGCAGAGCGAGCGGGGAAAAGACATATATGGTGCTTACAAAATTTTAAATCCGACCTTATACTTATATATTTGCTTTTGAAAGTATTATTGATATAATTTAACTGAAGGTGTGAATCAATGTTTTATCTTTTGTCCGAGGCTTTGGAATCGTTGACAGTATTATTTACTTGGAAAGCTATGGGCATACTTGATTTTTGAAAAACGAAAATGTTAAGTTCCGTTGAATTCCGCTCTATGGTTTTCGAGAAAAATGTCGGAAACAAATCAGAATAATAATAATAAGAAGAAATGGAGTAAAAACAATATCTTCCGCAAATAATCTTTTATCAGTGAAACCCTTGACCAATGCAGTCGTCTTCTGCTTCATGTGATGTCATAAGATAAGATAAGTTTATTTCTGGTTCAGGACTTTTAAAGTCCTCTATAGGCTACTAGACTCAAAATAATACATGAGATTGATATAGTACTTCTGTCCGGTCTACTGTACATTGTTTGTGATTTAATTGATGCCGTGTAATTTAAGAAAAGTTCTTGGTTTTTCCAGTGATCGTCTAGCTTGTTTTTGAAGGAGTTTACATTTAATGCTGATATAACCTGTTCTGGCAATTCATTCCAGATTGACACTGTTCTGTTTGAAAAGTAGTTTTTTCTTAGCGTATTTGTGGATAGTCTAGGGAATATTTTTTTGGTATGTCATGCCCTCAAAATGACGGAAAGGATGGCGATATATCGTATATGAGCTCGTGAATACTGTTTATTGTGTTCGTAGATAGAGGCCTTACAGATGATGGAGAAGATCGTGCACTGGGTTCGCGAGGATGACACAGACTTGGGACGCCCTGCGATGGAAGGAGCGGTGCCCACTAGTTCCCTCGCTGTTCCCATGATGCTCCTTTGTCTAATCGATCAGCTGGAATCTGTGGACCCAACCCTTGAAACCAAATATAGGGATCTTACAGGATGGTGTCTGACCGAAGTTAAGAAACACGTTCAGGTATTTTGGACAACGCAGACAATTGGTTTATGTCAACAAACAACACGTATCTGGATGAACATGAAACGTAAACGCATTCAGTATTTACATGTAATCCAACAAATGCGTTACAAAAGTACCATACAATCCAGAAGGGTTGTACCAAAGACAAATTATCATCATTCGAAAACAAATTGAGAGCTAAATACAGTAAAGCCAGAATATATCAAGCTGCATCATACAGCTGTTTTGTCCTGGGACTCGTCCGTGATACCGAGACCGATACATAGGAGGCAACTTAAAATGGGTCGGTTTAATCATACAGGATTAGTTGATTATTTCTGGCTACTAAAGCTGAATATACACTGTTTTACAGAGGGATGGCACAGTTATATTAGAGAATGTCAGTCCAGACGGAGAGGAGCTCCCGGGGTGTATGGGGAGGCTGATGCTACCAGGTCACTCCATCGAGGCTGGCTGGTTCCTACTGCAATACGCCATCACCAAGGGCAACGACGATGTGAAAAAGATGGCCATAGACAAGTTCATACTCAACCCTTTCCATTACGGCTGGGACCAAACCCATGGAGGACTGATGTACTTTTTGGACGTAGACAACTGGTCACCCACACAGCTCGAGTGGGACATGAAACTATGGTGGGCTCACAACGAGGCCCTCATAGCATTCCTCATGGTGTATAAAGAAACAGGCGATACCAAAATGATTGATATCTTTGCGAAGATATTTGACTACAGCTATTCCCACGTAAGAGATACACATGTCCATATACTTAAATGTTTATTGACAAATTGACAAACCCTCGAATTATCTAGTACCCTTACATTTCCGTACAATATACGTGTATAAATATCTTTATATAACAATGACGTGTTTTCTCTTTTTCTTAAGTTTGTTGATGAAGAAAATGGTGAATGGTATGGTTATCTCAATCGAAATGGTGAAATCAGCATGGACTTCAAGGGTGGCCCTTGGAAAGGTAATATAATCATGTCAGCGGCTATGTACATATTACTAACAAGAATGTAACACAATTTGCAGCATCAATAATGACAACTGAGCACCAAATATGTTTATACGCTTTCTGCAAACATTCTGCAGGGAACTGGTTGTTTATTGTATGATGCATCCTCAAGAAACATTGTGACATTATTTTTAAAGTCCATGATGGAATTATGGCCCCTTCATTATACAAAATAGTTCATCTCATGCAAGGTCAGAGACCTAGTATATATATAGGTGTCTGAGTAGATTCACTCGTACCTAAGAGTAAACTTAATATGGAATATGTCATTTATCTTTGTGTTACAGGGTGCTTCCATGTTCCTCGTTATCAGATGATGTGTGAAAAGATGCTTAAGGAACTCGCAAAATAAAGCCTCGCAAAGAGTCAACATAACCTATTGTTGATAACTGCCAGACAGAAGTTTTTAGAATGAATTTCAAAAGTTTTAACATTGCTATCATTTTGTAACAATGTAACATTGTTAAAATTTTGTGGAAGTTTTGTTCTTGTTCAAAACTGTTGACAGATAATAGGGCCACTATTGACATTTTAATTCATTACCAGCATTAGTGGAACATATCATCTCTAATTACAGATTAACAAAATCAGCATATTCTAATATCGGAAGTGTACCAATCATTAATTATGATATCATTTGACTAACTATTGTATTAAGTTTCAGCAAATGTTTTGATACATTATGAATTGTAGCATCAACCATCTTGACATGGTTTGGTTTTTCTCTCTCCATTTTCAGACACAACAACAGCATTGTAAATACACAAATGAAATTTGAACAAAAAAGATATAAGTAGTGTTTTAATAAACAGTGATATTTTAAGTAAATGTTTATTATGAAGCGTGAAAAAGTGAGGACTGAATACAACCCAGTTGAATAAGAATTTCTCTTAATTTTGAGATCATTTGGTAACACAGCCGAAATGTAACGACCAAAAATACAGGAGATTGTTTGTATGGACAGCATAGTCTCCAACAACATTGTTGAAAACAGCAGATTTATTACATGGACTTACAAGTTACACATATACAAAACAAAACATAACTGTTGTACTGTCTCCAGAAGTCATGGATACCACATCTTACAGCCAGAGTGGATCAAGGTCAAATGTAACTAACTCAACAGTAAACTAACAAAAGGCCTTGAAAATGGCTTCAGTCGATTTACAAATTTTGTAGCACCCCATGGCAACAGTTACTGTCAACCAAACGACACTATAGACATTTGGTTCTTCAGAAGGTACTCAGTGATTTAACAAATTGGACCCCTTGCACATTGAATAGATCATTGTCTTTTCTTTAAATAATCTTTAGCCATTTACTGTATCAAAACCATAAGCCTATCTGAACAAGCTGTGTATATCCCTGTGATTGGCAGTAGAAAATGGCAATATTTACCCAAATATTTTACAGGAGTCATAGAAAGCTGTTATTAAAGTATGATAAGCATGTATGCACCATGTGGTCCTGAATAAGCTTTATTTTAGAAAGTTGTAAGAAAATGGCAGGCATGAAAAACACAGTGTCATTGCATAATTCACTCACCTGGTCTTTGAATTTTGAAACACCTCTGATAAACAGAGGGCATCTTCGATTCCGACAAGAGTTGGACTAAAGCTAATACATACTGGCCTGCTCTATATTAGGGACATGAAATATATCTACACGTGAATCTCTTCAAATTAACTAAACAATAATAAATGTGACAAGATTTTGTGCAACTTCTGACATGGACAATGTTGGTTGAAAATAGAACACAACCCAAGGACATAATATCACTTTCATCCATGGCTAGATTTCTTTCAAAATAGATCATTTACCAGTGATAAATCAAGATGATAGTCCCCGGAGTCTTGTACAAATAGAATTTTGGTAAGACTCATAGAATTTCAGGAAATACTTAACATTGTGGGACTTGCAGCTTTTAGCCAAAGCACTTGTGAAAATAAATTGTTAATTGATCACCGACTTACATTCATCTCTAGGTTTTACTCTTAATATTTTGATACAAATTATAGGTGGTAGAGCTGTGCAAATAACACATTACAAGTAAGATATCCAATTGTTGTTGACAATTGTTCAAAGTTCTCCAATGTGCGATTATGATTTCTTTTCCAATTACCAAACACTAAGAGACAGAACTGCTATTATCTGAAGTCCTGGGATGGAATAAGAAAATATTCTTCTGAATAAATTATTAATATTTCTCTCCAAACAAAACCTTGAGTGTTGAGACACGATATGCATTTAACTACAAAAGCTCTAAAAAAAAAAAAATAATACCACAGGATCATAGGTGCATATTTTAATAATTTAGTGCTGTACAAAATCTTAGCTAAAAAGACTATTATATTCTATTCCAGATATTATGTATGAGAATAGGGAGACTTGATTCATGGACTTCTACCCCAGGGAATAATATAGGTTGTTAGGGTCACAATAAGATAATCAATTTCTCTCATATGCATATTTCTGGAATAGCTCTAAACAAACACAATATCAATACTTACAAATCAAGTTACAATATATAGAGATTTCGCAACCTTGTTCACAATTAACAAGTCAGACCTACAGGTATTTGTTTTAAGACCATTTAACTATTAAACTATTAATGGCTCATTTGTTCTTTAAAAGTCCAAAGTTACTAAGTTAATCACCAAATAGTCATATTAAAATGAGCATTGCCCCCCCCCCCCCCCCCCCCCCCCCCCTTTTTAAAAAAAAATTAGAATTTCTTCATGATTTGCACGGATTTAGAGCTGTCCAATATTTAATACAGCACTTATTGGTCTCGATACTGAACTTTCTATCAGATCCTTACATCCAAGTAGTTTATATCACCACCATTACATTTCAATAGCAGCAAGACAAATAAAGACTTGCAATAATTTAACAATGACTTAATGATACTCTTTCAGTCATCACTTACCATGTGGCTTTTAATATCATGTTAATAAACTTGTTCCATAAATAGTATCGAATACTTATTAAAGGAAGGATCGTTTGGCATCCAAATCATCTTTCCTTCTTGAATCGCATAGAAAAAATTCACAGTTACATACTCAAACATCAAAGGAAAAGATACAAGATGAATTAATTTACATTCCAGATTTGAATTGATACTTCAGCAATTTCTATTGTTGTCAAGCACTATCAAACATAATTACTATTCACAGACATATCCTGTGTTGTCTCTTTCGGAGCTTGTGTTGTGCCGTCTTCCATCTAGTATTAAGAAGCTGGACCCTTTGTTATTTTGGGTACTCTACTTCCAGCAGGCTCCATGTTGAGGTAGACAAGATATGCAAAAAAGAAAACGCCAACAAAAACAAGGAACTTGACCCATCTAGGCAAGGCTGAGTGTTTGATAGTTGATGTTGGCCGTTTTGGTGTTGGTTTACTGGTAACTGCAGGCCTGAAATACATAATTACAACAACTGTATACATATCTGTATAGTCAACAATATCTAATGTTACTGTGGATTTAACTTGTAACTTATTATCCATGAGAGCAAAATTACGTTAAGAGTAGTACCACTACATTACCCAAGAGAGAGTACCACTACATTACCCAAGGGGGGAAACCTACATTACCCAAGAGAGAGTACAACTACATTACCCAAGGAGGAACCACTACATTACCCAAGGGGGGAAACCTACATTACCCAAGAGAGTACCACTACATTACCCAAGAGAGAGTACCACTACATTACCCAAGAGAGTACCACTACATTACCCAAGAGAGTACCACTACATTACCCAAGAGAGTACCACTACATTACCCAAGAGAGTACCACTACATTACCCAAGGAAGAACCACTACATTACCCAAGAGAGAGTACCACTACATTACCCAAGAGAGTACCACTACATTACCCAAGAGAGTACCACTACATTACCCAAGGAGGAACCACTACATTACCCAAGAGAGTACAACTACATTACCCAAGAGAGAGTACAACTACATTACCCAAGAGAGAGTACAACTACATTACCCAAGAGAGTACAACTACATTACCCAAGAGAGTACAACTACATTACCCAAGAGAGAGTACCACTACATTACCCAAGAGAGAGTACAACTACATTAACCAAGGAGGAAACCTACATTACCCCAGAGAGAGCAACCACATTATACAAGAGTAAACTACATTACCCAAGAAAAAGTACAACTCATTACCTAGGATAGTGCATTTACATTACCAAAGGGAGTACAACTATGTACATTACACAGATTATATGAATACTACAGTAATTTCTTCACAAATTTATAAAGGAAAATGTCTGTCACAGATTTTTGAAATTTCAGTCCATTGGAACCTATTTGCCCCACCCTCTGGCCCCAGAGGATGGGAAGTGAACCATATAATTCACAATTTTGACCATAGAATTTTTCTGAAAAATTTCCATATATACCTGGTATTGGTTCAGATGTTTCTGATAGGTTGAAAATGTAAATTGTTTACAGACTGACAACAAATGCAAAAGGTGATTGCAATAGGTCTGTTGACACTTTATCTTTGGTGTCAAGACCTAACAAGATATCCCAGAGGGATCTCGGCGCCCACTATATCAGTCAAATGAAAAACTCATCTTTTCTCTTCTTTTCCCTCCTTCAAAACATTTAATAACTTTAGATAATACAATATAGCATGGAACAACTTGCAATTGTCAAATTCCAAGATGGCCGCCTGTCAGAAATGTTGTTTTCTGATTGGTCCAAAAATGCAATATGCACAACTAGGGACCAAAGGAAACAAACATATGAAATTTGAGAAAGGTCCCTTCAGTCCTTTCAGAGAAATAGCGATAACAATATTGTTTATGGACAGATGGACCACGGACACAGGGTGATTTGAATAGCCCACCATCTGATGATGGTGAGCTAAAAACTCACTATGCAGAAATACAGTAGCAATTTGTTCATCTTATACATATAATCAAACTTTGAGCAGTATAATTAAAACATTTTCTTAATTTCTAGACATTTGTTTGACTCGGCTGGCTGTCCTAACTTACTCTGGTTTTGGTTCTGAATGGATTGGTGCTCTGTGGATGATTGTTGTTTCTTCACCCATGTAATCTGGCTCAATCTTCTTAGCTCTGGTTGTTCTCTTTGTCGGAGTTCTAGGCTTTGGTGGGGGCCTGCAGTATTCAACACACAATGAATGATTCTCAAATAGCAATTTAATCTAATTTCAACTAATTCATATTTCAAATCATATCCTTATATAGCTAGAAAATATAAGTCCCACCTAACATAAATGTTCGTGTCATGTTATTGATAAATTTACACATACAAGGTGCACATGTATCTGGTCAAAACAAATTCAAGGTTATCTTAAGTCTTAATAGAGAGGTTTCATTGTTCTTCTACCTGTATTCATATCTCTGTATCTCTTCATATCTTCAGGATTGAAAGTAAATCAAAGACTTTTCAGGGATACATAGCATAATCTAAGGACATTTCAAGACTATATGCCTCTGCTATATGTAGCAGCAATGTTTCTAAAACTGACACCTACACCAGGTATTTTTATAGCTGACCATTATTTAGATAATGCTTGCGATTGGTAACAGCTAACATGTGAAATTGAGATAAACAGGAATGATGTGTTAACAATGTACAGTTTACTTACGATCTTTCTTCATCATCCGGTACTTCCTCTGAAAGAAATCAAAATGTCATAGGTCATGAGAAAATCAGGGTTTGATGTCAATTAGAATCTACAATTGGATATTGTCAGTGAGCATTTTCGCCCACTTAGTCGGACTTCATCAAGACAATTATACCATCAATTTTATCCATAAAGTACTGCAAATGTGGGCAGATTAAACTTGTTATTTATGACATATGTACAATAAATGTAAGAACGACTACTCTAACTTGAATCAGTATTCTAATATATTAACTCTATTTAAGTTTACCCACTCCCCAAGGGCAAATGTAAGACCCCAGGGTAATGAAATTCACAATTTTGGTAATGCACCTTATAATCAATTGGGTATTGAGATGAAGCTTTTTGAAATTTCAGTTAATTTGACCTTTTTTGGCCCTGCCCCTTAGCCCAGGAGGTCAGTCAAGGCAAACTTATGCATACCATCAAACTGTTGTCCTTTGCTGATAATGTTAACTAAGTGAGATTGAATTTCAATAGAAATCAAACAAACGGTCAAAAATGTAAATTCCCTATATAAATAATAGTACAGTTTACCCCTCCCCAGGGTAATGAAATTCATAATTTTGTTAAAACGCCTTATAAAGATCCTTCCATCTATGAAGAGTATTATATTCTATCTCCATTTGGGTCTGGAGAACAAGATTTCTTAAATTTGAACTTTGGGTCTTGAGAACAAGATTTCTTAAATTTGAACTTTCCCCTGAGGGTTGGGGACCATACAATTCACAATAATGGCTGACCTTCGGCCATGGAAGGTTTGTGAATTTTTCTTATTAAAATTGGTACATGGGTTTCTGAAAAGACGAAAATGTAAATTGTTTATGGTCGCACGACGATGGACAAAAGGTAATTAGAATAGGTCACTTGAGACTTTCATGGGTGAAAATGTTCCGGTTCATGAAATACTGAAATACATTCTGTAGCTGATTTTGTCAAAACTTAACATACGGGAGTAGGCATATATGAAGGAAAATATTTTCAAATACTGAATTCAGTATTAATACTGAAAACTTCCATCCATGGTCTTTGTCTTAGGTGACCTAACTAGAGCTGTCATCGAGGGGGTGACAAGTATACCCCCCGCTTTTCCATGATTGGTTTGGATACTTTGTGAAGCTGCCTATTTATGGTACTATAACCAAATCAAACATGTTCTATGTTTAGATAAGAACTAAGTGAATGCATAGCCGAATAAAATTTTGCTCGTTTTTAAAGAAAAAGGGGCATAACTCTATTAGAAGTGGTAATTCGGCAAAATCTTTGCATAGAGCTAAGCCTCATAGGGTCCTCTAACTACATACCAAATTTTAGTAAAATCCATTGACAACAAAGCAAATGCATAGCCGGACAAGCTAGTAACCATTTTTTACATAAAGGGGCATAACTCTGTAAAAAGGGGGATTTTTTCTGGAAGAAACCGTTACTGGAGACACAACTTCATGCCATCCTTCAACTCTATATAAAGTTTCAAGAAAATCCATCAAAAACTAAGTGAATGCATCGCCGGACAAAATTATGACACATTTTGTATGAAAAAGGGGCATAACTGTTAAAAAGGGCTAAAGTGGCATAATTTGTTTAAAAGGACTACTTGGGGAAAATCACAACACCATATAGCCTTTTAACTATACACCAATTTTGTGAAAACTGAGGAAATGCATAACTGGACAAATTATAACCATTTTTCAAATAAAGGGGCATAACTATGTAAAAAGCATTTACTGGAGGCACAAGTGCATGCAGTCCTTCAACTGTGTAAAAAGTTTCAAGAAAATCCATTGAAAACAAAGCAAATGCATGGCCGGACAAGCTAGTAACCATTTTTTTACATAAAGGGGCATAACTCTGTAAAAAAAGGGTTTTTTCGAAAGAAGTCGTTACTGGAGACACAACTTCATGCCATCCTTTAACTCTGTATACAGTTTCAAGACAATCCATCAAAAACTAAGTGAATGCAGAGCCAGACAAAATTATGACACATTTTGTATGAAAAAGGGGCATAACTCTGTTAAAAAGGGCTAAATCGCAAAATCACTGCAGGGGACACAAGTTCATATGGTCTTCTAACTATATACCAAATTTGAGTGAAATCCATAAAGAAATGAGCGAATGCATAGCCGGACGGACGGACGGACAAGGCGATTCCAGTATCCCCCCCTAACTTCATTGCGGGGGGTGTGTGTGTATAAAAATCAATGAAATATTCAACACATACCATACTGTGAAGTCTCCATCAATTTTTCTGTGGTATTTCCTTCTGCTTGTCGTAGCTTCAAAAGTTTCTTTTCATAAACTTTTCTTGTAGTTGCTACAACACAAATTAATCACAAAGCTGAGTCTCATTTTGCAAATGCTCAACATATAAGAGATAACTTCAGGCATATAAAGTTCAGTTTAGGCAGCAGATGTGTTAAAGATGTTATGAACTTTGTAGTGTTTTCCTGTTCTATAAACAACTTGTGATAACTCACGGAGAGAAAAAACAACACAGTATGTAAACTTTTAAAAGTTATTAACAAACAAGAGATCCCAGAGGGATCTTGGCGCCCACCATTGAATGATCTTTATAGGTTCCATGTCAGATTGATCTTTTCCCTACTTTTCCCTTCCTCTAAGTCTTACTTATCTGTGTAAATTCAGAAACAGCCCTCTAGTACTTTTCAAACAAGGGGAACCTATATACAGAATTTAAGATTTAGCTATAATGGCTGTCTGTCGGCCATGTTGTTTTCGTATTGGTCCCAATATGCAAAACTAGGCACTGAGGGGAACCTACATATGAAATTTGAAAAAGATCCCTTCAGTACTTTCACAGAAATAGCGATAACAAACTTCAATTGTCAAAATCCGAAATGGCTGCCTGTCGGCCATGTTGTTTTCTGATTAGTCTCAAAATGCAATATGCATAACTAGGCACCGACGGGAACATGCATATGAAATTTTAGAAAGATCCCTTCATTACTTTCTGAGAAATAGCGATAACAAACTTCAATTGTCAAAATCTAAGATGGCTGCCTGTCAGCCATGTTGTTTTCTGATTGGTCTCAAAATGCAATATGCATAACTAGGCACTGAGGGGAACCTGCATATGAAATTTCAGAAAGATCCCTTCATTACTTTCTGAGAAATAGCGATAACAAATTTTAATTGTCAAAATCCAAGATGGCTGCCTGTCAGCAATGTTGTTTTCCTATTGGTCTCAAAATGCAATATGCATAAGTAGGCATCAAGGGGAACCTACATAGGAAATTTGAGAAAGATCCCTTCAGTTCTTTCACAGAAAAAGCGATAACAAATTTCAATTGTCAAAATCCAAGATGGCTGCCTGTTGGCCATGTTGTTTTCCGATTGGTCTCAAAATGCAATATGCATAACTAGGCACTGAGGGGAACCTGCATATGAAATTTCAGAAAGATCCCTTCATTACTTTCACAGAAATAGCGTTAACAAACTCCAATTGTCAAAATCCAAGATGGCTGCCTGTCGGCCATGTTGTTTTCCGATTGGTCCCAAAATGAAATATGCATAACTAGGCACCAAAGGGAACCTACATATGAAATTTGAGAAAGATCCCTTCAATACTTTCTCAGAAATTGAGATAACAAACTTCAATTGTCAAAATCCAAGATGGCTGCCTGTCGGCCATGTTGTTTTCTGATCGGTCCCAAAATGCAATATGCATAACTAGGAACCAAGGGGAACCTACATAGGAAATTTGAGAAAGATCCCTTCAGTTCTTTCACAGAAAAAGCGATAACAAATTTCAATTGTCAAAATCCAAGATGGCTGCCTGTTGGCCATGTTGTTTTCCGATTGGTCTCAAAATGCAATATGCATAACTAGGCACTGAGGGGAACCTGCATATGAAATTTCAGAAAGATCCCTTCATTACTTTCACAGAAATAGCAATAACAAACTTTAATTGTCAGAATCCAAGATGGCTGCCTGTCAGCCATGTTGTTTTCTGATTAGTCTCAAAATGCAATATGCATAACCAGGCACAAAGAGGAACCTGCATATGAAATTTGAGAAAGATCCCTTCAGTACTTTCACAGAAATAGCGATAACAAACTTCAATTGTCAAAATCCTAGATGGCTGCCTGTCGGCCATTTTGTTTTCCGATTGGTCCCAAAATGCAATATGCATAACTAGGCACCAAAGGGAACCTACATATAAAATTTGAGAAAGATCCCTTCAGTACTTCCTCAGAAATAGCGTTAACAAACTCCAATTGTCAAAATCCAAGATGGCTGCCTGTCGGCCATGTTGTTTTCCGATTGGTCCCAAAATGAAATATGCATAACTAGGCACCAAAGGGAACCTACATATGAAATTTGAGAAAGATCCCTTCAGTACTTCCTCAGAAATAGCGATAACAAACTCCAATTGTCAAAATAAAAGATGGCTGCTTGTCGGCCATGTTGTTTTCTGATCGGTCCCAAAATGCAATATGCATATCTAGGCACCAAGAGGAACCTACATATGAAATTTGAGAAAGATCCCTTCAATACTTTCTCAGAAATAGAGATAACAAACTTCAATTGTCAAAATCCAAGATGGCTGCCTGTCGGCCATGTTGTTTTCTGATCGGTCCCAAAATGCAATATGCATAACTAGGCACCAAGGGGAACCTACATATGAAATTTGAGAAAGATCCCTTCAATACTTTCTCAGAAATAGAGATAACAAACTTCAATTGTCAAAATCCAAGATGGCTGCCTGTCGGCCATGTTGTTTTCTGATCGGTCCCAAAATGCAATATGCACAACTAGGCACCAAGGGGAACCTACATATGAAATTTGAGAAAGATCCCATCAGCACTTTCTCAGAAATAGCGATAACAAGAATTGTTTACGGACGGAGGGACGGACGGACGGACGACGGACCACGGACGCAGGGCGATTTGAATAGCCCACCATCATCAGATGGTGGGCTAAAAATAAGCCAAATAGACGTTCTAATGTCACTTATAATATGCATTATTGCAAAGTCACGAAAAAGACAACTGACTATTATAATGGAGTGTCAGAAGTCTTTAAGATAGTCTGTGTCATTCAGCAGATGGCCTTTTTAATTTGTGGTCCCGGTTCAAAGAAAAAGAAATAGTGTTTGATCTGTCCTGAAGAATGCCCTGTTGAGAGAAACATTTTCTAAGCAAATTATTACATTGGCCTATGACATTTTATGTTAATTTAACAGTATGTATGCTTTCTGCTGTCTTCTTTCAGTTTCATTTACAAGGGCAACCATGTGTCATAGAATGTTGGTAACAGTGTACATGTTCATCACCTCAAACTGGAAAGATACTCGTATAAAAATAACTAATTAATTGACCAAATGTTATCTTTTATTCATGTTTTATTGTCCTTATATGACGACCTTCACAGCATTAACATGTAATCCAACACAAATTATCCATAACTGACTGGTCTAAAGAATGTCCTGTTCAATGACAAGTTATCTATAACAGTTTCACGTGAACTTGTTAGTGCAAATATCTTGACCTGTCTATAGTGGCTATTTTTCTGCCTCGATACCTGGGCAGTCTTTATAGACAGGTTTGACAGTAATTCACAATTTTGGTTGACCTTTGGCCATGGAAGGTTTCCGCAAAATTCCATTGCAATTAGTTCAGGGGTTTCTGAGAAGTTGAAAATGTAAATTGTTTATGAATGGACTACACACAACAATGGACAAAAGGGGATAAGAATATGTCACTTAAGTCTCAGGTGACCTGATAAAATACCAAAATAAACAAAGGGGCTGAAGAGCAATAACTTTTACAAAAATAGTGTAGTCAAAATTCCTTTCAGGGAGTCGAGAACTACATCTGATTATAATGCATACAAGTTTCTTAAAAAAAAATTCATGGATGAAAAAAACAAAAAAAAACAAACATTGATAGCATAATACAAATCATTAAAATGTGTTATATTAGAGATTTTCTCACAAAAGTTAAGATAAGGCTATCATGACATGTTTGTGTCTTACCAGTAACTGGTCCAGGGGCTGCACCCCTATCTCGAAGTTCTTGTGCCAATTCAGCATCTGTAAGGTCTTTGACAGGCTCCATCACAGGGGTTTCTGGATCTTTATTTGAATAGTCTCCACTTCCTTTATGAGCTTTTGTTTTAGTTTGCAAGATTGGCTAAAATTAATAATATCAATTCATCAGAAAATCCTTCATAAAATCAATGTTATGCATGTTTGGCCTATAAAATATATTCCTAGGGCATTGACATCAAACTTGGTATTTTAAAGGGCACATACTTTTGTGATTTACTTTTAATTTTTTGTGGTTTTGATATTACTCTATGCAGTAGTTGTCAAATTGTTTTGCAATACTTGTACTTGATGTGTCTAAAATGTGGCTTTCCAGATTCTCATAATCTTTATGTCAGTAACAGAGGGTAGAATGTGTTGAATTGTTTTAAACTAATTATTGATAACATAAGTTCTTATATTTTATCAGTGTTGTTGCTAATCTTTCCAAATTCATCCAACTCAGACTCTGGCTGAAATGACACTTCATGTTTTAATACTGTGTGATTCCTAAAATTGGCGGAAAAGTAATGTTTAGGGTTTGAAAGGGATGATTGGTATCATTTTAAGAATATAAGCCTGTTTTTTTCTTAGCTGTTGTTAGGGCAGGGTTCTTGTCAGAAATAAGAAGTAATGTTCAAATCAGGGTAAACAACCACAACAGCTTCAGATTATTTTATGCTGCTTGTCCATGTGTTTCGCCCTACTCGGGCTTCATCAGGACGAATATGCATTGATTTCTATAAATAGAGACAGTTAAGCATGATGTCCTAGCAGATTAGATACCTTAAAGGTGATCACAGTATGTCTTGTTTCTTAATGCATGGTTTATTTTGTTTAACGTCTTATTAACAGCCATGGTAATTTAAGGACGTGCCTGGTTTTGTAAGTGGAGGAAAGCCAGAATACTTGGAGAAAAACCACCGACCTACAGTCATTACCAGATAACTGCCCCACATGAGTTTCGAACTCGCAACCCAGAGGTGCAGGGCTAGTTATACAGCGTCGAGACACCTTAACCACACCGCCACAGCAGCGCCCGTTTCTGAATGCAATCATATTATCTAATTTATCCTCTGGTTTCTAATATAACTTCTGTAACAGTTATAACAATCTCTGTCACGGTTAATCTACATCCAAATTATTATTATTATATCCCATATATAGTCTACTGTTTTCCACAACAATGTCTCTGTGCTGACATGTAACTCCACAGTTAATTTATATTCAATTTCGCGTATTACACTCAAGTTGGCGGTTTCCCAAACCTGATAGAGCTATACAGCTTAAATACAAGTGTAGCTTTTTTTTTTTTTACAATTCAAAAGACCATTTTAAGTGCCTCTGTGTATTCAACTTCAGTTGTCAATGTATAACTTTGTGTTTTTATATAAGACTAGACATGCCCCTAGGTGTATCTTTTAACAAATTGCAAAACAATTTTCAGTATCAATAACATGTCACATGTATAACACATTTCCTTATTGGTACCGAATTATTTTTACATACTTTAATGTTTTACATATTATAGTACTTGCGAGCTGTCACATAAAAATCGATTTAAATAACTTTTCGCACCTTTTTGAGAACTACTTCACTGTCACTTTCTTCGCCACTGTGTTTATCACCGTTTTCATACACGTCAGTTGTTTCTTCGTCGCCCGACTCGTCGGCCTTCAGCACGTGTTCTGTATACAAATCAACGTATGTCTGCTTCCTTGCGTCGGATTTAGGTAAAGGTATATTATTGCGTATCAGTTCCTCTTTCAGTTTAGCTTTCGTCAGCAACGATGGATCAGACATACTATTATTAGCTCGGGGACACACTCACGTGGCCTTAACCTTGTGAAAAAAATAGCGGGAAATAATACTAAATTGTTATGTAGCATACGATTGGTTAATGGTGATTGCTATAATAAAGAACCCAAATGACTACGGGTCGCGATAAAGATCCCGTGTGTATTATTCATTTGAATAAAATTACCTTATATCAATTGTACTCACTTTGTGAAACTTATCTTATCCATGCAGTAATGATATCTTATATACTGAAAGCAATACTTGTCAACAATGACAAAATAGCCTATCAAATCCGTATCAAATACCGTTTCCGCTTTTATTTTAGTATGGCTTTTAAATTATCCACCAATCAAATCCTCCGTTACAGTGTGTATGTCAAAGTGAAAGTTGATGGGGCTGAGAATGAAAATTCTATCATGGAATATCAATGGCATACGAGCCAGTAAAATAAACTTGAAGACACTGTTTGATTCCCTTGATGCAGACGTTATTTGTCTCCAGGAGACCAAAGTAACACGTACGTAAACGGATATAAGTAAACTGTGTTATTGTTTGTAGCTGGTCGGTCGATTTATATCTGATGTTGTTGTGCCGACTGCGACATGCTAGAACTATTATAAAATTTTCGGTGTGTCAGCCTCTTACATGTGTAGCGGGACTAGACTGGGTCGATCATCGGTGACCAGGTAGCTCAATTGGTAGAGCATCCGGCTAGTGTTCGGAGGTCCCGGGTTCGAACCCCGGTCTGGCCGCTACATTTTCTCCTCTCCTGTTACAAAATTGGCGCCCAACTAAAATACCCATGGTGGTGGTATAAGGGTCTCGTGTGTCTTTGAGGGCAAAGACTTGGAAAAAAGGAGGGAGGTGTGTAGCGGGACTAGACTGGGTTGATCATCAGTGACCAGGTAGCTCAATTGGTAGAGCATCCGGCTAGTGTTCGGAGGTCCTGGGTTCGAACCCCGGTCTGGCCGCTACATTTTCTCCTCTCCTGTTACACATGGATGAAGTAGTTCTAAACATGCCTCTGTAAACTTCTGCTAAATCACTTGTTACCTGTACCGTTGTGAATTATCTCACAGGCACTCAAATTAGTATACAGTACTGTTTGCCAAAATTAATGGAAAAACATGAAATATTATTTTGCGAAGATCTGTACAGTACTCTTACCAGAAACATGTATTAAGTGGTGTTATATGTGTTTCTGCTCTTATTTAACATTTTGGGAGTTGTCATACTCCCAAAACACACATATTCTCCGTGCGCATGCATCTGGCACACAAGGGAGGCTGTCTTAAATGACCTTAGATGTTGATAGGATATTAATGATAAACAAGAAATATCTTTTAAAAAGATAAACGGCATAGTTTTAATGCTGGTGGTTATAATGTAAAACTGCTGGTGAAATAAATTAACGAACTAATTAATAAATGTGCAGTTTCAGCACGGATAACAAAATTATATCAGTTTGGATCATTTTTGGTGATAATAAGACTGCATTTGAATCAGGAATATGATTTTATCAATGTGTCATTTGAATAGATACATTCACTTATTCAGCTTGCATTCCATCGTAATTTTGTTTCGTCTCTAACTGCATGTCTGCATTTTGCATTTACCGCTACATAGACCAATCACATACTTCATCTTGACCAGTAACCACCTGTCGCGTTATATCCGGGAACAAAAGAAAATTATACGGCTATGCCGAAAAACAAACAAATTGAAACTCTATCTTTCCTTGATAAAAGGTATACGAATATACACATGAAAATGGTATCAAGTTACAATTTATTTCACATTCAATGTTTTTATTAATGTACCAGATTTGCATAAGTTTTTGTTCCTTAAGATGAATAAGACAGACAGATAAGCTATAAACCCACATAACTTTTGTTAAAAAATCATTATCAACTTCCATTTTTGTTGTGGGACAGGTGATCAACTTGATGAGCCAACAGCCATAGTTGAAGGTTACAATTCCTACTTTAGTTTTTCCCGTAAGCGTAGTGGTTACTCAGGTATGTATACATTTCATCTGTGTATTATCTATGATTACTGGATACTAAATTATTTATTCCTCAGTATTCCTCAGTCTTTTAATTTGTAATGACCTTACTAACCATCACATGAATTTATATTTTCATTTTATGTTAAAAATGCACCAAATATATCAGTTAAGTTTACATGTCATCAGGGCGTGAGATGAAGACAAAGTCTTTGGTTCAGTTCAATAATTTAGTGCATGGGAAGAAAAAACCAGGCCTCTAGCGGCATACACTATACTGTTGCAACTTAGTATATTAAGCAAAGCTACGCTGCTTGTGGCTGGACCGCTCGCACGTACATCCAGCAATTGAATGAGGCTTAAGTTTGGAGAGGGTAAGATGAAAGCTAAGGAAGTGACGTAGATGGGTGTGAGAACTTGAAAAGCATGCAATGCAGGTGCTTTGGTCAAGTGCTGAGTTCATCTGTCAATGTCACGTCAGACCGGTTAAGGACGCTTACACTGGACAATTACATAAACAAATCACACAGGTTCATTACACAACATGTACTTGACATATACACGGAGAGGTATTGTACTAAGGCCCTGGTCACATACAAATCCGTTTTAAGTTTTTGATATTCTCTGTCACCTCAAGGGTGCGATTTCTTCATTAACCCCTGCTAGATAGCATGTGCTGGCAACAATACAATGACATCACGCAATCATGCAATGACATCACAACCTTTTATTGCATTACAAGATTATTTTTTTTAAATACGTTATTGTAATTAAACAACTGGATCCTGCATAATAAAATAGTTTGATGTGAGAAAGATAATCATCCCTACCTTCAGGCTTAGAGATAAATGACAAAAGAAAGCGAGACATGTTCTATTGTAACTGTTCTTCTGATAATTTCTTGTTTTCTTGCTTTGTTCTGATACCATCTTGTCTGGGGGCATAACTTTTTAACAGGTAAAGATTGGTTGATGAAACTTCTAACATAAATATGCATCACCCCAAAGTGATGTACAGTGTACTATAATCATTGCAACTTTCATATTCAATTCAAAGGTTAATTGATTGCAAAAAGGGAAACATCAAAAACAGATCTCCAGTTTAACATAAATTAACATTTACAGAAAGAGGTGAACTCATTCATGCAGTTGACCAGAATTAATAGACAGCAATAGGGCGGTGAAAGTCTGAGGTAGCTCCTTTTGTTTGTGTATGGTTTCATAGATTCACTAAACAGTCGGTGATACTAATATGTTTGTTACATAAACTTGCGATATATCCAGGTGTTGCCAATTTCTGCCGAGACACAGCCACACCATATAGTGCTGAGGAAGGCCTGACATCATTGTTGAATCAGAAGGATGATGGGAAAGTTGGTTGCTATGGCAATGTGATAGATTTCTCAACAGAAGAGCTTGATGCCCTGGATGCAGAAGGGCGGGCAGTAATCACTCAACATCGAATACAAACAGGTGATGGAAATGAAGCTCATCTGGCGATCATCAATGTTTACTGTCCAAGAGTGGATCCTGAACGGGATGACAGAAAGGTTTACAAAATGAGATTTCTTGCACTCCTTCAGACAAGGGCAGAGGCTCTTCTGCAGAGTGGATGGTGATTATCTCCTTTTACTTATTTAATTACCTCCCCTTCAATGAAAGTATACATTGAATGAATGAGTTTTTATATTTATTTATTTTTGAATCATTTTAATATGAAACAAATACAAAATGAAACATCACACATTCATTCATACCATAACATCATACAATCTTATCCATAACAATTTAAGATGAAGCTTAAAACATATATATGTGCCACCTACAAATATGAGAGTACAATTGTTCTATAATCAGGCTAGTGCAGTCTTTCCAAAAAACGTTCAGTGCCTAGTAAGGGAGAACATTGTTTTTGTTATCAGATGGTACATAAGGAGGTTTCCCTTGGCCCCTAGTTGTGTATTTTAAATTTTAAGAATGATCCGAAAATAAAATGGCTGATAGCCATTTAAAATTTGGATTGTTGTAGGTTGTTAAATCTTTATTTCTTAGAAATTATTATTATTTGATCCTCCTCAAATCTCTAATGTAGGTTCCTAGATATGCATGCTCAATTTCAGACTTATCTGAAGGTGGCCATTTTTTATTTTGACCATTGTAGCTTGTGATTGCATTTTCAGGTCACCTGAAACCAAATCTCAAGTGACCTGTTCTAGTCATCTTTTGTCCATTGTCGTCTGTAGTATGTCATGCGTTCAAAAACAATTTACATTTTCGACTTCTCCAAAACTGCTGAACGAAATGCAGTGAAAGTTGGCAGGAAGCAGCTGCTGAACCAAATTCAGTAAAATTTGGCAGGAAGCTTCCATGGCTAAAGGTCAACTATAATTGTGAATTATATGGTCCCCACCCCACAGGGACCTGAGGGGTGGGGCCAAAAAGGGTCATATTGGCTAAAATTTTAAAAATCTTCTTCTAATCTCCCAGATATGGTAAAATCAAATACTCCTCACAGATTGAGAGGACTTAAGGTCCTTTACCAAAATTGTGAATTTCATGATCCTCATGTCTCGTGTTTCCCCCTGAGATGATGGAAAAGTTTATTGTAGTTTAAATAGGGAAACACATTTTTGAGCATTATTTGTTCCAATTGCTATTTGAAATAATACAAACTTGGTTAGAATTATCAGTATAGGATGTCAGTTGAATAGTCGTGCATATTGGCACTGACTGACCTCAGGAGCTTGAGAAGTGTGACCAAAAAGGGTCAAATTAACTGAGACATCAAAAACATTCTTCTTAAGACCCAAGTTAGGTAGAATCAAATACTCTTCATAAATGGAAGGGGCTTCAATTGTTTATCAAAATTGTGAATTTCATAATCCTGGGGTTTCACATTTGCCTGTGAAGATGGGGTACACTTAACTATAGTTTATATAGGGAAATCACATTTTTGACTATCATTTATTTGATCTCTAATGAAATTCATTCTAACTTTGTTAACATTATCAGCATTGAATGAGGCTTGATGGTATGCACATGTTGGCACTGACTGACCCTCTGGGCGGATCATCATCATGTTGCCATCTAGTACCTGGTACTTCTGGTAATTAAGTTTCTCTACTTGCAGTCATGTGATTGTCCTTGGAGATCTCAATTTAAATCACAAGAAGGTTGACAACTGTGATCCAGATTTGGAGGTAAGTGTTTCAGTTTGGTTGTCCACTCAATACAATAAGGACATTAACTTGATTTCTCCTGCCATTAGGAGCATCTGTCATCATATTCATTTAAAACTTGACTCCTCCTGAATGACTGTTCATATTCCAACCAAAGTTGTAATGATGCATCACAGAATCCAGTGTTGTGAATAGCTAGGGTTTTAAGGGAACAAATTCTGCATAATGAAGGATTTCCATTTAAAACTACATCATCAGACATGGTAACGGAAGGGGGATTTTGTCAAATATCATTGTTTGATATGAAAAGGTACAGGTATGAGAGATGGTAAAGGTAACTGTTCCATAAGCAAATACCTATGTTAACAATTTGGAGCTCTCTGATTACAAGTGTGGTTAGCTCACCTGCCCGAAATGCAAGTGAGCTTATGCCGTGGTGCAGCATCCATCGTCCGGCGTATACTTTTTCCTTTTAACAACTTCTCAATAACCAAGTGGCCCTGGGACTAGATATTGGGCATGTAGCATGCTAGGGTGAATGGCTGCCAAGTATGTTCAAATGAATGACCTTGACCTACATTCAAGGTCACATGGGTCAAATAAGTTAAAATCTTTAAACAACTTCTTCTCAATAACCAAGAGGCCCAGCTCAGGACTTGGTATTGGGTCTGTAGCATGCTGGGATGAGGCACTACCAAGTTTGTCAAATGAATAACCTTGACCTACATTAAAGGTCATAGCAGTCAAATATGTTTAAATCTTGAAACAATGATTTCTCGTTAACCAGGAGTCCTGGATTTGAGCTAATAGTATGCTCGAATGAAGGGCTAGAAAAATTGACATGAATAAACCAAGCTTACTCTGATATTTGAATAAAGTGGTAATCAGCATAGTATCTGCAGAAATGACCAAGATCAACTTCAAAGTTGCTGTAGAGCCAGATGAGCAATACAGGCCCATTGGGCCTCTTGTTACAATGTAAGGATCTTCAAGATGACAGTTCTAGTTTTGAAAAAAGTTTTGATATGAGGTGTCAAAGCGATAATCTAATTTGGCAGTTAATGTTCAAGGGACTTCTATGTTATGCCGAAATTTAACTGGACAGTTTCTGGCAGTGTGTTACATCAGGTATATTATTAACAAATTGTATGTTTAACTTAGGCCTTTAACTGTTCATTTCATATGGTCAACAATACATGGTGATGTAAGATGTTTATTGACATTTCAGGATTGGGGTAAGGCCCCCAGCAGAATGTGGATGAACCAGTTCCTTTGGGAGCCAGGGAGAGATCCAGACATCGAGCCTGTGGATGATACAGAGGAGTTTCTGGGCACCACATCCTGTGTTAAGGGTGGACTGTTTGTGGACACATTTAGACACCTTTACCCTACCAGGACTGACGCCTACTCGAACTGGTGTACTCTTACGTCAGCACGTGAAACCAACTATGGCCGACGGCTTGACTACATTGTATGTGATGTTACCATGGCTAAAAATGATCTGAAGGAGAGTTGGGTAATCAAAGATGTTGAAGGGTCTGACCATTGCCCTGTCAAGTCAGAGTTTACCTCGTCATTCCTACCAGCTATCAAATGTCCTGCTCTGTGTACAAAATATATGCCAGAATTTGCTGGGCGGCAGCAAAAACTGTCTTCGTTCTTTGTTAAATCATCAAAAAATCCATTATTGAAGCTAGATAATGGAGGAACACCAAAAAAGGCAACATTATCCAATGTTGGTGAACAAAAACCTAAGAAGGAATCTTTAAAGACCAAGTCTCCAAACAAATCTGGTCTAAAACGACGTGACACTGATTGTTCTAAACCTTTAGGACAAGTAGCAAAAAGACAAAAAAGTGACATCAAGAAAAGTTCATCCATTCCGAAGCAGTCCAGCCTTATGAATTTCTTTGGTAAACCACCCTCAAAGAATGATATTTTGCAAGATAGCTCCAAAAGACAAGCAAATCTTGAGGGCAGTGCATCTATAAATGGTCAAGAAACTGCAAGTGTGAAAAGTGAAACAGTACTCTTGAAGAATAACATAAATGTGGTTAGTTCTGATGATAGCGGATCACCATCCAGCTCTCAGGAGCAGAAGGATAGTGAAGTCACAAGCGGATCGCCATCCAACTCTCAGGAGCTGAAGGATAATAAAGTAACAGTGAAAAAAACCTCGGCACTAGCATGGAAAAATTTGCTGAAGGGTCCACCAACTGCCCCTTTATGCAAAGGTCATAAAGAACCTTGTTTGTTAAGAACAGTCAAAAAGGAGGGGCCCAATAAAGGGAAACAGTTCTTTGTGTGTTGCCGAGCAGAAGGTCTTAGTTCAAATCCAGAGGCTCGCTGTGACTTCTTCAAATGGGTTGATAGTAAGAAGTAATTGTGTGCTTTTAGGCTTTTGACCAGTGTCGTCTATTGTGCTTCGTTTGTCATCTGTCATAAACTATTTAAATATGTGAGTTTTCTTAATTACCAAGAGTCTCAGGGTCTTGATATTAAGCCAGTAGCATGCTGGGATGAAGGGCTACCAAGTTTTTTCAAATAAATGACCTTGATCGTGACTTACTTTCAAGGTCTCTCAAGGGTCAAAATTGTTGAAATCTTTAAAACAGCTTCTCAATAAATAAAAAGCTCAGGTTCATGATATTAAGCCAATAGCAGGCACTAGTCAAAAGTGTCGAAGGCTTTTCCTCTACATAGGTATCTAGTGGGATTTATGAACAGCTTGTATCTGGTCTGTGGTTCTGGTCTGTTCACATAGTGATTTATGGAGGTCAAATATTACAGTATGAAATGTTCCGAGTTGAAAATGTATTTTCACCTCTAGCTAGTTCAGTGTCTGGGTTGAAAATGTATCAACAAAGTGTGTGGTCAGTATATGAAGTTCACATTTTGTCTTAGTAGGTACAATACACTAGATGTTTTGTAAAATATATATAACAATTGACCATGAAATAAAATTATGTGAATGGTTGCTATTGCATTTAGAGCAAAGGTCATATATATATAGATGTAGTTGCAAGATGGTAAAATGGTGCAAAGCATGTATGAATGTTTAAAATTTGAAGAATTTTGGTAAATATGTTTGTAGACCATGTTTACAGATACAACATGCACACTATTTACATGTCATGCTGTCATTCTTTTATTGTTCAAGATGGAGATTACAGAAATATATTGTCATTGTGAAATAAAGTATTGATGAATGGTTATTCCAATGAAGTCACCTTATTTCAATACTCCCATAAAAAAGGACTAGTAGACAACAACAAAAAACCAGTTAGTTACTGCTGTATTTATTCTGTTCTTCCTTCTCATAGTCAGAGACATTAACAAAAGTACTCTTAACATTTCTAGTATCTTGTCACATAGTCAGAGACATTAACAAAAGTACTCTTAACATTTCTAGTATCTTGTCACATAGTCAGAGACATTAACAAAAGTACTCTTAACATTTCTAGTATCTTGTCACATAGTCAGAGACATTAACAAAAGTACTCTTAACATTTCTAGTATCTTGTCACATAGTCAGAGACATTAACAAAAGTACTCTTAACATTTCTAGTATCTTGTCACATAGTCAGAGACATTAACAAAAGTACTCTTAACATTTCTAGTATCTTGTCACATAGTCAGAGACATTAACAAAAGTACTCTTAACATTTCTAGTATCTTGTCACATAGTCAGAGACATTAACAAAAGTACTCTTAACATTTCTAGTATCTTGTCACATAGTCAGAGACATTAACAAAAGTACTCTTAACATTTCTAGTATCTTGTCACATAGTCAGAGACATTAACAAAAGTACTCTTAACATTTCTAGTATCTTGTCACATAGTCAGAGACATTAACAAAAGTACTCTTAACATTTCTAGTATCTTGTCACATAGTCAGAGACATTAACAAAAGTACTCTTAACATTTCTAGTATCTTGTCACATAGTCAGAGACATTAACAAAAGTACTCTTAACATTTCTAGTATCTTGTCACATAGTCAGAGACATTAACAAAAGTACTCTTAACATTTCTAGTATCTTGTCACATAGTCAGAGACATTAACAAAAGTACTCTTAACATTTCTAGTATCTTGTCACATAGTCAGAGACATTCACCAGTAACAAAAGTACTCTTAACATTTCTAGTATCTTGTCACATAGTCAGAGACATTAACAAAAGTACTCTTAACATTTCTAGTATCTTGTCACATAGTCAGAGACATTCACCAGTAACAAAAGTACTCTTAACATTTCTAGTATCTTGTCACATAGTCAGAGACATTCACCAGTAACAAAAGTACTCTTAACATTTCTAGTATCTTGTCACATAGTCAGAGACATTAACAAAAGTACTCTTAACATTTCTAGTATCTTGTCACATAGTCAGAGACATTCACCAGTAACAAAAGTACTCTTAACATTTCTAGTATCTTGTCACATAGTCAGAGACATTAACAAAAGTACTCTTAACATTTCTAGTATCTTGTCACATAGTCAGAGACATTCACCAGTAACAAAAGTACTCTTAACATTTCTAGTATCTTGTCACATAGTCAGAGACATTCACCAGTAACAAAAGTACTCTTAACATTTCTAGTATCTTGTCACATAGTCAGAGACATTAACAAAAGTACTCTTAACATTTCTAGTATCTTGTCACATAGTCAGAGACATTCACCAGTAACAAAAGTACTCTTAACATTTCTAGTATCTTGTCACATAGTCAGAGACATTAACAAAAGTACTCTTAACATTTCTAGTATCTTGTCACATAGTCAGAGACATTCACCAGTAACAAAAGTACTCTTAACATTTCTAGTATCTTGTCACATAGTCAGAGACATTCACCAGTAACAAAAGTACTCTTAACATTTCTAGTATCTTGTCACATAGTCAGAGACATTCACCAGTAACAAAAGTACTCTTAACATTTCTAGTATCTTGTCCTACAGGAATTTTCTAGATAATATAAGTATCGCCCCACCCAAGTAATTAAAAAAGTGAAAGGCAAGACTTGAAATGTAGCATGTACATAAACATACATGTAAAAATTGACCAGTAGAAGTCAATTTATTTATAAGAAAAAGATCTATGGCCACAGTAAGACGGACCAATTAAAGTCAAAATATTTATGAAATATGGTCAAAGAAGTCCTTTCCGACTTATATTGCCACCTGCCGTGGTACCCTGGGCTATATATATGTATGTTGGACTGTACCTAAGAAAGGTGTTCATTATAAATCAAACAAGGAGACCAACAAGTTGTTCTGGAGAAATGAAAATATCCTAGACTTGATGTAGTATACTATTGAGAAAGATAGGTGATTTGACGGCTAGTTACTTTACACTGAGTCTTGATATTTTTAATTAACAACTCTAGAACATATTTTACTAAAAATCTTTATTAGGTATATATACATGGTACAATAGATTGCGATCATTTAATTGGTGATGATGAAACATGAACCTACAGAAACATTAATGAAGTTTTTATATGAAAATAGTTTTTAATCATAAAATTATTTCATATACCAGACAATAATTTGACAGGTGACCAACTGACCATGACATTATATAATTAACTGGAACTCACAATACAGAAACAATACAATCATACAGATTTGTTCCTGATAATCTTATGTCAATTTTTATATGAAATATGTGAAACGAGGATATTTCTTTTTTGGGAAATGAAGTTCTATCAATATTGATGAAATATACCCGGTCACACTTACATGTACTTTTGTATATACATGTACCTCATACATATCCATTGAACACAAAGAGGTTATGGATCCAGATGAGTAATATACTGACATGACAGCTTTTCCACAATAGTTACAAAACTTAGTGTCGGGAATTGGTTTGAGATTTCAACATCAATAATTGGATGTAATTGGTGTCAACTGATCAATTTTCGATCCTTAAAAAAACATTTTTTACCCAGGATTGAGTAGACGTATTTCCTGCATGGCAGAGTGTGCTGCCATTTTTATTTTATACTAGCTTTATTCTCCTAGTTATCTTTATTTTTATCATACCATTTCAATGTAACAATCTTGATTGTAATCATTTACAGTTTTTGCAATTGATTTTGTTTAAATAGCATGATTGGACGTTATAGTAAAATGACATAAAACTCTGACTTCTCTTATTAGTGAAAATGAAAGTAGAACTTGTACTTCTGGTTTTGAAAACAATCATCAATGTTGACATCTCATAATCGATTGTTAATTTAATTGGCTGCTTTCCGATTACATATGAATTATAATCGATCACCAGGACAACACAGAACTCCAGTTATCACTGTATCGATACTTTTCATTGTCAAGCTGAAATGTACATGTCAGTCTCGTAATTATAAAGCAACATGAAAATTTTCCAAAAAAAAAAAGAAAAGAAAAATAAGAAAAACCAACATTTAAATCTTTAAAATTGAACTGAATCATTTCCCTGCCAGAGAGTTATTTGTGATTCTAGATTGAGAAAAACATCAATAACAACAATGTATACAAAGTTAGCTGTGACAGATCACCACTAACAATTACCATATAATTGATCATGAGCACCCATACAAATTTGGACCGACATCAGACATCCTGTCATTGTAACCCATTGTTTAATCCTGCTGCCTCTATGTACTTCAGGCAGATTTACAGTAAATGATCATGATTACACAATATATAAAACCTGATTAGCAAATATCCTTTGATCTATTTTGTTACAAAATTAACTCTAGGTAATGTGATTTATTATCATGATTTGTAAGGCAAGTTGTTAGTGATGAAGATGAAATCTAAATCTTTTATAATGTTACTTTTTTAATTGAAGTTGTTGTCGATTAAAATCAATATGGTGTCATGTAAATTACTGACACAGAGACTAAATATTACCATATTTGACCTAGTTAGTGCATCCCACATTTTTCAATGAAAGAAGATGGGTACACAATTGAAACATAGAAAAAAAATTCTTTGTCTCACTGATATATTGAATATAATCTTCAGTTTAAACACTCTTGGTTGTTTTCACTATATAAAGATTTTCAAAGATAAAGGTTTCCAAAGATCACACAAATTGTTTCCTTTCTATATGATTTTATTAAGTGCCCCCGTTTTGTAGTACATGGTGCTTATTAGGTTGAATTCAGTACTCTAAATGACAATAATAATTATGCAGAACCACATATTTTAAGTATGCCTTGCGTATTGTCCATATTGATACACTTTATTGTTCTTAACAACAGAACATGGTTTTTATACCAAAGATGTGTGATAGAGAAGCTTCATGCCAATGGATACCTGTATACTGCTTTGCTCACTTTTATGAAACGGGTGTATCCTTAGGAAAACATTATTTGAAAAATCACTTTGATGTAAATTATAATTATTTGTCTTAAAATCCCTAGTTCAAGTGAACATGAATCCAGAATACACACATCCACACAGGACTGGTATAGGTACTACCAGACTAGTATAAAAAAAACAGTATATACAATTCAATCATGCTACAAATAAAAACTTTTTTTACAATATTGCAAGATCTATGTATAAACACAAATGGCAATGATGGTTTGTATCACAATTATTTCTTCTCATTTATGAGATTAAAATATGTCATGCAAGTATTTAATACTAGCATTATTGTAAAATATGTCATGCAAGTATTTAATACTAGCATTATTGAAACAGAATAATTACAATTATCTCTAGTTATAAATAATTACTTTCTGTACTCATAAAATTATCTGAGCACATAAATTTAACATATACAAATATGAGCTTCTGCAGGAATTACTTTATGCAATTGTTAAATGACAATTTGTCGATTTGTCATGATCTTAAGCTTGTTGTAATGACTTGATTACAAGTTTCCTAGAATTATTGCAGAAAAAGTAAATCATAAAAGTTCTTCTGCTTCAACATAAAGGCCATAAAGATTCTATATGCTTACTGCACATTATACATCTGTGGTCCTTTTCATAAGATCTACACCACTTGGGAGGTTTGACCCACCCTCCGAGTCATCAGTGAGGTTGATCATGTGGGCATCACTACTAACCCCTGTTCCTGAACTGACTGGAGAATATCTTCCCGTGTACCCTCGCTGTACCAGGTAGGAGTACATGGGTGGATCAGGAGGCGGATTGGAAGCCATGCGAGGATGAGTGGGCTGGGACTTCTGTGGGACTTGTTGGTGTGGCATCCTTACTGTTGGATAGTTTGGTGGTTGCACAGGTCTGAATTGCATTTGGCCTGGCTGTATAGGGACACCAGGTCTCACGACAGGAGGGTACTGACCGGGGGCAAACTGTGGCTGTGTAGCTGGCCTTACTATCACTCCAGGTATAATACCTGGGACTGGAGGCCTCGCCATGGTATGAGGCTGACCAATCATTGGCTGACCAATCATTGGCTGACCAACCATAGGATAACCTGTAGTTGGGCCAGCCATGACTGGACCAGGCTGGCTCAAGGCCACATTTGGCTGTGAAGGCTTTGCCGCAACAGTTTTAACTTTCCCCTTTTTATTCGGTTTTGAATATAAAGCTGCCCTTGGATCTTTTTTCTTTTTTTCACTGTCCGAGTCTGACTCGGTCTCTGTTGTTTCATCATCGGTGGTCTCTGTGTTTGATTCGTTTTCATCATCTGATGGCCCACATTGGACACTGCTGTTTCTAATTTCCTCAATATCCTCACTGAGTTCATCATACACATCCTCTACTACTGTCTTCTTGGCTTTTGGCTTAACACGGGGCTCTATGATCCTCTCCACAAACCTCTCCTGTGGGTGATCATCTTCTGCCTGTACAAACGACGACTCCATTTCAGAATTAGAATCTGAATAATAAGACCGTCTTGGAGAATTTCTTCGTTTTCTGTCCATTTCTCTCCGAGGTTGTCGATCAAACCTGTCATCATTTCTGTCTCTGTGTCTGTCCTTTCTGTCATATTCCTCATCCCTGCTATCATAACGATCATATCTTCGGTTGCGACCATCATAATCATCCCTATTTCGTCGTGATGACTTGTCATACCGTTCATATGGAGGAGGTGGTGGAGGGTAGTTTCTTGGAGGCCCATCTAGAATAAGTACAAGTTTTGAGGAATTTTTCAATCAAAATTTGAATAGTAAGGTTTTATTTTTGTTTTATCTCGGTCACAGTCATCATATTGTTCAATTAAAAAATAGAGATTCTATTTCGCTTGATCAAGGTATTTCACATTATCAAATGTTGCTGTACTGTAAATGAAAATTTTTCGTCTGAAATTCATTTATTGTCGTTAATATTATCTAGTTCTTCTGCTACCAACAATGTTGCTGGTAACAAATTCATAAGTATACGAGTCTACTAAGAATGTACACTACAGTATCAACTTTGAACTTTATTATACAACAGTTGGGAAACAATTAAGTTATAAAAACTTGTATTATTCACCCTGGAAATGTGAGGGGTCAAATGTGAAAGAAAACATGGAGAAAGACCTTGTGGTCAGTGGGAAATCTAACACCAGTCACCTAGGTGAAAGGCAAGTGTGTCGCAAATATACCATTGGACCCCTCTATCCAAGTATCAAACTGCTTTCATAGTAACTAGAATGATTAGGTTCCATTGTGTCAGAAACAAAATTCATCATATACATCAAATTACTCACCATCAAAAACACTATCCTCCTCCTCCTCGCTTAGCCTTCCCCTGCTGCGGGAGGATTTGTTGATACTTGTTAGACCCATTTTGGAACTCTGGGAGGCCCATAGTTTGGACTTTGTGTCATGTGAAGTAGCCCGTACACTACCTTTGGAGTTGCTGATATTTGCAGCTGTGCTGGCCTGGCCAAGCTTGAACTCATCCCAACGCCGATTCACTCCCTTTGATTTTCGATAGCAGCAGATGATGATAATGGGAGCAATAACAAAGAGAATGAGTCCGAACACACCCCCAACTATACCAATGATGATTTCCTTGGTAATGGGAGATTGGTAGAAGTAGTAGTTACACCCAGGTCCTTCTCCACCTGGACATTCATCCACAATGCTAACATCACCTGTTATAATGGAAGAGGTTTTACATGATGCTGTTATATAGATATAACCATATAGGGTCTTCTAACATAGGTTCTTTATTCACTTGTTCAACTACACTGGATTAATGTTATCTAAGATGCTGATCTGGTGAGTGTTAAACTGACAGTGGATTGAGCAAGACACTTTACTCTAATTGCTCTGGATGGCATGTGATAGGCCTCCCTTATGTTCAGTGATGTAGACACCAACTACTACAAAGATACTCCACTTCAAAATGACCTTGGCTGTCCACAGGGTGATAATCCCAGCAAACAAAGAAACAACCCCCCCCAAACGAAAAAACTAATTCTTACGAAGCAAAAGTAAATTGTGATATCTGGCCAGTAGCTAGCTGAAGGAAGTCCTAATATTTTGTAAGATAAAGGACACTGGAGCATCATTATAGGTATCCATTTTCAGATCCACATAAACTGTGTATGACAGAAAATCATAGAACAGTATTTAAGCATTTACCTGGGACACTTATGACATGCACTCGTATGTTGTAGTTGGCCTGACTTTTATCAGCTTTATCCAGCTTGAATGTCACAAATCCTCCAGAGGTGAACAATGGCTGAAAGTTGGCCGGCTTGTCCCTTCTAAACCCGAATCCATACTGTAAAGAATGAAAATTATTGATAACATTTATATTGACAAAAAATGAACAAGTTGCATGATGAACACTGGTCCCACTTTAAAGTAGTCATCGCCCATGTAATTAAAATGTCTGGATAATATCAAATTTCACGCAATACATTTTGCCTCCGGATGTCCATCCCTTAATTGCTTTAGAAAGTGATACCTGACAGGGCACAGGGTACAAAAAGTAGACCTTCACCCACCCGTATCTAGTATGTATACAGTATCAAGTAGGATACAGGGTTCTCTGTTACCGTAAAAACCTGTGTAATGTGCGCACCAGCGTAATTTGCACAGGTACTTTTTTGGGCTGAACAAAACTTCTATCCGTATATTTTGCGCATGAAAAATTTTGACCAAAAACGATTGTCCAGCAGGTCCCGAAAACGATATATGAAAATGACACTAACACAAAACTAGGTAGTATGTATACAGTATCAAGTAGGATACAGGGTTCTCTGTTTCTTATTTGACGACATTCTCACAATTAATTTTCCTCTCAAAGATATCTTGGAATGCTCTCACTGTCATGTTCGTTTTCTATTTATATGGTGGACTCTGTTACCGTTTTGGCATGTTTTTTGTTCAGCCACTTTTGTTTACATCAGAACATCAGCTTTTGCACAGCACTATGGGAATTGGTATTAACACCTTGTTTTGAACCAAGAGTTAGATGGAATTAGATTAGGGAGAATATCATATTTCACAGAAAATTGTAATTTGGTTCGGTGACCACCTTTAAGCAAGTTTTACAATCTTTTGTGGAGATTTATATCTACAAACTCTTAATCCAGACAGTGTTAGAATTAGTGGTTATTACAGCTTAGGCCAAAATAAAAATATAGTTGGTTTGGCGTAACCCGCCCGACCCAGAAAAAATGTGCCGACTCAAACAATTTCATTGTGAAAAATAAAACATTGTTGGGTTTTTTAAAAAGATTTGACAGTGCCAGATATTGGTGTCCAGAAGTTGCTGTGCTGAGGTTTGAAACTACGTCTCTCAAACCCAAATAAGGTTGAGTCTGTGCTTCTTTTGTTTAAGAACACAAAATAAATAATGATTTCCATATTCTGGTTTGTTTTCGTATTAAAGGTTGAAAATCTGTTTTCAGAACTGAATAAAAAAAAAGTTCAGCCCTAGCTACCTACCCATATGTATAAGACCCCCTGGTCGGGTTACAGCAAACCAAGATATTTTTAAGGGTGGCCTTACCAATAGAGAGTTTGTTCATGGAGGTGTACCCTAAATAAGACAACATTAAAATGTGGTAAAGCTTACCAATAGAGAGTCTGTTGTAGAACTGTCATAGATATAGAAGTTCACTCCATCCTCATTAAAGTTGGCAGTTATGACCTCAACCCTGAACTTGCGTTTCTCACGGACATAATCTGTGCTAAAGGTGATCTGACAAGACTTTGGCGGACTGTTCTCTAATGTGGCACCGAGGCCATTCACGAATGCACTGTTCTCTCCAATGTCAAACTTATTGTTACAATCAGTATTTGAGTCTAGGTAATCTGAAAATATACAAATACATCAATAAATATGATTGTAAGAAAGAATAATAGACACATAATTATAATCTGACAATAAGAAATTCATTTTTTTTAAAACAAAGACATTTAGGTACATATCCCTTGTACAGGATTTCAGACTTATTTGTGAAATATCGATCATCTACATTTTTACATTCTAATGGATTTTAAATTATTTCCCTTGTTTTACCCACTTAACAATAAATTGGTTATTAGCAACACTTTAACATAACAAATATATGTTATCAGTAAACATGCATACAGCCATACAGTGTATTTATGTAAATACATATGTATATTCTAGAAGAAAATTAACCTAAACTTTGTACAGGGTAACTTACAATGGATCACCCATCTCCTGACAAATCATAGTCCTGCCAGGTGACGGTACACTATATGGATATATATCACACTATACAAGTATACCATCATTTCATCTTGGTGGCCATTAAATATTTAAAATGGGTATAAAAATAAACAAAAGAACTTACAACTTTCCTTAGTGTTTTGAGGGTTTTGGTTCTGCCAGTTGGCCCATTGGGCAGTGACCAACAAGGGGGCAAACAGTAGCACCCAAATGGGCGTCGTCCACATCCAAAAACATGCTGCAGTTTCTGTCTTACATTGTAATTCTGCAAATGAATATGAGATCCAATATATTCCAAGTTCATCACAAGCATCAGAATTATTAATACTTATACTGGAGGGGTGGAAGTGGTGGGATGGGGTCAACAATACCATATGACGTCGTGATCACAGTAACATTACAATGAGGTGTCTCATCGACAATTCAATCAAGTCATATCAACATTTAATTTCCTTGCATTGATGTAACGTCAATATTAGATACATAAGAGGGTAAACAGGGTAAGAGAAAAATAATCATTCACCCCCATGAGACAGGGGAATTTCAATCAATTTAACCCATTTTTGTCACCCATCCATCAGTCACCTGGGGATTAGTCAAGGTCTATAAGTGTATACTATCAAACTGCCATGCGTTATAATTATTGATATGTCTAACCATTGACCAAGTTTCAAACTTGAAGTTTGAATTATTATCCATGGCAATCTACCTTATGATGCTCAAAAATGAATATCTGTTTCTATCATATATGGGTCTTTAGAAGATTTTTGAAAATTCAGTTATTTTGACCCATGCCCATCCCTTGGCCCCTGGCCTGTACGTGGGTAGGTACCATAAAATCACAATTTTGGTTGACATTTGGCTATTGAAGATTTCTGCAAAATTTCATTGAAATAGGTTCAAGGTTTTCTGAGAAGTCGAAAATGTAATTTGTTTACGAACGGATGACCCACAATGACCGACAAAGGTGATTGCAGTAGCTAGGTCACTTGAAACTTTGTCTTCAGTGACTTCTATATACTTCTCAAAGTATGTCAATGTACAACCTGTCAAGTAAGACTGGTGTCACTGTTATTTATGTCAAGAGTTAAAGTCGGGCATGATCACATATAGATATACCATAACCTCTCATCAATAAAATAAATCTAGAATTTCATGCATGATGGAGTGAATATGAACTGAGACTGTTAAAGGAGATATTGTGTACACAAGGTTATCACAGATGTATGCACAGATTATTATATAACCTCTGTAAGGTGGGGTATACATGTAACTAGCTTAAGACAGGTATGGCTATTGTCACAATACAGGTGAGACAGGTGTCATTGTACCTATATGTCAGGATAGACAGGTGTCACTACATATATATAATCATGTAGGAAGGTGTCATTGTACACATATGACAGGTTAGACAGGTGTCATTGTACACATATGACAGGTTAGACAGGTGTCATTGTACACATTTATATATCAGGTTAGACAGGTGTCACTGTACATATACTTCAGGTGAGACAGGTGTCATTGTACACATGACAGGTTGGACAGGTGTCATTGTACATATATATATGCAAGGTTAGACAGGTGTCATTGTACATATGTCAGGAAAGACAGGTGTCACTGTACACTTATCTCAGGTGAGACAGGTGGCGTATATATGTCAGGTAAGACATGTACAGATGCCACTATATATTAAAGTAAGGTAAGATAGATGACATACATTATACATACATGCTAGGTAACACTGTACACATATCAAGGTCCAGGTGAGATAGGAGACACTACATAAATATCAGGTAAGGCAGGTGACACATACAGTTATAATAGGCGAGACAGGTGTCACTGTACATATATGTCAGGTTAGACAGGTATCACAGTATACGTACATACAGTATATGTCGGACAAGACAGGAATCAATGTATTTAAGGTAAAACATAGGTAACACTAATTTACATTTGGTATGTAAGGTATGTTATATTAGGTAGTACTGATGTCATTGTACATGGATGTCAGGTAGTACTGATGTCATTGTACATGGATGTCAGGTATGTCAGGTAGTACTGATGTCAGGTATGTCAGGTAGTACTGATGTCATTGTACATGGATGTCAGGTATGTCAGGTAGTACTGATGTCATTGTACATGGATGTCAGGTAGTACTGATGTCATTGTACATGGATGTCAGGTAGTACTGATGTCATTGTACATGGATGTCAGGTATGTCAGGTGGTACTGATGTCATTGTACATGGATGTCAGGTAGTACTGATGTCAGGTATGTCAGGTAGCACTGATGTCATTGTACATGGATGGCAGGTAGTACTGATGTCATTGTACATGGATGTCAGGTATGTCAGGTAGTACTGATGTCAGGTATGTCAGGTAGTACTGATGTCATTGTACATGGATGGCAGGTAGTACTGATGTCATTGTACATGGATGTCAGGTAGTACTGATGTCATTGTACATGGATGTCAGGTATGTCAGGTAGTACTGATGTCATTGTACATGGATGTCAGGTAGTACTGATGTCATTGTACATGGATGTCAGGTATGTCAGGTAGTACTGATGTCAGGTATGTCAGGTAGTACTGATGTCATTGTACATGGATGGCAGGTAGTACTGATGTCATTGTACATGGATGTCAGGTAGTACTGATGTCATTGTACATGGATGTCAGGTATGTCAGGTAGTACTGATGTCATTGTACATGGATGTCAGGTATGTCAGGTAGCACTGTCATTGTACATGGATGTCAGGTATGTCAGGTAGTACTGATGTCATTGTACATGGATGTCAGGTATGTCAGGTAGTACTGATGTCATTGTACATGGATGTCAGGTATGTCAGGTAGTACTGATGTCATTGTACATCAATGTCAGGTAGTACTGATGTCATTGTACATGGATGTCAGGTATGTCAGGTAGTACTGATGTCATTGTACATGGATGTCAGGTAGTACTGATGTCATTGTACATGGATGTCAGGTATATCAGGTAGTACTGATGTCATTGTACATGGATGTCAGGTAGTACTGATGTCATTGTACATGGATGTCAGGTATGTCAGGTAGTACTGATGTCAGGTATGTCAGGTGGTACTGATGTCATTGTACATGGATGGCAGGTAGAACTGATGTCATTGTACATGGATGTCAGGTATATCAGGTAGTACTGATGTCAGGTATGTCAGGTAGTACTGATGTCATTGTACATGGATGGCAGGTATATCAGGTAGTACTGATGTCAGGTATGTCAGGTAGTACTGATGTCATTGTACATGGATGGCAGGTAGTACTGATGTCATTGTACATGGATGTCAGGTAGTACTGATGTCATTGTACATGGATGTCAGGTAGCACTGATGTCATTGTACATGGATGTCAGGTAGTATTGATGTCATTGTACATGGATGTCAGGTATGTCAGGTAGTACTGATGTCAGGTATGTCAGGTGGTACTGATGTCATTGTACATCAATGTCAGGTAGTACTGATGTCATTGTACATGGATGTCAGGTATGTCAGGTAGTACTGATGTCATTGTACATGGATGTCAGGTAGTACTGATGTCATTGTGCATGGATGTCATGTAGTACTGATGTCATTGTACATGGATGTCAGGTATATCAGGTAGTACTGATGTCATTGTACATGGATGTCAGGTATGTCAGGTAGTACTGATGTCAGGTATGTCAGGTAGTACTGATGTCATTGTACATGGATGTCAGGTATGTCAGGTAGTACTGATGTCATTGTACATGGATGTCAGGTATATCAGGTAGTACTGATGTCAGGTATGTCAGGTAGCACTGATGTCATTGTACATCAATGTCAGGTAGTACTGATGTCATTGTACATGGATGTCAGGTATGTCAGGTAGTACTGATGTCATTGTACATGGATGTCAGGTAGTACTGATGTCATTGTACATGGATGTCAGGTAGCACTGATGTCATTGTACATGGATGTCAGGTATATCAGGTAGTACTGATGTCATTGTACATGGATGTCAGGTAGTACTGATGTCATTGTACATGGATGTCAGGTATGTCAGGTAGTACTGATGTCATTGTCATGGATGTCAGGTTATGTCAGGTAGTACTGATGTCATTGTACATGGATTGTCAGGTATGTCAGGTAGTACTGATGTCGGGTATGTCAGTAGTACTGATGTCATTGTACATGGATGTCAGGTAGTACTGATGTCATTGTACAGGGATGTCAGGTAGTACTGATGTCATTGTACATGGATGTCAGGTATGTCAGGTAGTACTGATGTCAGGTATGTCAGGTAGTACTGATGTCATTGTGCATGGATGGCAGGTAGTACTGATGTCAGTGTACATGGATGTCAGGTATGTCAGGTAGTACTGATGTCATTGTACATGGATGTCAGGTAGTACTGATGTCATTGTACATGGATGTCAGGTATGTCAGGTAGTACTGATGTCATTGTACATGGATGTCAGGTATGTCAGGTAGTACTGATGTCATTGTACATGGATGTCAGGTATGTCAGGTAGTACTGATGTCATTGTACATGGATGTCAGGTATATCAGGTAGTACTGATGTCATTGTACATGGATGTCAGGTAGTACTGATGTCATTGTACATGGATGTCAGGTATATCAGGTAGTACTGATGTCATTGTACATGGATGTCAGGTATGTCAGGTAGTACTGATGTCATTGTACATCAATGTCAGGTAGTACTGATGTCATTGTACATGGATGTCAGGTATATCAGGTAGTACTGATGTCAGGTATGTCAGGTAGTACTGATGTCATTGTACATGGATGTCAGGTAGTACTGATGTCATTGTACATGGATGTCAGGTATATCAGGTAGTACTGATGTCATTGTACATGGATGTCAGGTATATATGTCAGGTAGTACTGATGTCATTGTACATGGATGTCAGGTAGTACTGATGTCATTGTACATGGATGTCAGGCAAGTCATTTTATCTCCAGTGTTCATGTTCCATACAGGCAGCTGTTACTGTGCATTTATGTCAGATAAGATAGGTATCAGACTCACTATACATTTATGTGGGATAAGACAGGTATCACTATACATTTATGTCAGATAAGACAGGTGTAATTATACATTTCTGTCAGATAAGACAGGTGTCACTGTACATTTATCTGATAAGACAGGTATCACTACACATTTATGTCAGGTAAGACAGGTGTCACTACACATTTATGTCAGATAAGACAGGTGTCACTGTACATTTATGTAAGATAAGACAGGTGTCACTATACATTTATGTGGGATAAGACAGGTATCACTACACATTTATGTCTGATAAGACAGGTGTCACTACACATTTATGTAAGATAAGACAGGTGTCACTATACATCTATGTCAGATAAGACAGGTGTCACTATACATTTATGTCTGATAAGACAGGTGTCACTACACATTTATGTCAGGTAAGACAGGTGTCACTACACATTTATGTCAGATAAGACAGGTATCACTACACATCTATGTCAGATAAGACAGGTATAACTATACATTTCTGTCAGATAAGACAGGTGTCACTATACATCTATGTCAGATAAGACAGGTATCACTACACGTTTATGTCAGATAAGACAGGTGTCACTATACATCTATGTCAGATAAGACAGGTATCACTATACACTTATGTCAGATAAGACAGGTATCACTACACATTTATGTCAGATAAGACAGGTATCACTACACATTTATGTCAGATTAGACAGGTATCACTGTACATTTATGTCAGATAAGACAGGTATCACTACACATTTATGTCAGATAAGACAGGTGTCACTACACATTTATGTCAGATAAGACAGGTATCACTATACATTTATGTCAGATAAGACAGGTATCACTACACATTAAATGTGTCACTGTATATAGGTTACATACGACAAGTGACTCAACCTTACCATTAATTCCTTCTCATTCCTTTTCCCGACCTAACCATAAAAAAATGATATGAATTGTAAGGTAAATAGTAATTGTTTTACCGACATTCATTATTAATTTAACTACTATAACAGTGATTATAAAATAGGCACAGACACAAGTATACATCAATGGTAGACGTATATTTTCAACAGTTTTACTAAAGTAAATTTTATGTATTCTGTAATTATAACAACAATTGATCACGTGACCCAAATTACATACTTTTAACCATAAATACACCTTCATAAGATTTAGGTTAAATAATTTAATTGAGCGTTTTGTTGATTATTAATTATCCCGAGAAATGCTACTGTTTATCAACATATTGTTCCATACTCCATTATCTGAGTATAAAATCCGTGTGCGAGACAACACGGAAATAGTAAACGGTAGCTATATATATATCAGATCGTGATCAAATCACTTCACTATCCGTTACATACATGTCTTCTACAATAAAGAATTTAAAATAAACTGATAAGTTTCAACTCAGATCAAGAAAGATGCTCAAAACGGTTAGATATTCTGTCGATAGAAATCCTACCTGTGTTACCTGACGTCTTCAACGGTCGCCATTTTTAATTGTTTACCTGGGCAAGGTAAAACCAGTCGATAAGCTGGGAGTGAGTCATTGTGTTGAAACGTGAAGAGTACTGCACTTGTCTACTGGCTTAGATGTAGATCGATGACCCAATATAAGCTTTAGGTTGTTATACCCAACTGATACTACTAATAGGTTTTTACCTCACTATCTTAAATTCCCGGAAGTATTTTCTTACGTTACAACAATATTAGGGTAGCGTAACAAACGCTCTTACAATCAGTATGACAAACTGTAAATCACTTACATTTAGCAGAGACATGTATATATGTCTCTGCATTTAGCGAATACTTTATTTCGCGAATTACTTCTCTAGACATGTTCGCGATTACATGATTTCGCAAACGCTGATCCTGGAATTACTTTAAATTCGCTAATAATGAGCTATAGGTCATGGACTCCAAAGCCTTATCATATGTCGATAAGCTCAAACTTGGTCGCCATCACAATGTGTACGTTTCTTACAAATAACCACGAAGGATTTGTATTCGCGATTGACTTTCCTCGCGTTTTAACGCGAAAATAAATCCCACGCGAAATTTAAACAATTTACAGTAATTCATAGACATCTAATCAAGGAGTTCCAGACGCTTCAAACTGGTTCAACCACAGAAGAGGGATGTATTGTTTGTCATGTAATTTCTTGTTTCCCAATGTTTTAATATTTAAGGGGGTGTCACGTGATATATAAATGAAGCGAAGGATGCGGGGCTGAATGCAGAACTGCAGTTTTACGGATTTTCTGTACAAATAGGATATCCTATTCCATCACAGTTAGTCATAGATATAAATGTAAGCTTCTTTTATTTTAGACTGCCCACTAGACCCAAGTTGTTGTTTTTTATTAAGAATTGCCAAGCTAAATTCTAATACTAGATTATCTGTCCCTAGTTTGAAACTTAGGAATCCAAGAATCAGATATATCCAAGGGACCAAAATCATAAAGCTCAATTCATTTATAATCTTAACATTCTAGAGACAGGAGCCAATCTGCTTTTATTTATGAATTTTATAAATTACTGTATAACACACACCTGGCATTCATACGAAGGAATGCCCCTTTAATAAGGTGTTTTGAAAACGGACAAATAACTAGTTTTTTTACCCATTTTAAATGAAATCGTTAGCTAGTATCAAAAAGATCATCCTAGTTTGATAATGACCTTGAAAAACATGACCAGAGACCTATATCACTATCTCCTTCTATTTTAGGTTTGTTTGTTTGTTTTTGTTTAACGTCCTATTAACAGCCAAGGTCATTTAAGGACGTGCCAGGTTTTGGAAGTGGAGAACAGCTGGAGTACCCGGAGAAAAACCACCGGCCTACGGCCAGTACCGGGCAACTGCCCCACGTGGGTTTCGAACTCGCAACCCAGAGGTTAGTGATAAAGTGTCGGAGCTTTAGGTGTCTGATTTGACTTATGTGGTTTTTACATAAAAAAAAAAAAACTATTTTAAAGTAACATTTGCCCAGAGACCTATATAACTATTATAGGGCTCTGATTAATAAAATGTAACCAGTGACTTACCTTTTGTCCGAGAATAAGCCTATCCGACCACGTACAGGATATTCCTGAAATCGTCCGTACATATAGCCAGTTGTCCGCTGTCTATCCGTCCGATATCAAATATTCCTCTATTTGTGTTTCCTTGAGAAGTACTGTACACATCGTACATCATCCTTATTGCCTAGATGTACACGTAAACAACAACAACAAAAGTAAAAAAAAAAAAAAATTGTCGACTCTTGGACATATATCATAATTGATTTTGACAGGTCGTAGGTCATCTCTGTCTCTTTGGAAAGTCGCACTTATGATTTGACAGAGTGTCTGGTAGGTCAATTATATGGAGGGGTAGAGAAGTGGTCCCAGTACCGTCCCTTGATGCATCCCAGAGTGTTCCTCCTGTGACGTGGTGCCATTACCGTCCCCTGGGGCATCCCAGAGTGTTCCTCCTGTGACGTGGTGCCATTACCGCCCCCTGGGGCATCCCAGAGTGTTCCTCCTGTGACGTGGTACCATTACCGTCCCCTGGGGCATCCCAGAGTGTTCCTCCTGTGATGTGGTACCATAAAGTAGGACCTTGATCCACTGTTGTGTACTATTAAGGGTCATCTATGAATGTACATAGGAGGATAATGTTGAATTTCAAACTCGAATAAATAGCTACGCACAAAAATAGTCATGTAATATTCCCAAATGTTTGTTTGGACATGTATAGTTTCTTACAGTCAGCAATAATTTGCTGCCGATGCTAACAGTTTACTTTATGGTAAGATGTAGGATGGACTAATTCTAAGTCACATAGATGACCAATCATGAAAAATAACCATGCTGTTATGCTAACAAGTGACTTTATCACGGGATAGGAGCATTTGTTTGACCGAATTAGAGTCTATGTACGTATAAACACTTATTTTGTTTTGACATTGAAATGCAAACGGCTGTTGTGAATTATATTACACAAATATGGCATACTAATGAAGGGAGGCACAAATGTGATACAAATGATAAAATTGTAACCTCCTTGAAACATGCAATGTTCGCATGTTTTTTTGAGATTTACAAACAGCTTAACAATTACACATGTCAATAGTATGTCTAGCGGTTTGCCATGATGCATACTAAAAGTTGATAGAGTTACTTCTGTTAAATTGCACCATAGTAGGAATTTATAGACTAGTAAAATATCACGGTTTTTACCGGATTTGCTATTAAGATGTACCGTCGTTCATAGTCAGGAGTAGTTGTAGGATGAAGTGCATAGTTAATTTTTGAGACTGCTCTGTTCTAAAAAAGACAAAGAGGAAAGGAGAAAAAATACTTTTTATTCTACAATTTTGGAGCAAACGGAGCTCGAGGAATGATGTAATAAGTTTATATAGTTTTTCAATTTTTAAACTTTAGCAGGACAAAATGTTTATTGACGGGTATAATCAGGGACGTCCCTGGTATGATGTAGTAAAAAAAAATATATGTACCCATATGTACGTTGACACATGACTTACGCATGCCCGGGGTATTTTTAGTATTTGAGGTAATTCCACAACTTACCTGTGAAGGCGGCGGGGTTGAATTATCGACTATTTTGGACTTCAGCTGTCGGCGTTCATAAAGGTGTAGTAAGTAGGTCATCACAGGTGATATATCAGTGACTTGTAAATATGGCGAGGAGTCTGGGACCACCGTGACAAAGCCGTGGGAATATCTATGAAACTACTTATAAACCAGGAAAGGTGAGTATTGATATGTGAAACTTGTCAAAGAACGGAGAAACGTTCAAAAAGGAACAAAAAATCTTACCGATGACTTATATCTCTGAGACTGATACCTGGTAAACAACTGACGTGATTTTGTCTGTTTGTTATTACTGAATAGGAAATGATCCGAAATGTGGACGGTCATTGTGAACATGTTCTGATCATTTTACTTAAATCATTACAAACTCATAACGTCAAGTTTTACTTAAGGAGTGTCGATGTAAAATTATCTCCCTTCCTTATAAATTAGTTATATATATACAATATAGTTATATTCTCGTACTGAGAGGGACCACGAGGATCATATGGTATTCTTGTCAAATTATGAAAATGACAGTTCATGAGCACAAAGACCAGCTGTCAATCCTTAAGTAACCATTACTGATTTTGCCCAATTGATATATATATTTTTTTAATTCTCTGATGGAACCTTATATGGGTGTAAAAGGAATGGGTTGGTGTGGGTTGTACATATAGTGTTAATTAAATACGGTCTCTGTCACTTACATGTATCTGATGGAGCATGTTTCTTTGGCTATGGAGGTAGAGCTGCATATGTGGCTTATCACGCAGGAGACCCGGTGTCTTGATGGGGATACAGGCGCGGATGCAGGATTTTCGAACGGGGTGGGGGGTCCAGTAATTTAGTGATAATTTGAGCGCCATAGGCGCAAGCCGATTTTTTTTTGTGAGGGGTCTGGGGGCCACTAATATAAGGCCCCCAAAGTCCCCCAGCGGATCCAGGGCAGCACCCTGGAAGGAGGTTCCAAGGGGGTGAAGCCCCCTGTGGAAAATGAATATAGCAAATTTGCAATCATTCGGGATCGTTTTTCTAGAGAGTAAGTTGCACAAATTCATCGATGCATTTAAAGTTATATCTGACGTGATTTCATGTGCTAGAATAATATCGTATAGTTTGTAACTTGCTTGTGTAGAGAAAGTTATTGACTTTTCTTTAATACACCATATTTATAAAGTCAACATGGACTAAAACAAAAATAAAAGACTTTTAAAACATTTTTTTTTCGCTAACGGATCAGAAATCGGAGATCGCAGTGTGTTACGCGTGCGTGACCTTTTATATATATTAAGCTTCAACTTTCTGCCATATTATTTTTCGATTTGATTAAAACATGTTTTATTTGCATCAATATATACAAAAGGATTGGGCAAAGGCTTTCAAACTTATATGAAGCCATTTCCCAATTATATTTATGTTTTTAGATCTACCCACAAATGACAATCACAACATGGGATCATCGCGAGCATACATTAGAGAAAATTTAGATATGAACAACATCCATTTTCAATTTGTTTTGTTGTTTAGGCAGCCGTTGAGATATCCTCAAGAAATATGACAAAACCATCTTTCCCAGGCGTGGATCCAGGATTTTCGAAAGGGGGGGGGGGGGGGGCAGTAATTTAGTGAAAATGCGAGCGCCATAGGCGTGAGCCGAATTTTTTTGGGGGGTCTGGGGGCAGCCAAGGCATTTTTTAGACTAAAAGGGGGGGGGGGGGGGGGGGGGGGGGTCCTAATGGGATATTAATATGATATGACACCAGGTTCTGTTCCTGTCGGGCATTTGGCAGGATTGTGTTTTTCCCTGTTCTTTAACATGAGGTTAAAAAGTGCCAGTGGCAGTCTGGGTATGGGAACAATTGTACGTGTGGGTGGACAGTGGAGGAGAGAGAGGGCTAAAATTAATTGTGGTTAGAAGACAACCCTTTGTACTATATATCAGGTTGGGAACTCTCTTAGAAAGTGGAGACAGTTTCTATTTTGTTATTCTTCTTTGTATTTTACAATTTAGTACCTTATATAAAACATCAATATTTCAGATTTTAATATATTTCATTGAAAACTGTACCTCTTTTGCTTATTATTATTATAAACAACTTTTGTTGGAACATTTTTCTTTTTTTTTCTTTCTGTTTTTCACCTGTCTGAAATCACTGTTTTTCGAAGGGGCAATTGGTTTGGTTTGGTTTATTCTGTTTAACGTCCTATTAACAGCTAAGGTCATTTAAGGACGGCCTCCCGTGAGTGCGACATGCATGCGTGTGGTGAGTGCGTATGTGTGTTTTGGGAGGCTGCGGTATGTTCGTGTTAAGTCTCCTTGTGATAGGCCGGAACTTTTGGCGATTTATAGTGCTACCTCACTGAAGCATACTGCCGAAGACACCCAGCAGCACACCCCACCCGGTCACATTATACTGACAACAGGCGAACCAGTCGTTCCACTCCAAATATGCTGAGCGCTAAGCAGGAGTAGCAACTACCATTTTCAAAGACTCCGGTATGTCTCGGCCAGGGGACAGAACCCAAAGCCTTCCTCACAGCGGCGAACACTCAACTAAAGGCAAAACACAAAACAACCAAGAAATTTGTCAAACAAAAACTGTTCAAACAATTGTTATTTAGAATATGCAAAAGAGGTGAGGTGTAGTTTTCAATAAGATATATCAAAATCTGATATATTGATGTTTTATATTAGGCACACTCACTTTGTTTTAATTGTTGAAAAGTTGATACACACATCACAATCATTCTAAACATTTCTGAAAGACTCATGGCAAAGGTTTTAGTCGAAAAGTCATGCAGGTAGTAGAATTCATCACCCCTATTTAAAGAATTTGTGTAGCCATTCAGCCAACCTGTGATCTGTTCTGTAATGACATTAGACCAGTTACTTGTGATGTGACTATAATCAACAATCTCCTATGGTCATTACACAAATTGTCTGTTTCCTGTACATCTGAAACATTGTCCTGTTACCTGGCGATTGTTACCTATGACAAATAGGGTATCAGGTACATCAGTAACGTTTTCCCCAAATAAACCATACCTATTGTGTGTACAGGTGAGAACAATATGACACTCTAACCATGTCTTTGACCACTTCTCTAATTTTGCTTTTCAGTGCCAGAGCTTTGTAGTCACATGATTAGACCAGTCAATATTTCCAACCATGCCACAGTTTCGTTGGGATGTCCAGCTGCTGATAGCTGTTGGTCTCATTTTGTCTGTAACCTCCTTCAACACCAAGGAAAGTAAGTGAGACTCTCTGGCAATATGATCCCTAATGAGATATATCAGCTGATCTATATTTTATGTGGAATACATCGTATTAGATAAACATGGAATATCAACACATCAGTAGTAAAGTTTTTATATAATTTGTCTCATCCTCAATATTCCAGGAAGTCTGATGTGTAAGGTAGCATACTGCCTTAACTCTACCACAACAAGTCCAATGTGTAAGGTAGCATACTGCCTTAACTCTACCACAACAAGTCCAATGTGTAAGGTAGCATACTGCCTTAACTCTACCACAACAAATGTAACGTGTATTTGGCCTTAACTCTACCACAAGTCTATAATGTGTAAGTTAATATATAAACTTAACTGTAACACAACTACAGATGTAAATTAAAGCAGCATGTAACCTTTGTTTTGACCTTTGTTACAGTTTACATGGACTCAATGTCATCCTGTCCCTCGGAACACACCATCTATGACTTTGATATCGTGATTGGGGCTCACAAATCTGTCACGTCCTCCAACCCTCAGACCAACTGTCAGGTAGTAATAGAGGCGGGTTATACAGACACCTACTTCATGCTGGAGATCATCCAGGAGTCCATCTCTATAGCCGACTGTGGATTTGTACTCAACATATACAATGGAAAGGGCACCAATGGTATCCCACTGGTAAGTTACCTGTAATCCAGTGTCCCACTGGTAAGTTACCTGTAATCTAGTGTCCCACTGGTAAGTTACCTGTTATCTGGTGTCCCACTGGTAAGTTACCTGTGAAATGTGGTGTCCCACTGGTAAGTTACCTGTGATCTAGTGTCCCACTGGTAAGTTACCTGTGATCTGGTTTCCCACTGGTAAGTTACCTGTGAAATGTGGTGTCCCACTGGTAATTCACCTGTGATCTAGTGTCCCACTGGTAAGTTACCTGTGAAATGTGGTGTCCCACTGGTAAGTTACCTGTGATCTAGTGTCCCACTGGTAAGTTACCTGTGATCTGGTATCCCACTGGTAAGTTACCTGTGAAATGTGGTGTCCCACTGGTAAGTTACTTGTGATCTAGTGTCCCACTGGTAAGTTACCTGTGAAATGTGGTGTCCCACTGGTAAGTTACCTGTGATCTAGTGTCCCACTGGTAAGTTACCTGTGATCTGGTGTCCCACTGGTAAGTTACCTGTAATCTGGTGTCCCACTGGTAAGTTACCTGTGATCTGGTGTTCCACTGGTAATTTACCTGTGATCTAGTGTCCCACTGGTAAGTTACCTGTAATCTAGTGTCCCACTGGTAAGTTACCTGTAATCTGGTGTCCCACTGGTAAGTTACCTGTGATTAATGGTGTCCCACTGGTAAGTTACCTGTGATTAATGGTGTCCCACTGGTAAGTTACCTGTGATCTGGTGTCCCACTGGTAAGTTACCTGTAATCTGGTGTCCCACTGGTAAGTTACCTGTGATCTGGTGTCCCACTGGTAAGTAACCTGTGATCTAGTGTCCCACTGGTAAGTTACCTGTAATCTAGTGTCCCACTGGTAAGTTACCTGTTATCTGGTGTCCCACTGGTAAGTTACCTGTGATTAATGGTGTCCCACTGGTAAGTTACCTGTGATTAATGGTGTCCCACTGGTAAGTTACCTGTAATCTGGTGTCCCACTGGTAAGTTACCTATGATTAATGGTGTCCCACTGGTAAGTTACCTGTGATTAATGGTGTCCCACTGGTAAGTTACCTATGATCTGGTGCTGTTATGTTGAATTGCTACTTACCATACTAATAACTGTGATAATGACTTTTGACATGTTGTGTTGACAGAAAAGTTTGTCATGTGGATCACAGAGTACAGGTGTTTTGTACACAAAGGGAAGGATTGCCACCTTTCATCTACGTCAGCCAAGGGACGTATTCCAGCCGACAAATGACTTCAGCCTCAGAATCAAGGCATTCCGTAAGTTTTTAGATTCAGAATCAAGTTGTATCTCACTATTGAGCCTCAAAACCAAGTTAACGTTGAGTCATTATCATTATGTTGAGCTTCAGAATCAAGGTTATCTTGATGTTGAGCTTCAGAATCAAGGTTATCTTAACGTTGAGCTTCAGAATCAAATTATGTCTCCCATTGCAGCCCACTATGTTCTGATCAGTTACTTTCATTTACATTTGTTATTTGATCTGAAATTTGAATCCCTATCTAAATAGTGTTAATGATAACATACCTTTGATGATTCTTATTTCAAACCTTCCACACACTTCTTTATGTACAAGCAGCCACTTCACACCAGAGGATATAATTGACTACCTTCAGAACACTTTGAGCATTTGCTATGTTTTGTAATTAAAACAAGTGAACCTTCCTTTTTTTCTGACTGTAAGTACGTTTTATTTTGTACAACTATTTTTCAAACTTTGATTGACCTATTTCTGTTCAGGAGATCCAAACGCCCCGGAAGTTTTGGAGGGGACATCCCATCTGCCAGTCGGGGCCATCATCGGGATTGTCCTTGCATTAGTGTTACTGATTGCCTTCATCATTCTCCTTTGTTGGTGCTTTAAAATGGGTAAACTGCCCGGTATGGATGGCAGGCCATATAAGCCTCGGCGGAAGACTAGGCAACAGGATCGGTCTGAATCTGGGACCATTAATTCAGGATTTTCTGAAAAGAAAGTGTCAATGGATCCTGCTCGTAACAATAAATTTAACCTGAACAATGAAGTCTTGTGGGATTCATTGACAAATGCATCTCAAAGCTCAATTGCTTCCCTCACTACAGGCGAGCCAACCGGTAAACGTTATGATAAAAATAACATAACAAGGGATGGGACCTCAGGAAGGGCTAGACGGGGGCAGTACAAGGTGACCAACGATTCTGCTGTTCTGGCCGGGAACTTGGCAAAGAGTGGTAATAATGGTGCCATAACAAACAGCCAGGACACAGACATTGACCAGATGTATGAGAACTATTCGGCACCAGCAGCTAGTAGTACAGTCAACAGGCCTGGGCGACAAAGGAGGCCACAGGAGGAAACTGAAGGGCAGAAAGGTCATCCAAAGTCGGCGGTGGTGGAAAAGCCAATTGAAGAAAGACCCAGTCAGTCATCAGATAACAAGAAAGGAGAAGCAGAGGAAAAGCCAAGTGGCATGTTAGCAGAGTTACAGAGGGAACTTAGCAAGAGGAAAAGCATGAGGGAAGGAAAGGGGACAGACACTGCCCCAGGGGGACCATCAGCCAAGCCAACAGGTGCTAAAGCTCTCCTTCCAGAGGAGATGGACTCACTAGATGACACAAAGTTGATGTCTATAGACCAGCAGAGTGAGCCTCTAGAGTCAGATAAGATGTCTAATCCGATGCTAAGTAATGCTAATCCTGCCATTCGTGCCTCTGTCAATGAATTACGTCCTAGGACAGAAGAGTCTCCAAGGACAAAGAAAAAGAAGAAGAGGAGGAAAAGGTCAATCAATGACTCTGGTCCACGGAGGCACAGGAAAGCACCGGATACAGGGGATGAATATGAACCAGATCACCCGACTGGCTATACCACAGAAGAACCGTTGGAGCCACTCTCCAAGATTCCATTGTCAGATCCACTATCATCTCTACCTCTGCCTCCAGAGGCACTGGCACCCGTGTTTGCTACAGACACATCTACACAACCTCATTACTATTCTCAGCCAGATCAGTATGGCTACCAGCCTCAGTTAGCAGACCAGTATGGACAGCCACAGATCATTGGTTACGATGGCTATGGCAATCCAGTATATGGCTATAATAACCAGGCCCCTGGGGGTGGAGTGCCCTATGGCCAGGCTGCTCAACCTACATACTACATGCAACCTGATGGTCAGGTGGTGATGATACCTGCCCCAGGTATGGAGAATCAGCCTTACAATCAAGGTTTACAGATAACAGACTTGGGGTCGCCAGGGGCACCCGGATACACATCAACACCATCAGTCTATGACCCAAACTCTCGTTACCGAAGTCCCAAACATGGTCGAAAGTCCAAACCCATGGGTGCCATGGCAACAGTTCCAGGTGGTCCAACAGGGACAGTTCTAGATGACCCCAACCTCCCTCCCCCAGGAACCACCATGATGAGGACTGGTATTGACCCCGTTAGTGGGGCTCAGGTCAACCAGGTAGTCTGGAGTGATGTTAATCGTGACCCCACCGATCCTGTTGGTGTGGACAATCCCCAAATCACAAGGAAAACCATGGTGAGAGTCACCACAAAAGCTAATGAAGGAGGAGGTGTACCAGATGCTCCTAGTCCAGGTAATCATGTTTATCTACTAGTTTCTACTGCAAATCAAAACTTTACCAATGTCTCGGAAATATTAATGTATTTCTTATTTCAAATTGTGGTTTTCTGATCTATGTTCTTAATATATCAAACATTGATATTCTGGTACTGTAGAGCTGTAAAATTTCACAGAGCTAATATCTCTCATTTGTCCCATTGACAGAGCTAATATCTCTCATTTGTCCCAGTGAAGGGGCTAATATCTCTCATTTGTCCCAGTCAGACCTAGTTTGCGGATAATTTATTCCATGTAAACACGGCTTGTTATTATGAAGTAAACAGTTCCATACATTTCCGTGCATATATTAATATTTGCTGGGTGATCATTTTTTTTATAACTGTGAACATATCAAATGCCCCGTGAATGTTGTATATAATGTCATTCCCTTTATAATGAAGTTAAAATATGTATTGTTACATGGCTACATAATTGATGTAATGTAGCAATCTGAGCATGTTCTGTTTGACCTTGTTTACCATGACCTTCAGATACTGATGTTGTACTGTCTATTTCCAGCGCTACAGCAGATGTCATTCAATGCAGCCCAGCAGCTCAAGTCCGGTGCTGAGCCAGCATTCATGTCCCCATCAAAGGGACAGGTCCAGGGGGGCTCCCTACCCTACATGACTCCTGCCCCTGTATATGCTGCGGAGACTCCAGAACGAGAAAACACTGGTTTTTACACTGGGGTAAAGCCCGGAATCCACGACACGCCTCAGGTACCCTCATCAGGACCTGGGGGTCCACGGGTACACAATGCTCCCCGCGCCAACAACGCGTTTAGGAATAAAATCACTCTCTCCATTGAGGATGAGTCTATGATCTGAAGATCATCAGGGTTTAATTATAGTAACAATTACACAGCTCATTTGAGATATAGACTTTGTACTAGGGTTCATTTACATGTGACATGTTGATGTCCTTGTGTAGCCTTAGGGTTCATTCATCTGTGATATGTTATAATAGCTTCTGTACAGCACTAGAACTCGACCATCTGTGACATGATATAAAAGCTTCTGTACAGCACCAGAACTCGATCATCTGTGACATGATATGATAGCTTCTGTACAGCACTAGAACTTGATCATCTGTGACATGATATAATAGCTTCTGTACAGCACGAGAACTCGATCATCTGTGACATGCTGAATTATGTACAGCATCATATAATTATCAGTATGATTATAAATGTGCTGACAAATGTTTTGTAAATTAATCTTTTGATATGTAATGTTTACATTAGTTCAAATGTATATATTGACACCAGTCCTATGCATATTTAAGCACATTCTATTAATGTGTATTCATTTACGCCCTACAGCAAACCTTCAACTGCTGACCTCCTTAAACATTAGTATTACTTCTTGCCCAGTGTTGCCACTTTTTCCAATTATCCAATTTTTTTATTTTAGACCGTTCAGTGTTATTAAGCTAGTGGACCTGTTTGGTTTTCAAATAACCAACATTTTAGATTAATCAAGACCCAAATGACCCTGATTTTAAACTCTGTTTGGAATGTCCGAAAATTTATCCATATTTACGTAAGTCAACCTTAACTTAATGAAACTGACCTGCACCCCTATAAGTCCACCCTTACGTAATGAATCTGACCAACACCCCTACAAGTCCACCCTTACGTAATGAATCTGGCCTAAACCCCGTTAAGTCCACCCTTACGTAATGAATCTGACCAACACCCCTATAAGTCCACCCTTACGTAATGAATCTGACCAACACCCCTATAAGTCCACCCTTACGTAATGAATCAGACTTATACCCCTATAGTCCACCTTTACATAATGAAACTGACCTATACCCCTCTAGTCCACCTTTACATAATGAAACTGACCTATACCCCTCTAAGTGCATTTCTCATGTTTCTTTGCACAGCGATTGTTTTTATGATTAAATATATCAATGGTATTTTGTTTAATTTGAAAATTTGAAAGTAATTCATCAATATTAAACTTTTAAGTATTTTGAGATAACTAACATTTGAGCAGATTTTTTCTGAAGAAAGATGTGTTAGCTTATATGTCTTAAATAGTGGAGTAACAAATTGTTTTAGACATGATGAATTACTGGGTTACTGTCTACACTACTCCATCGATAGACAGGAGTAAGTAACTACAACAGGTAGAGACAGTACACTGATAATGAACTGAAACAGCTGGACAATATGTGACATTAAAAGTCTGGTCGACATGTATGTACATAGCCTCGGGGTATACCGTTAACATGTTTTTGGCTGACATGTACAAAATACATTGTATAGCCTTGGGGTAGGTCATCATTCTATCAATAACCATGCACAGCATATGGAAAATTTACAGTAATCATTTAGATATGTGCACCTAGTCCTCCAAACTTTAAATATCAGTAGATATAGATCCCAGAATTATTTAAGTTTACTGGTATGTGGAGTACACCAAAATAGAAGTGTTTCAAAATTCAGTTCTTGTGAATTAAAAAAATAAGCAAGAAGAAAAAAAATCACTTTTGCAGGATGTAAATTAGAAACTACTGAATATTTTTTTCTGAGAAAGTTTTTTGACAACTTGTGTTATAGAATTTCAGTTTGAGTACCTGGCAAAACTCACCTAAGATAGATTACGGAATAACTTGTCTACTTGCTCATATATACACTGTGTAAGAGATTTTTGTTTCAATTTTACTTATTCTGTGAATGCATGAGTATATCTTCTTTATATTACATGTACCTACAAATATCTGTTAATACTGTGATGATTAGGAAGTGTGCACTGCAATAAAGTTGTCAAGATAAGGAGTACCGCCCAGTCACACAACAGTTTGTACTTTTACTGTGATTAGTTACTAGTCAGATATTTTTATGGCTCAATCGTATTTGTAAAGTCTGATAGCAGCATAATGGATAAAATGTTAATGTAAAACCATTTACATTTTATCACTTTACTTGTTATTGATAAAATTTTAATGATATATTGAAAATTTAAACTAACATCACCTAAATTGTATTTTTACTAGTAATTTCTAGTTTTCATATATTGGAACAATTTTTAAATGGGAGGTGAGGAGAGGATTTATAATTAATCATCAGTGGAAGGTAACAAAGTTTCATGATCATCTTGGTTAATGATTGTAGGACATCCAGTTAAATTCACATCTACTCTATATAATATACCTTCAACACATTTTTAGCCCACCATCATCAGATGGTGGGCTGTTCAAATCGCCCTGCGTCCGTGGTCCGTGGTCCGTCCGTCTGTCCGTCCCTCCGTCCGTAAACAATTCTTGTTATCGCTATTTCTGAGAAAGTGCTGAAGGGATCTTTCTCAAATTTCATATGAAGGTTCCCCTTGGTGCCTAGTTATGCATATTGCATTTTGAGACCAATCGGATAACAACATGGCCGACAGGCAGCCATCTTGGATTTTGACAATTGAAGTTTGTTATCGCTATTTCTGAGAAAGTACTGAAGGAATCTTTCTCAAATTTCATATGTAGGTTCCCCTTGGTGCCTAGTTATGCATATTGCGATTTGAGACCAATCAGAAAACAAAATGGCCGACAGGCAGCCATCTTGGATTTTGACAATTGAAGTTTGTTATCGCTATTTCTGAGAAAGTACTGAAGGGTTCTTTCTCAAATTTCATATGAAGGTTCCCCTTGGTGCCTAGTTATGCATATTGCATTTTGAGACCAATCGGATAACAACATGGCCGACAGGCAGCCATCTTGGATTTTGACGATTGAAGTTTGTTATCGCTATTTCTGAGAAAGTACTGAAGGGATCTTTCTCAAATTTCATATGAAGGTTCCCCTTGGTGCCTAGTTATGCATATTGCGTTTTAAGACAAATCGGATAACAAAATGGCCGACAGGCAGCCATCTTGGATTTTGACAATTGAAGTTTGTTATCGCTATTTCTGAGAAAGTACTGAAGGGATCTTTCTCAAATTTCATATGTAGGTTCCCCTTGGTGCCTAGTTATGCTTATTGCGATTTGAGATCAATCGGAAAACAACATGGCCGACAGGCAGCCATCTTGGATTTTGACAATTGAAGTTTGTTATCACTATTTCTGAGAAAGTACTGAATGGATCTTTCTCAAATTTCATATGTAGGTTTCCCTTGGTGCCTAGTTATGCATTTTGCTTTTTGTGACCAATCCGAAAACAACATGGCCGACAGGCAGCCATCTTGGATTTTGACAATTGAAGTTTGTTATCGCTATTTCTGAGAATGTACTGAATGGATCTTTCTGAAATTTCATATGTAGGTTTCCCTTGGTGCCTAGTTATGCATATTGCGTTTTGAGACCAATCAGAAAACAACATGGCCGACAGGCAGCCATCTTGGATTTTGACAATTGAAGTTTGTTATCGCTATTTCTGAGAAAGTACTGAATGGATCTTTCTCAAATTTCATATGGAGGTTCCCCTTGGTGCGTCGTTATGCTAATTGCATTTTGAGATCAATTGGAAAACAATATGGCCGACAGACCGCCATCTTGGATTTTGACAATTGAAGTTTGTTATCTCTATTTCTCAAAGTACTGAATGGATCTTTCTCAAATTTCATAAGTAGGTTCCCCTTGGTCCCTTGTATTGCATTTTTGGACCAGTCTGTCCTGAAAACAACCTGGCAAACAAACAGCCATTATCGTTAAATCTCAAATTTCTTATATAGCTAGGATTCCCTTATTTGAAAAGTACTGGAGGGATGTCTCAATTTGCACAGATTAGTAAAATGAAGGGAAAAGTAGAGAAAAGATCAATCTGACATGGAACCTATGAAGATCATTCAATGGTGGGCGCCAAGATCCCTCTGGGATCTCTTGTAAATGTTGTAAATTAGAATGTAACAATTTTTGTATGTTAAGCTCATGTTCATTTATTACCTGTTCAATTATTCAGTAATTATTCAATTTCATGAGTAAAACTCATTAATTTTAAATACACAATGTATGTTGATTTTTGTTGTCAAATGTCACTGCAATAATTTTAATAAGAGGATGTCTAAAGGTTTAAATCCAATTTATCACTTTTTTTTCATTGAACAATTTTAAACCAAATTTTCCAAACTTAATGTTGATTTGTAAATCTCATCAAATATATATTTATACACATCTTATGTTATAAGTGAGAAAGTTGGGAGTGACATAAATATCACTTTTATATTGTAGCAGTTTTTTTTTATAAATGATAGAATCAAAATAAACATAATAATTCCTATATAAAAGTGTTTTGTTATACAGAGATATATTATACAAATATATCATGGGTGTCTGTGCAATAGTCAAGAATATTTGGTCATGAGGTTTTTGGTTTTGTTTCTTGTTTGATTCCTTTTGTTTAATGTCCTATTAACAGCCAGGGTCATTTAAGGACGTGCCAGGTTTTGGAGGTTGAGGAAAGCCGGAGTACCTGGAGAAAAAAACACAGGCCTACTGTCAATACCTGGCAACTGCCCCATGTAGGTTCAAACTCACAACCCAGAGGTGGAGGGCTAGTGATTAAGTGTCAAGACACCTTAACCACTCGGCCACCGCAGCCCCTGACATGAGGTAGGCCTACTGGTAATCGACCGATGTTTGCACAAGGCCGAAAGCCAAGTGCAATAAAATATCGGTCAATTACCAGTACTGAGGGTAAAATATTCTGGACTGTTGCACAAAAACCCATGATATACTTGTTTTATTACATAATCACTTAAACACACTTGGAATCACTGAAATCTCGACTTTCCTGTAGGCCTAGAAGCCACCATGACCGTCGTCTAGCAGTGTTGATATCCAAGTGACTTGGACGCTTGAAAGGGTAGGACTAAATTTTGAAACATCACAGGTGTTCAATAGTTCCCACATGACCAAATTCTGCAATAGCACAGGTGTTCAATAGTTCGCAAGTAACTGCAATAGTCATTTTAGCAATGCAACAGTTCAAAATATAGGTTATGCATATAGTAAAGGAAAATCAAATGCATTAGGTAAACCTATACCTATGAAACATGACTATACATTTTACCAGTCATATTTTCCTTACTTATAGATGTGCAACCATTTAGGTTTGGTTGAGTGGCACAGAGGTAACACTTGCCTTTCAGCTAGGCCACATGGGTTTTCTCTGGTTACTATGGTTTCCTCCCACATGAAGACCTTTGCAAGTTTCCATCGTGGCCAACAAGAGCGATTAATATAAGTTGATAAGCAACATGTTTTCAAATTTTACATGTACAACCAACGATAGCAGATCTCACTGGTAGCACAAAGCAACCATTGCAAAATGCTTGAAACTGATTATTACAGGATATACAATATCTTTTAAAGCAAAATTAATGCATTTTAAACACAAATGAGTAAATTTTCTGCTAGGAAGTTCTAGTAAAGATGACACTCATCTTCGACTTATGAGGCTAATCCCTTGCAAAGTACCATTAACCTGGGTCTTCAGGAACTGGAGAAGATCCTTAAAGTACTTATTGTTCAATCGAGTTAACCTCCGACCCTTGAAGCCAGTGCTCAAAGTTAATTGACTTTTGATATAAACAATATTACATTTTTCTTGTTAAAAAACATGGAAATTGAAATCAAAATTAAAAGTCAACAGACTAAAGTTCAGTTATAAAATGTCTTCACATTTAATTTCATTTATTGTGACAAAATTATAGCGAGATCAAACAAGAGCTCTGCAAGCGGGAGCATGATACGGCTGTCCTTGGAAAAGCTACCATAGGGAAATGTAGTGTCTTTGATGGGCGTGTAAAAAAAAACTAATGTATGTTGAACATAATTGCTTCTTGTTGTAATCAAAATCTTAGAGGAATTGAATAAGAAATAGAAAACTTCTTGCATTTTCTACACAATACCCTTATTTGGCAATAAAAGGGGCATAACTCTGGTAAAAATAATCACACACAGTGTATGCCATATTACAACCTGTCGTTGACCGGCGTATAAAAACAACAAACCCACTTTGTTAAGACAATGTAAAGCGTTTTATTCACATATCACACGTAAAAGAGGAATTGAAGTCAGTAACAAAATGACATATTGGTTTATTATAACAAGTGGTACATCATCTTTTTCCAACGAAATAACAGTAAAAATATCTCAGGTTTCCCCAACAGACCAAGTATAACACTAAAAGAACCTACAGACAAAATCACAAAAGCAGGGACAACAACTCACAGAACACCTGGTTTTATGCTCGGTCTCTCTTAATTTTCTTTAAACATCCTATCACAATTGTCATTAAAGGACATTATATTTTACTTCTTAAATGAGAGTAACAGTATGGCTATGCTAGAGTTGTGCCCCTTATCGAGAAATACCTGGAGACACGACCATTTCTATTATAAATTGTATAGTTTTGCTAACTAGCCTGCTTATTCTGGACTGTCTCACCTTGGCCAATACACACCTGATGTAGTGCCTATGATAGATTAATTGGCAGAGCATCAAACTATAGCTTATTTAACCTCAGGTTACAATCCCTACCCAGGGTGGTTTGTTTCTCAAAGAAGCCGAGATGAAGTTTGTCTTGTGATGTTTTGGGTAAGACACTCTACCCAAATTGCTCTTGATAGCATGCGATATACTTCCTGTTTGTTCTTCAGCGTGGTAGCCACCAGCTACTGACTGATCTGCCTAAAAATAACCCTGGCCGTCAATGAGGCGATAAACCTAGCGAACAAATTTCACAACCACATCAATATCATATCAAATTAAAATAAACTGTCCAATGTATTGAAGCAGCTTCCTTGTTATCCGTTGTTAACATTACGTAATTGACACTCCTAGTAATCTGCCATTTACATAATTCATACTTTTTAATTTTATGCTCAAAGAGTCTTGAAATATTTTAGAAAATTTGTTCAGACAAAATTAACCATGGAATGCACAGTTGACAATAAAATCAAATCTTAATGAAAATATCTAGTGTGAATTAAACAGATTTGAATATGGGACATTGAACAGGATAGATAAGTCATATATTCCTCTTAAATATCACATCATATAGTAAATAGGCTTAAATAAGAACATCTTGTCAGATATAACATAAGAGGTATTGAGATCACAGTTGATACTACAAACAAGGTCCTATCTAATGGTGTATAACACACAACTTGAGTGTTAATGATGAGACAGTGAAGTCATATGAAGGTTATGATGTGAAAATGTACTATCATGTCCATGGTAGTCATCTATATGGACTTGGGAATTATACTTAATGTTACTTTCACAAGCATAGCTGCATCTTCCCTGGAGAGGGGAGTATCTATATGTAACCCTGGTAAATACTAGTCGCAATCTACCATTTGGCTAACAAATTATTTTTATTTAGCTTGATCTGTTCAGCGTAAGACTAGTACACCAGATGTCCCGTGTTTGATCCCCAGTGGAGGCATTGAAATAAATCTAATTATGACCTCTCCTACATATATGTATGTCTTGTTTCCTGCAAAAGTTTCCCTGAATATGGCTTAGTTATGTTTGGATTCCAATGTCATAATTATGCACTAAATTTAACAAAATAATAGGATTTACTCAATGATGTTTGAGATTTAATCAATCATTGAAAAAAGGAAATATCACATGAATCACAAGGGATGTCTACTATGAGTAGGGCATAAAATGATGTAAAAGTTTGATAAACATTTCTCCAGCTGAAAAGGTAACAACAATATAATCTACAATTTAGCATTAATATGAAGGAGAATCTTTAAAAATATCAAACTTGATGACTTTAAGAAATAATAAGTATCACAATAGACTTGCTTCCAAGACAGCTATAGATTATATATCACACGTGTCCTATATTGATGGTCTAACAAGAACATACTAAGTATGTACAACATTATAACCTTCCAATCACCATACATCAAACTTACACACAACTCGATAATGTCCTAAAGATAAATTAGTCTTAATTTAGAAACACACAATATCATTCAAATGCCCTTAAAATATTATCAAGGCAACCTCTGACATCACAGCTAGTCGACAGCCTCCATGTCCATGTAACCAAGATCAACAGGGCTGCGGTATGTACTTGTCTGAGCCTGTTCCCTGTCCTCATCATCACTTTCCTCGGGGTCATCGCCCTGAGGGTGGGAGTATCGATTGTCCAGTGTAGCCTCTGTCACACCTGGTGTGGTTTTCCCTGAGTGAGACCCCCCGATATTGTCTATTGAGTCTGTAGCATTGCCTGTATTGTTTGTCTCCCTTGAGGGGGAAGGTTCTGATTGATGACTGTCCTCGGTGTCCTCTACTGGGGACACTTCTTTGGAGATTGAAAATATATCACGTCTGCGGTAGAACAAAAGGTATGCTCCTCTAGTCATAATGTTTTTCTCATTGCTAACAGATGTAACCCTGCTGTCATCACACAGTCGCCAATCTGTCGAGGGGGAAAAAACACAACCAAATATTACCAACATTTAACATAGATATAATTCTAATTCGGAATGGTTCAAACAAGGACAAAATCTGAAAAGAACAGAAGGCCCAGAGGGCCCTTTCTCGCTCACCTGGATATTTCAGTAATTATGGCAAAACAAATATTTTCCTACTTTTGAACTGCCTCTCCCAGCAATGGTTCAAAACACACAACAAATCCTGTCATTCTTGAAAAAGAAAAAGGATCTTCAAGTTTATTTATTTATCAATTTTTTTTCTTTCTTTGCTGTATTTCCCCTATTGGGCTCCCTTTCTCCAGCCCCAAAAGAGCAATATCCTTCATTTATTACATTTATTTATAATAGATCTCATTACGCTCCAGACCAAATTTCATCAAAATCCATTTGGTTGCTCAGGACTAGTAGTAATTTAAAAGATTTACCGCAATTTCCCCTATTGGGCCCAGACCCTCTTACCCAAAGGGAACAACATCCTCCATTTATAAGACATCATATTTTCTTTACCCAATAATGCTCCTAACCAAATTTCATCGAAATCCATTCAGGTTAAGTAGAAATTTAACCTCAATTTCCCCTATTGGGCCCCGCCCTCTGGCCTCAGGGGAGCCCCACTCTCCTTTAATTCAACATTAGATCACTTTTGCCTAATAATGCTCCATTGGAACCATCCCTCCAGCCCAGGGGAGCCACACCCTCCATAATTACAATGTTATGTCGACTCTGCCCAATAATGCTCCAGAACAATTTCATCAAAATCAATTCAGGTGTTAAGGACAAGTATGGATTTAAAGGAAATGTTGATGGACGAAGGACAGACTGAAGACAGACGTGCACCATTGCAAAAGCTCACCAGCGCTTTGGGCTAAAAACAGATTTGCACCATAAACACCCAAACAACAAGATATAAACAAATAATGCTTAGCTGACATTGTACATGATATCATTGGCTTAGCTGACGTGGTACATGGTATAATTGGCTTAGCTGATATACATGGTACATGGTATAATTAGCCTAGCTGATGTACATGGTACATGGTATAATTGACTTAGCTGATATACGTAGTACATGGTATAATTAGCTTAGCTGATATACATAGTACATGGTATAATTGGCTTAGCTGATGTACATGGTACATGGTATAATTGACTTAGCTGATATACATGGTACATGGTATAATTGACTTAGCTGATATACATGGTACATGGTATAATTAGCTTAGCTGATATACATAGTACATGGTATAATTGGCTTAGCTGATGTACATGGTACATGGTATAATTGACTTAGCTGATATACGTGGTACATGGTATCATTAGCTTAGCTGATATACATGGTACATGGTATAATTAGCTTAGCTGATATACATAGTACATGGTATAATTGACTTAGCTGATATACATGGTACATGGTATCATTAGCCTAGCTGATATACATGGTACATGGTACAGTGGACCCGCGATAATCCGGACGCCGATAGTCCGGAAAACTCACAGTCTGGACGGAAATGCACGGGAACGGATTTCCGTAACGTTATTTGTACTCACCAGTCCGGAAATTTGGATTCCGATTCCGGAAGCCAATTTTGGGAACGGAACATACTTTTCATTAGTAAATTTCCCTCAATAATCCGGACAATTTTTTCACCACGAGGAGAAAAAAATGTCGGGGCAAGTCACCCGTGTCGACAGCTGTACAAAACTATCGCTTGACACTGTGGGTAGTCATAGCGACCGCTGCCAGGTCATAGCCCCGGGTGTTTACCTGTGTTACAATGTGTAGCTTTTGTTTTTATAACGGTACATTGCTTTTTCTCTACGACCTAAATGTTACAGAATTTATGCACAATCATACATTACGTGATACGATAATTAATTAATCTCAAATACATGTAATAAATTTATGATCGGTAATTAAACACGGATATCGGCTTTGTAACACCGTTACGTGAATCAACGACTCATTGAAAGATGCATGTTATTAATTACATACAAATTTACGTATTAAGCAGTGATCACAAGAGCTGGGTTGATTACACACAAATTAGTCAAAAGTCGTCTGATACTTAACTAAGCGTCACATTGTTAAGTGAATACGGGTTTAATAATTATTGGACATCTTGGGTAGTTCTCGCTGGTGTCGCGTACTTTTAAATAGATAGCTTGGGGTTTCTGGTACGTAAAAATCATTAAAAAAAAACATGGACTGACGGTAAGTTGTAAAATCCGGGTATTTTATTTAAGGTATTTAACGTTTGTAATTTCTACTTGTTTGTGAACCACCGGGACGTGACACATGTGTGTTGTTTGTAGGTCACATATGCCCGCTATAAATAAAACAACTTTCACTTTACATGTTCTTTTAAAAACATAGTTTATTTTTTACTTTCTACAAAATAAAACAAGAATTATATCAGAAACATAAGTATATTTATTGTTAAAAAGTCTGACAATTAGACGTGTTTATGAAACGTCCCGGATTGTATATAATCAAGGGAGATAACTCTTACACGACAATGGTACACGAAATTCGGCAGTCCGGAAAACTCGTAATCCGGACGGTTTGGACTGGGAACGAAGGTGTTCGGATTATCGAGGGTCCACTGTATAATTAGCTTAGCTGATATACATAGTACATGGTATCATTAGCCTAGCTGATATACATGGTACATGGTATAATTGGCTTAGCTGATATACATGGTACATGGTATCATTAGCCTAGCTGATATACATAGTACATGGTATAATTGACTTAGCTGATGTACATGGTACATGGTATAATGGGCTTAGCTGATCTACATGGTACATGGTATCATTAGCCTAGCTGATATACATGGTACATGGTATCATTAGCCTAGCTGATATACATGGTACATGGTATCATTAGCTTAGCTGATCTACATGGTACATGGTATCATTGACTTAGCTGATATACATGGTACATGGTATCATTAGCCTAGCTGATATACATGGTACATGGTATCATTGGCTTAGCTGACGTGGTACATGGTATCATTGGCTTAGCTGACGTGGTACATGGTATCATTAGCCTAGCTGATGTACATGGTACATGGTATCATTGGCTTAGCTGATGTACATGGTATAATTGGCCTAGCTGATCTACATGGTACATGGTATAATTGGCTTAGCTGATATACATGGTACATGGTGTAATTGATAGATTACTCACCCACGTCATTCTTACTGGTGTCTGTGAGATCTGCACACCTGACAAACGCTGTATAGTGACCACCCAGAATACCTCCATAGTGGTTTACCACAGCATACAGATCATAGACGGGCGGAGGCTCATTCTTCGGCCGAGCACCAATGTAGAACTGTGATAGGTCAAGTCCTCTGTGGTATGTAAAATCAGTTAACAATCAACATTTACAATCTCATAATCCTATGGTGAAACTGACATGCCACATAAATAGTACTCTACCTATATCTTAAAATGGCAATATCAGAGAAATGGTGCAAAAAACAAATTCTAAACCAGGATACTATAGTGAGTGAAGGAATGAAAGAAATGGTTAACATAAGCTCTCTGTATATGTATAGGAGTATAATCAGATTGTAGATGACTTGTCTACTGGTATAGATGTATCATTCCAGAAATCGTACAGTACTTTGCTATCAATAGAATCATTACAGACATACCTAACAGGGAACTCCACCATTTTGTCAATTTTGTCACGCCAGATGAAGTTGCGGAATGAGAAGCGTTTGAGTTGTATGATGAGTGTATGTGGAAGTCTCCAGATGGACATTTGTTTAGTGGCCTCCCGATGCTCCTTACACCTCGGACAGTACCTGTAGCAAGTAATGACATAAGCATGGTCTTAAAACACATTGTAGCAACCAATTTGGTATGGTTGAAGAATGATTTTACTTTGAAGTTGGAAGAAATGTTAGTTATATGATAATACAAGAGCAATAGTAAACATTCCTTGTACTCAAATCAACTTAACATATCAATAAGTTTACACATATCTTCTGAGACATTTAATGATGGAAATCTCTGCTGGTGTATTTTGTATTTTGTACAATTATCCAAATTCAGTGTTCTTTCTTTGCGTATCTTTACATTGTTCATTAGAACTTCAGATTTTTCTAATTTTCCTTCTAAATTTGAATATGGCTGTATAATGCATTCTATAAGTTATTTTACCTCATGATAGTAATGACCTTGAACCTTGACTCATTCACCTACGACAACCACAGATAATTCCCCAGCTGTGACAGGAGATACATTATAATACTAACCAATCACTAAGATAAGCTACTTACCAAGCCTCCTCTGGACTGAGGACCTCTGGCTCCGTGAATAAGTCCAGACATTGAGTGATGGTGATGTTGCTGTTCTCTGTAAATGTAATTCACTATGGTAAATAATGAAACTAACAATATCCAGAGATAATGAAACTAACAATATCCAGAGACCTCTTATAAAACAGTTGAAGTGACACTGTGAGAATTAGGACTACAATACATGTAGTTTGTCTTCCATATGTGTTTATTTTATACCAAGATGATTCAACAATAAAGTATTTTGGATATAGAAGCATTCAGATTAACGAATTCCCAATGTTTGCAAGAAGTAGCTGGATTACACAATTGTTTAACATCCTATCAACAGCTCTGGTAATTCAAGGACATCTTCTCCTCTATGTGAGCTGTATGTATGTGGTGTGTGATGAGTGTTTTTTGAGGCTGCAGTACGTTTGTCTCCTTATGATGGTATGAAACTGATGCCAACTTTATAGTGTTACCTCAATGAAGTATGCTGCCAAAGACACCATATGCTGCCTGACAATGGGTGAACCAATCATCGAACACCTAAATTGCCAAGCCTTAAGTAGCAGCAACTACCATTTTTAGAGACGTTGGTATGTCTCGGCCAGGGGGCAGATCCCTAAGCCTTCATCATATGAAAAAAATGCTCCACTAACGGCCAAAATTGAGGCAGTGTTAAGAAAAATGTTTAAAAATGAAGAGAAAAGATAAGATCCCAATTTTACTCACCTCTTACAATCATACAATGGGGTCAGCATATACAATTCTTATACCCTACCTGTAGGGCAGCTGATTACACAAAACATTTGGACTAACTATTTATATTTTGAATAAGTATATGACCTGGCTTGGGTATTGAGATTTCTTAAATTGGCATCAATATGTCTTAATGTACAGAATTGGATTGGAATGTAAGTCCCTTCTATACACTAATGTCCTACAAATAGGACAGTGGATGATTGCAATTAAGCCCCTTCCCAATTTTGATGTAATTTTTCATTGGGTAAGAGGGTTGTGCTTTATAATGTGTAATTATTGAAAGTCAAAAGTCAGTTTCTGTATGATGTCCTCCTTACCATCCATTGAAGCTTGCATACTGGGGTCCTCCTCACAGTCCTATAATAAATATATCATTTTTACATATCTACTCAAATACACCAGGAATAAAATAACACTGAAATGTTGGATTATTTTTGTCATAATCATATTAAATAAGTTAATCCCTATATAGTTAACACCTTAGTATTTGTCTTTACTTGTGCATTTACTTCTGTAACCTACTGGTCAGTCAATTATTACAACCAGAGACATTTACTTCTGTAACCTTCTGGTCAGTCAATTATTACAACCAGAGACATTTACTTCTGTAACCTTCTGGTCAGTCAATTATTACAACCAGATACATTTACTTCTGTAACCTACGTAATGGTCAGTCAATTATTAGAACTGGAGACATTTACTTCTGTAACCTACATACTGGTCAGTCAATTATTAGAACTGGAGACATTTACTTCTGTAACCTACATACTGGTCAGTCAATTATTAGAACTGGAGACATTTACTTCCGTAACCTACGTAATGGTCAGTCAATTATTAGAACTGGAGACATTTACTTCTGTAACCTACATACCGGTCAGTCAATTATTACAACCAGAGACATTTACTTCTGTAACCTTCTGGTCAGTCAATTATTACAACCAGAGACATTTACTTCTGTAACCTTCTGGTCAGTCAATTATTACAACCAGAGACATTTACTTCTGTAACCTACTGGTCAGTCAATTATTACAACCAGAGACATTTACTTCTGTAACCTACGTAATGGTCGGTCAATTATTGGAACTGGAGACATTTACTTCAGCAACCTACATACTGGTCGATCAATTATTAGAACTGGAGACATTTATTTCTGCAACCTACATAATGGTCAGTCAATTATTAAAACCGGAGACAATTACTTATAATATTGTCTGATTTATACTTAATTTACAAGCTACTTAAATTGATACATACCAACTCTTTGGTTTGCACAAGTGCATATGGGCTGAACTTGTCATTGTTTTTCCAGTCAATAGACAGAAACTGTCGATAGGACAAATCCAGGGGTACCTCTCCTGTAGGATAACACACAAATCATGTTACTGTTAGATAACAAGCTTACAGGACCGTAATACAGGTTATCTCCCCTCCCGACACATTAATGATGGGTTATCTAATAGGACCGTAATACAGGTTATCTCCCCTCCCCGACACATTAATGATGGGTTATCTAGTCATGATGTCCTACATTTCAACAGTCATGGTTACATGTACAGCTTTCTGTTTTCCTTCTATCCATCCTAATATTACACTGACAATTGAGGTCCATCCCAAAAAAGACTAAAACACTGTCACTATACAAATGTAAAGCATTTAAGTAGCATATTTGGTCCATCTTCCTGAATGAGAGTAGATATCAAAAACAATACTATTACTGGTTAAAGTTACCAAACAGATGTACTAGTTCCAATATGAAAATATTTATTTTGTCATCCCCCATAAACTTAAGACTACTACATACCTTTGTCGTCCAGCCTTTCTCCGTCAGGGCCCTTCAAGCCAAGGCCTTCTTGGTTGACAGGCTTGATGAAGAAGAGAGGTAACACCCTATCCATATCATCTGATTTGATACCTAGAACAGGATTAGTAGGTGTCGGCCTGTGGCCCCGCCCATCCTCCATGTCCTCATCTTCCCCTCCCATCTCTGCCTCTCGGGTCATGTCAGCATAGTCTGACTGTGGCAGTTTAAAGGAAGGATACTCAGGTAGATTCCTCTCATCAACACTGTCCTCGGATGGTCCTGGATTGAGTTGTAAATCTATGTCTGTGGGACTGACCTGGTCCCCATCACTATTAGCTTGGTAAGTGTTCATCTCACCAGCATTTCCAGCATCGGTTGTCACACTCGATGATGAGGCAGTCAGATCAATATCCCCACAGTCTAACTGGTCCTGACCTGCTGTGATTGTACATGTACTACTGATAGATGATTGGCTATCCAAACTGTTCATACTGCCACTTGATTGGCTACTACTGCTACTGAGACTTGAAGAGGTGGATGATTGGCTGCTCAGTTTACCAGATGCATCAGGTTTTACAGGCGGTTGAAACACATCTACAGAGTACCTACAAATATATTAAATATAGTGTAACATCTACCTAGAAAGCTATTAAGAAAGCTATAATGACCAAATTTCGAATCTAATAGGCCTTACTTTATACATGTACATTTATACAGTGTTATCTCCCTTGAAGGGAAATGCTGGTTCAGGGGTGTCAGCGATCAGAGGTTTCACTGAAAGTCAGTTCAAACAAATAAATCAAAAAGACGGAGTACCTTTAATCTTTTATGATTTTCTTGCTACTAGTGGATATCTCGCATGACTGAGGCATATTCACACAGATTGATATAAACAACCCACCTGGCATAAGTTTATATATACGAGACATTATAATACAGACATTGATATAAACAAACCACCTGGCATAAGTTTGTATGTACGAGATATTATAATACAGACAATGACATAAACAACCCACCTGGCATAAGTTTGTATGTACGAGACATTATAATACAGACAATGACATAAACAACCCACCTGGCATAAGTTTGTATGTACGAGACATTATAATACAGACAATGACATAAACAACCCACCTGGCATAAGTTTGTACGTACGAGACATTATAATACAGACATTGATATAAACAACCCACCTGGCATAAGTTTGTATGTACGAGACATTATAATACAGACAATGACATAAACAACCCACCTGGCATAAGTTTGTATGTACGAGACATTATAATACAGACAATGACATAAACAACCCACCTGGCATAAGTTTGTATGTACGAGATATTATAATACAGACAATGACATAAACAACCCACCTGGCATAAGTTTGTATGTACGAGACATTATAATACAGACATTGACATAAACAACCCACCTGGCATAAGTTTGTATGTACGAGACATTATAATACAGACATTGACATAAACAACCCACCTGGCATAAGTTTGTATGTACGAGACATTATAATACAGACAATGACATAAACAACCCACCTGGCATAAGTTTGTACGTACGAGACATTATAATACAGACATTGATATAAACAACCCGCCTGGCATAAGTTTGTATGTACGAGACATTATAATACAGACAATGACATAAACAACCCACCTGGCATAAGTTTGTATGTACGAGATATTATAATACAGACATTGACATAAACAACCCACCTAGCATAAGTTTGTATGTACGAGACATTATAATACAGACATTGACATAAACAACCCACCTGGCATAAGTTTGTATGTACGAAACATTATAATACAGACAATGACATAAACAACCCACCTGGCATAAGTTTGTATGTACGAGACATTATAATACAGACAATGACATAAACAACCCACCTGGCATAAGTTTGTATGTACGAGACATTATAATACAGACAATGACATAAACAACCCACCTGGCATAAGTTTGTATGTACGAGACATTATAATACAGACATTGACATAAACAACCCACCTGGCATAAGTTTGTATGTACGAGACATTATAATACAGACAATGACATAAACAACCCACCTGGCATAAGTTTGTATGTACGAGACATTATAATACAGACATTGATATAAACAACCCGCCTGGCATAAGTTTGTATGTACGAGACATTATAATACAGACAATGACATAAACAACCCACCTGGCATAAGTTTGTATGTACGAGATATTATAATACAGACATTGACATAAACAACCCACCTGGCATAAGTTTGTACGTACGAGACATTATAATACAGACATTGATATAAACAACCCGCCTGGCATAAGTTTGTATGTACGAGACATTATAATACAGACAATGACATAAACAACCCACCTGGCATAAGTTTGTATGTACGAGACATTATAATACAGACAATGACATAAACAACCCACCTGGCATAAGTTTGTATGAACGAGATATTACAATACAGACAATGATATAAACAACCCACCTGGCATAAGTTTGTATGTACGAGACATTATAATACAGACATTGATATAAACAACCCACCTAGCATAAGTTTGTATGTACGAGACATTATAATACAGACATTGACATAAACAACCCACCTGGCATAAGTTTGTATGTACGAGACATTATAATACAGACAATGACATAAACAACCCACCTAGCATAAGTTTGTATGTACGAGACATTATAATACAGACATTGACATAAACAACCCACCTGGCATAAGTTTGTATGTACGAGATATTATAATACAGACAATGATATAAACAACCCACCTGGCATAAGTTTGTATGTACGAGACATTATAATACAGGACATTGACATAAACAACCCACCTGGTATAAATTTGTATGTACGAGACATTATAATACAGGACATTGACATAAACAACCCACCTGGCATAAGTTTGTATGTACGAGATATTATAATACAGACAATGACATAAACAACCCACCTGGCATAAGTTTGTATGTACGAGATATTATAATACAGACAATGACATAAACAACCCACCTGGCATAAGTTTGTATGTATGAGATATTATAATACAGACAATGACATAAACAACCCACCTGGCATACGTTTGTACGCATGAGACATTATAATACAGGACATTGACATAAACAACCCACCTGGCATAAGTTTGTATGTACGAGACATTATAATACAGACATTGACATAAACAACCCACCTGGTATAAGTTTGTATGTACCAGACATTATAATACAGGACATTGACATAAACAACCCACCTGGCATAAGTTTGTATGTATGAGACATTATAATACAGACATTGACATAAACAACCCACCTGGCATAAGTTTGTATGTACGAGACATTATAAATATAATACAGACATTGACATAAACAACCCACCTGGCTTAAGTTTGTATGTACGAGACATTATAATACAGACAATGACATAAACAACCCACCTGGCATAAGTTTATATGTACGAGACATTATAATACAGACACTGACATAAACAACCCACCTGACATAAGTCTGTATGTATGAGATATTATAATACAGACAATGACATAAACAACCCACCTGGCATCAGTTTGTATGTATGAGACATTATAATACAGACAATGACATAAACAACCCACCTGGCATAAGTTTGTATGTACGAGACATTATAATACAGACATTGACATAAACAACCCACCTGGCATAAGTTTGTATGTACGAGATATTACAATACAGACAATGATATAAACAACCCACCTGGCATAAGTTTGTATGTACGAGACATTATAATACAGACAATGACATAAACAACCCACCTGGCATAAGTTTGTATGTACGAGACATTATAATACAGACATTGACATAAACAACCCACCTGGCATAAGTTTGTATGTACGAGACATTATAATACAGGACATTGACATAAACAACCCACCTGGCATAAGTTTGTATGTACGAGACATTATAATACAGACAATGATATAAACAACCCACCTGGCATAAGTTTGTATGTACGAGACATTATAATACAGGACATTGACATAAACAACCCACCAAGCATAAGTTTGTATGTACGAGACATTATAATACAGACAATGACATAAACAACCCACCTGGCATAAGTTTGTATGTACGAGACATTATAATACAGACATTGATATAAACAACCCACCTGGCATAAGTTTGTATGTACGAGATATTATAATACAGACATTGACATAAACAACCCACCTGGCATACGTTTGTATGTACGAGACATTATAATACAGAAAATGACATAAACAACCCACCTGGCATAAGTTTGTATGTATGAGACATTATAATACAGACATTGATATAAACAACCCGCCTGGCATAAGTTTGTATGTACGAGACATTATAATACAGGACATTGACATAAACAACCCACCTGGCATAAGTTTATATGTACGAAACATTATAATACAGACAATGACATAAACAACCCACCTGGCATAAGTTTGTACGTATGAGACATTATAATACAGGACATTGACATAAACAACCTACCTGGCATAAGTTTGTATGTACGAGATATTACAATACAGATATTGACATAAACAACCCACTTGACATAAGTTTGTACGTATGAGACATTATAATACAGACATTGATATAAACAACCCACCTGGCATAAGTTTGTATGTATGAGACATTATAATACAGACAATGACATAAACAACCCACCTGGCATAAGCTTCCATGAGAGTACAGAGCCTGGAGAATGTTGTGCGTGACTCTGGGATACTGAGGATGTACGGACAGCCGACAGGTTCTGGGGTTGGTTTACAGTTAGTTCGGTGTAGATTCCAGTGGTCCCTTTGACACTTCCTGCCCACAGACATTGTTATATAATTTGGGACACTTCCTGCCCACAGACATTGTTATATAATTAGGGACACTTCCTGCCCACAGACATTGTTATATAATTAGGGACACTTCCTGCCCACAGACATTGTTATATAATTAGGGACACTTCCTGCCCAGACATTGTTATATAATTAGGGACACTTCACAGACATTGTTATATAATTAGGGACACTTCCTGCCCACAGACATTGTTATATAATTAGGGACACTTCCTGCCCACAGACATTGTTATATAATTAGGGACACTTCCTGCCCACAGACATTGTTATATAATTAGGGACACTTCCTGCCCACAGACATTGTTATATAATTAGGGACACTTCCTGCCCACAGACATTGTTATATAATTAGGGACACTTCACAGACATTGTTATGTAATTAACACACAATCCTGTCTTATTAATCCTGTCACCCACATTAACAACCAAAGTGTTAGGATAACAAAATAGCATACCAATGTCTAGTTAGTGTTGTCTCTATCCTGTATAGAATACCCTAGTTAGTGTTGTCTCTATCCTGTATAGAACAGTGGAACACCCTAGTTAGTGTTGTCTCTATCCTGTATATAACACCCTAGTTAGTGTTGTCTCTATCCTGTATAGAACACCCTAGTTAGTGTTGTCCCTATCCTGTATATAACACCCTAGTTAGTGTTGTCCCTATCCTGTATAGAACACCCTAGTTAGTGTTGTCTCTATCCTGTATATAACACCCTAGTTAGTGTTGTCTCTATCCTGTATATAACACCCTAGTTAGTGTTGTCTCTATCCTGTATAGAACACCCTAGTTAGTGTTGTCTCTATCCTGTATATAACACCCTAGTTAGTGTTGTCCCTATCCTGTATAGAACACCCTAGTTAGTGTTGTCTCTATCCTGTATATAACACCCTAGTTAGTGTTGTCTCTATCCTGTATAGAACAGTGGAACACCCTAGTTAGTGTTGTCTCTATCCTGTATAGAACAGTGGAACACCCTAGTTAGTGTTGTCTCTATCCTGTATAGAACAGTGGAACACCCTAGTTAGTGTTGTCTCTATCCTGTATATAACACCCTAGTTAGTGTTGTCTCTATCCTGTATAGAACATCCTAGTTAGTGTTGTCTCTATCCTGTATAGAACAGTGGAACACCCTAGTTAGTGTTGTCTCTATCCTGTATATAACACCCTAGTTAGTGTTGTCTCTATCCTGTATAGAACATCCTAGTTAGTGTTGTCTCTATCCTGTATATAACACCCTAGTTAGTGTTGTCTCTATCCTGTATAGAACACCCTAGTTAGTGTTGTCCCTATCCTGTATAGAACACCCTAGTTAGTGTTGTCTCTATCCTGTATACTTAACTTCATTTGTATTGTGCAATGAGAAAATTGGATTATGTTTCACTTAATTGAAAAATTATTTTTGCTCTATATTCAGAATGCATTTGTTGTAATTATATGTATTTACATGTAACAGAAATTACAACATCAATCTTTTCACAGGATACATATGTATATCCCAGAGAAGAAATTTTCATATTTGAGGAATTCAAAGAATTCTAATTTAAATACATCCTGTATATTTTGAAGAGAACTGAAGGGGTACATACCTATCACAGTATCCAACTTTGTAACATTTTGTACACCTCTTTAGCTTGGTTCCATCAGGACATGGTCGTTTACAGGACGCACATCGTGTGGGAGCTATATTAGGCAGGATGGTCCTCTGTAAGTATAATATACAAATACATCATTAATTCTACATGTTTTTTCATTTTTCTTTTTTCTATTTACTGTCCCCATATGTACAATTTCTCAAATAATGGCAGGTTCCCTGCATCTCCATCACATTGTTAAGTAGTGTCAACACATGGAAAGAGTAAAATTTATCCTTCCTTTAAATTTGCAATCAAAATCTCTTAAACATGTTTATGGCAACATTATGATTATATCAAAGATGGAAAACAAATTAAGTTTTTAATTTATCCAAATTATCCTGAAATAAGTAAGAAGCAATGATTCTGAGTTGAGATTGTGAAAAATGTTATATAAACTTCAAAACTGACCTTGAAAGAAACTTGAAAGGACATATTAACATACCTGGACTGATAAAACAACAAACTTGACATATTAACTTACCTGGACTGATAAAACAACAAACTTGACATATTAACTTACCTAAACTGATAAGACAACAAACTTGACAAACTAACATACATGGACTAATAAGACAACAAACTTGACATAACTTACCTGAACTGATAAGACAACAAACTTGACATAACTTACCTGAACTGATAAGACAACAAACTTGACATAACTTACCTGAACTGATAAGACAACAAACTTGACATAACTTACCTGAACTGATAAGACAACAAACTTGACATAACTTACCTGAACTGATAATACAACAAACTTGACATAACTTACCTGAACTGATAATACAACAAACTTGACATAACTTACCTGAACTGATAAGACAACAAACTTGACATAACTTACCTGAACTGGTAAGACAACAAACTTGACATAACTTACCTGGACAACATAAACTTCATATACTGGTTCTCCTGCCACTTCCTCTGATAATACTTCACCTCTGCAATAAGTTCATAACAGAGTCAGTTGTTTACATTATAATGGTACCATACAGAAATGGAGACTTACATTATAATGGTACCATACAGAAATGGAGACTTACATTATAATGGTACCATACAGAAATGGAGTGGAGACTTATAATGGTACCATACAGGAATGGAGACTTACATTATAATGGTACCATACAGGAATGGGGTGGAGACTTATAATGGTACCATACAGAAATGGAGTGGACACTTATAATGGTACCATACAGGAATGGGGTGGAGACTTATAATGGTACCATACAGAAATGGAGACTTACATTATAATGGTACCATACAGAAATGGAGACTTACATTATAATGGTACCATACAGAAATGGAGTGGACACTTATAATGGTACCATACAGGAATGGAGACTTACATTATAATGGTACCATACAGAAATGGAGACTTACATTATAATGGTACCATACAGAAATGGAGACTTACATTATAATGGTACCATACAGAAATGGAGACTTACATTATAATGGTACCATACAGAAATGGAGACTTACATAATGATAGTATCACTGGCTTGTACGTTGGTCCAGTCAGAGTCTGTGTTATAGTACTTATATATTTTACCCTTGTAGGCTTCTATTATCCTCATCTGAAAACCAAGTTTTATATAAGGTATCATGAAAAATGTATCAACATGAAAGGTTTCTTATATTAAAGTCAACTTGTCGATTTATAGGTATTATCATATTCAGCAATAATTGAGGTCAAACCAAAAATAAAGTGAAATCAGCATTTTTTCTAATAACACAGTCCGCAAAAATGAGACATAATTATGTATATATGACAGCGCATGTACCAAACAACCTAAGATTTAAAGGACAAACATTTGCTACAACAAATAATATCTTCAAAATTAATTATTTTTATTTTCAAAATCTAACATTTGTTCAACTCTTTAAAATGTGATACTTTGATGAGATACACAGTCTAAGTTCCATTTTTTGAAATGTGATACATTGGTAAGTTACTAAGATTAAATTATTGTGATGAAAAACCTGTCTTCAATAAAAAAAGAAACCCAAATCATTACAATAATTACACGATGAGATTTATGCTGTTTTCATACTGTAGATACTTAAAGAGGTAAAAAAAACTTACGTCCCTAGGTTTAACTCCTGTTTTCTTTGAAGCTGCCTCCTTGACCATATCTGTCGTACACTCCTTTGCTAACCAAAGCATGAGCTGAAGAATAAAACAGATCAGCTGAGAAAAGTCTCAATAAGTAAGATGACACAATGTTGATCCTTTATTAACATTTATCTACACTTTACATTTTAATATGATTAACAATATTTGTCAGCATTTACATATTCAAATTTTCAAGCCTCAGAAACATTCATGCCTTCCCCTAGAAATGAACACACCAAACAAACTTCGGTATACAGTCACCTTCCTTCCATAAGAAAATTTGACAGTTTGAGTTTGTTCGTAGTACACTAGATGGTTTTGTCCCTATGAAATAGTCCCTGCTATTTGAGCAGCTGCTCTGACAGTCATCTAATCGTTTAAAGAAATATACAATTCATCTTACATTGTTACATTTGTTGTATCAGATGCTGACTGGTCTACATTCGATCACATGTTATTCCATTTAACATCAAATGCATCCAGCGACAGTGATTAAACGTCGTATTGCACACTCATGCAAGTGTTCTGTGATGTCACATATTTTCAGCAATCAGATTTGTCAGACACATTACGTCAAATTGCCAGGTACACAGGTTATAATTCAGACAAGCTGTCATGCTTCCAAAGGTGCACAAAGGTATTTGAACATTTGTTCTCGAAACATCAAGGCAAATGGCAGTTTGCAAGTTTGGCTTTACAAGTGTTGGTAAATCTGTTCTGATAATATTGATCACGGTATATGAGTTTGGGAGTACGACAGGTTGAAATACATAGAGATTATACTGTATCTTCTTGTCTTTTCTAGTGACTATTATTATTGAAAGATATTTATGTAGTTTAATGATAAATCAGAATTTTCCCTGCAACAGAGGGAGGGTTGACAAGTATGAGTCAGAATGCATTACACAAGACATTCTCTCATCAGTATTAGTCTGTAGTGTTGATAGTCTGCATGATGTTATCTGTTAAGTGTTATCTGTATAGTGTTATATGTATTGTGTTTTATGTTTAGTGTTATCTGTATAAAACATACTAAGCTAACACAATATACAGGCTAATGGTCACGCCATGTTAGACGTGATTCACATCCATCAACAGAGAGGTACAAACTATCTCTCCAGAAATCCACTTTACCTGTACAGGTCTCTTGTATGGGTCCCTCCACATAAATATTACAGGAAGTTGTCTCTTCTTTTTGGGTAATGGCACAGATAGGTAAAGGAAGGGGTCAAAGGTTATAGACACCTAAAAAAAAAGCAAAATAGCGAGTAATGAAATAATTGTTCATGTTATTATCACAACCTAAATGTTTACATAGCATGTTACTGCAATAGAAACATTATATAAAGGTCGATAACACAGACAAGATATGGCATGATATTATCATTTAGGCACATATTATTGCTGAGAATTAATTCATAGTACCTTATATTCATTGTAGAATACTAAAAGCAACAATAGCTCTTCTACTTATTCTTAATCTATTGAGATTTTGTTTTTTTGTTTTTTGTTTTTTTATAATAATTAATTCAATTAAATATTGACATATATATAATAATGTATCAATATTTACTGAATACACACCTTGCCACATACAGGACAGACCAACTTTGACTTGTACTGGCCTTGGAACAGATCCACAATAAATGAGTCATTTCTCTTCTTATATACATCCCATGCTTCTCTGGCTACAGTCTGTAACAGAAAACATCACAGTATCACATTTCAATTGTCCTGTGTGGTACCCAGGCAAGGGACATGATGAACCAACTAAACTTTCATCAAAGTAACGGTGTTGGCTCTATCTACCCTTGGACCTAAGAAAACAATGACATTACTTAAGTATTGAACTGTTTCCAAATGGTAGAATACAGTCGATATGAATACAATTTGGGTGATAGATAAATAGAATGTCAACATAAAATATTTATTTTTCACCAAAATTGTATCCATATTGACTGCATACTATATGCTTATGATGAGTTTAAATTTGCCGCTTACCATATCACTAACGTCATCCAGATCAAATAGCGGAACATCCGAAATTTCAAGAAGAAATGATACTGTCCTTCATGGTGTCATAACAAACACATGAAATGGTTTTTGCACATTTTTGGCATTATGATATATTTCATATGTGTGTAGATATCGTAAAATTGTTCACAATTGCATAATTTCTTATTCTTTGAAATTAGAGCCATTTTACTGTGCAATGATATACTATTATCCTTCAGAAGTAATGCAGTGTTGAAGCGGGCACCGACTGGACTCTATTGTTTCCTCGGAAACACCTACCGTATTTGACCTAATAAGGGCGCCTGCCCTAATAAGGGCGCCCCTACCTTTTTTCAAGGAAATAAATCTTTGACTGAGTGTCAAAATGGTGTTCAAAAGTAATAATTTATGAGAAATATTTTGCTACTTTATGTGTTCAATTTTCTTCAGCAAATTAAGTAACTGGAACACATGTTTTCGCCACATTTTGTGTATTCCTACAGGCTATAGATGACATGTCAGTGCAAAGAGCACCCAAAACTAAACACACATACAAATAATAACTTACCATCTTTATTTGAAGATAAACTAAAGACTTCATTCTTGTTGATAAATAACTTTTGTTCAGAATAGAAAGCTAGTAAAAGACATTGTAAATCAATTATAAGGTCAAAGAAAACAATGTCTGATATGATCTGGGAAATTACCTGTTTCTATAAATAGAACACAAAAGAGTTCCATTTAACATAAATGGTGGAACACACGTTCTCTGGTCTAAAGATCAGCTGGCATGGTTTACAAGTTTACAGGAATATTCAAGTGATGTTTAAGCTTAATATATGATAATGAATAGATATCTTCATCTGGAATAATTTTATGACTGAATATTTTACCGTTTCCACAACCTTGGGTATTCTGCTATAAGGTATAGTCTGTTTCATAAAACTTCAGAATAACTAATCTTAATAAGGGCGCCCCCACTGTCAATTACTCGCGCCCTGCGCCCTTATAAGGTCAAATACGGTATGTTTCTATGGACTTGATTTACGCTATTTTCGAAAGAATAACAGTTCTTAGTCCTCTTGACAGCAGATGAAAACGATTCCAAGGATAAACCGTTTGAAACATATTCCATGTCTAAGAGGTCATATTAGTGTTGCTAATTTAGGAATAGCAGACAATGTTCAACTTCACAGGGGATCGGTATCAGATTTTGGAGTAAGGTAGGCCTTTGACATCAGTGAACAACCACAACACTAACAAGAGATCCCAGAGGGATCTTGGCGCCCACCATTGAATGATCTTTATAGGTTCCATGTCAGATTGATCTTTTCCCTACTTTTCCCTTCCTCTAAGTCTTACTTATCTGTGTAAATTCAGAAACAGCCCTCTAGTACTATTCAAACAAGGGGAACCTATATATAGAATTTAAGATTTAGCTATAATGGCTGTCTGTCGGCCATGTTGTTTTCGTATTGGTCCCAGTATGCAAAACTAGGCACTGAGAGGAACCTACATATGAAATTTGAAAAAGATCCCTTCAGTACTTTCACAGAAATAGCGATAACAAACTTCAATTGTCAAAATCCAAGATGGCTGCCTGTCAGCCATGTTGTTTTCTGATTAGTCTCAAAATGCAATATGCATAACTAGGCACTGAGGGGAACCTGCATATGTAATTTCAGAAAGATCCCTTCATTACTTTCACAGAAATAGCGATAACAAATTTTAATTGTCAAAATCCAAGATGGCTGCCTGTCAGCAATTTTGTTTTCCGATTGGTCTCAAAATGCAATATGTATAAGTAGGCACCAAGGGGAACGTCCATATGAAATTTGAGAAAGATCCTTTCAGTTCTTTCACAGAAAAAGCGATAACAAATTTCAATTGTCAAAATCCAAGATGGCTGCCTGTCGGCCATGTTGTTTTCCGATTGGTCTCAAAATGCAATATGCATAACTAGGCACTGAGGGGAACCTGCATATGAAATTTCAGAAAGATCCCTTCATCACTTTCACAGAAATAGCGATAACAAACTTTAATTGTCAGAATCCAAGATGGCTGCCTGTCGGCCATGTTGTTTTCTAATTAGTCTCAAAATGCAATATGCATAACCAGGAACAAAGAGGAACCTGCATATGAAATTTGAGAAAGATCCCTTCAGTACTTTCACAGAAATAGCGATAACAATCTTCAATTGTCAAAATCCAAGATGGCTGCCTGTCGGCCATTTTGTTTTCCGATTGGTCCCAAAATGCAATATGCATAACTAGGCACCAAAGGGAACCTATATATGAAATTTGAGAAAGATCCCTTCAGTACTTCCTCAGAAATAGCGATAACAAACTAAAATTGTCAAAATCCAAGATGGCTGCCTGTCGGCCATGTTGTTTTCCGATTGGTCCCAAAATGCAATATGCATAACTAGGCACCAAAGGGAACCTACATATGAAATTTGAGAAAGATCCCTTCAGTACTTCCTCAGAAATAGCGATAACAAACTCCAATTGTCAAAATCCAAGATGGCTGCCTGTCGGCCATGTTGTTTTCTTATCGGTCCCAAAATGCAATATGCATAACTAGGCACCAAGGGGAACCTACATATGACATTTGAGAAAGATCTCTTCAATGCTTTCTCAGAAATAGAGATAACAAACTTCAATTATCAAAATCCAAGATGGCTGCCTGTCGGCCATGTTGTTTTCCGATCGGTCCCAAAATGCAATATGCATAACTAGGCACCAAGGGGAACCTACATATGAAATTTGAGAAAGATCCCATCAGCACTTTCTCAGAAATAGCGATAACAAGAATTGTTTACGGACGGAGGGACGGACGGACGGACGGACGGACGGACGGACGGACGGACGGAGGGACGGACGGACGACGGACCACGGACGCAGGGCGATTTGAATAGCCCACCATCTGATGATGGTGGGCTAAAAACTAGTACATACACATCCGGAAACCTTGTCGATACTCTTGATTTTTCACAAGTTTTTTTTATAAATGCTGGACTTTTAATGTTGTAGTGTCTAGCATTTCTCGTATTTTAGAAGCGAGCCCCTGTGAGTGTGACGACATTGACAAATTTAGTATTTTATATAGATCTAGAATAGCTCTTATAACTATTTTGCAATAACTGTATTTTCTATCATAAAATTTTAGTGTCATAACTTGTGAAGTTGCTTTACTTTTTGTGGTGGCTTATGTGACTAAATGCTAATATTCAAAGCTCTCTAGGCCGAAAATAACCGGCAGCCATTATATTTTATAACCTACGACACCTGGAGCTGTATTCCTATACTGACCGAATCACTGTAGTATACAGTCCCCCAACTACAATTTGGTTTACTAACAACTTATAGGTAAATGTAACACGGAATATAGATATAATATAACATTAACTGAACCTCACCAAACCTTATCAATACCAGTGTCCTTCCTGTAGGTATAGAAGAATGTCTGACCTTGGTAATAATTTCCTTGTATCATTTCATGTGATTGAAATACTTGTGTGATCTATGTGAATACGAACCTCATCTGATTTTCCTTCAGAGTCCACTGTTTCTGTGTATGGCTTCTTCTTTACACGATTCAGATCCTGATAATATCAAACAAGAATTACACCTGATTATAAGTCTCCCTCATCTTCCTTTGTCAAAATTCTAGATCTTAAACAATCTCTAAAACATACTAAAATTCATGCATTTCTAATTATCAACTTTCCAGCTAAATTTAGTAATAGCAAGCAACAGTACTGTCTTAACTCCAGAACTTTTTGTTGCAAACAAAAACATTTTTATAAAATGATGCTAGTTATGCCTTTATTTCCTTAAATTCAACCACTTCACAAAAGTCATACTTCAATTCAACCACTTCACCCAAGTCATAGACTCAATGTGTAATCAAATGAAAAGTCTATTATTAGTATCATTATTAAATGTCATGTGCAAAAAATATACAAATTTTCTCTTGCATACATATTTTTTCATCTTAATGACAGTGCACATAATATGACTTCAGTACAAGAATGCAAACACTTATGGTATAAAATACAAGAGGCCCATGGGCCTTTACTGTCATCTGACTCAAACAAAGCCTAGTACTATTGTAGTATGTATACTCAGTAGCAGTGTAGTGGTCAACAGTGGGGATTGTACAATACTGTATGTTGGTTGGACATGGTGCCATCTTGAATTACTAAGCAACCCAAAAAATAACACTTGGTCAGTACCATCTCATAATCATATCAGGCAAGGTAGAGTTGAATCCCAAAGGTGGAATATGAAAAGTTTCAAATAGGTGATGTTGAGGAAAACCATGTTTGTGTAATCACGTTATGAATTGGCCATTATGGCTGCTATGTTAAAGCATTTACAAGGCCAAAAAATAACAACACTTTATCGGCTTCCCTTCCTTAACTTCCCCACCCATCTCCAGCTCAATGGCACCAGTGGAACGAGAGAAGAAGTTTAAAATGGGTTTTTCAAGATGGCAGCCATGACAACCATCTTGAATTTTGGACCAAACTGAAAAATAACACTTGGTCAGGACCATATCAGGATCATTTCAGGCAAGTTAGAACTCAGTCCTACTGGTGGAAGAAGTTTGAAATGTGAAAAGTTTACACGTGGGTCACAACACAGATGAAGCACCTTTGGGTCAGATGACCTAATAATAAACAGTTCAAACAGTACAACACCATTTTACCTCGTGAAGTCCATCCAAGAGAAAAGCCATGAATTCCTGAGCATCATGTTGTGCAAATCCTGTGAACTGGCTGGCCTTCATAGCAACAAGACTCTGTAAAATTGTTAACACCACATATAGAGATACAATTAATACCAAATTGTTCAACATATTCAATCAAAAGTGAACTGTTCAACAAATTCAGCCAACGTTAAAGTGTACTAACAGTTTTTAACTGTAAACACATAATATTTCTACAACATTGATCATATTTTATCACTATCGAGGACATAGTCATCAAGATCCCCCGCTCATGCAAATATTGTATCACAAGAAACTAAAGTTGGCAACATGCATAAAAACATAAAACACATGACATAGCATTTAGAATCATTCCATATTGCAATAATCGTACTTGAGCTAGGGACTTAGGTAGTGAGTCTACCAAGTTAGTTTCATCAAAATCTGTCAAAAATCAGCCAATCAGGTCACAGCAGCCTCAATAAATATGAACGGGATGTGCCAATAATCAAATTTAGCGATGAGTTTAGGTAAAAAAAGTCTACCAAGCAAGTTTTCATCATAATTGATTGTTCTGTCCAAAAAATATTGTGTGGAAAGCAATCAGCCAATCAGGTGACAGCAACCTCCTTAAATATGCATAGAATAAGACGATAATTGAACTTGAGCAAGGGATTTAGGTACCAAGACTCACAAGCAAGTTTCATCAAAATCCGATCATTCCTTTAAAAGGGACCAATTTGTTTTCATTTGATTGTTTTGTTCAGTCAATTTACTAGAATATCAGACATATATTTATCACATAACATGTTGAAGACCTACCTTCAGTTTTGAAGGAGCATAGGAGTAGTGTTTGGCAGACCACAATACTTTGAGGAGATGTGCGAACTGTACAGCCAGCTTCCCTCCACTGCCCAGAGGATTATCAGTGTTTATATCTTTCTGGTAGGCACCACCTAAAGCATACATTACATTACATCAGTTCTGTCTAATCAGTTCACACACTAACCCTTATACATGTACATTTAATTCTATGAAGGTTTCAAAAGATTAACACCAAATGAAAGGAGCTATACCACTTTGCAATGATCTGTATTTGAATGTCTTTGAAGGATTTGTTCTCAAATCCACCAAAAATTCATATTTTACTCAAAAAGTGAATTAAGTAATCTGAATCTCTATTTTTGTCTTGATCATATCTGTGCACCAGATGTAGCTGCGATAGAACTTTTTTGAGAAACTAAATTAAACATATCGCTTCTTTCATCTGGTGTGTACATCATCACCAATATCAATGTTATGTGTAACACCTTAGTCCTGCTTTTATCCCCGAGATAAGTGACGGATCATTTTCATTTTTTTAGGGGTGTTTTAAAATGCTATGTAGAAAGATTGAAATATTAGATACAAGTGTGTTACTTACTGTAAAAGAAGTCTCGGAATTCCCTGGTGTTGGACAAGGACTGTAAAACACTATTCATGAAGCAAGTGTTTCCAAGATTGTCTAGACCTGTATTTCCAGGGGACACAACTTGTTCTAATTCTTTTGTTTTGTTCATTGGAGATACTTTACATGTAGGCTTCTATAAATGAAAACAAATGCACATATTTCAGCTGAAGAATGGTTTATATCAAAACATCACAGAATTCTTTAGTAATAACATTCATTATAAACAGAATAACAATTATAAGAGCCAAAGGTGAACACACCTGTGAAGATTTTTACCTGTGTACCAATGTCTTGAGGGGTGTTACTGTGAAACACACCTGTGCAGATTATTTACCTGTTTTGATTTGAACCAAATCAAGTTCTTTATTACTTTGTGCCTTTCGGCTCATCAGTAGATATGTGAATATTCATATTACAACAAAATCATTAATCACTTTCGCACCACACCCACACTGACAAATGAACATGTTATCTAATGTTTAGTGTAGAGAATGACCTTAACATTATTATAGTCAATTAAAATACTTATACATTGACAATTGCTGGTGTATTGTACCAATTGTGTACCAATGGCTTTGAGGGGTGTTACAGTGAAACACATCTATGTAGACTATTTACCTGTGTATTGATGTCTTTGAGGGGTTGTAACGTGTCTGTGTAGACTATTTACCTGTGTATTGATGTCTTTGAGGGGTTGTAACGTGTCTGTGTAGACTATTTACCTGTGTAGTGATGTCTTTGAGGGGGTTGTAACGTGTCCTGTGTAGACTATTTACCTGTGTAGTGATGTCTTTGAGGGGTTGTAACGTGTCTGTGTAGACTATTTACCTGTGTACTGATGTCTTTGAGGGGTTTGTAACGTGTCTGTGTAGACTATTTACCTGTGTATTGATGTCTTTGAGGGGTTGTAACGTGTCTGTGTAGACTATTTACCTGTGTATTGATGTCTTTGAGGGGTTGTAGTCTGTGTAGACTATTTACCTGTGTATTGATGTCTTTGAGGGGTTGTAACGTGCCTGTGTAGACTATTTACCTGTGTACTGATGTCTTTGAGGGGTTGTAACGTGTCTGTGTAGACTATTTACCTGTGTACTGATGTCTTTGAGGGTTGTAACGTGTCTGTGTTGACTATTACCTGTGTAGTGATGTCTTTGAGGGGTTGTAACGTGTCTGTGTAGACTATTTACCTGTGTACTGATGTCTTTGAGGGGTTGTAACGTGCCTGTGTAGACTATTTACCTGTGTACTGATGTCTTTGAGGGGTTGTAATGTCCTGTGTAGACTATTTACCTGTGTATTGATGTCTTTGAGGGGTTGTAACGTGCCTGTGTAGACTATTTACCTGTGTATTGATGTCTTTGAGGGGTTGTAACGTGTCTGTGTAGACTATTAACCTGTTATAATGTCTTTAGTGATTGTATTGGTCTGTTACTTTTTACACGCTGTGTACATTTGCGAGTGTACGTGTCTGTGAGACTATACTGTGTATTGATGTCTTTAGGGGTGTAACAACTTGTTACTATTTACCTTGTATGATCTTTTGGGAGGGTTGAAACGCAGTGTAAACTAATGACCTGAGATGTCTTTAGGGAACTTTTGATGACTATTCTGTTTTGATGTCTTTGAGGGGAATGCTTGTAGACTCATTCCACCTAAAGTTCATATTTTCTAGGTTTGAATTGTCTGTGAAGATTTTACCTGTGTACTGATGTCTTTGAGGGTTGTACAGTGTACTGGAGATATTTAACCTTTTATGCTTGGGGGAAATAAGTTAAACATTATGGCCTCTTTCATTGTAGTGTGTACTTATGCAGGAGTTGTCAATGTTGTGTAACATACCTTGATCCATGTCTTTAGGGTGTAAGTTCTGTGACAGATATTTACCATGATTTTTAGGGGTGTTTAAAGTGCTATGTAGACGATTGATTTAGTACATGTGTCTTGAGGGTTTGTAAAAGTGTGTAGACTATTTACCGTGTATATGTCCTTTGGGGTTGTAAAGTGCTGTAGAATTTACCTGTTTGATTCTTTGAGGGTTGTCAAGTGCCTTTCCAACGCTGTGTCTGACTGTCTTTGAGGGGACACGTCTGTTACTAATTCTTGTATTGTGTCTTGAGGGGTTGACGTTCATGGTAGCTTCTAACTGGATGAACTAATTGCACTACCTTGTAGCTGAGATACTGTGTATCACTCGATTCTTTGGGGTTGATAACTCCTTGTAACATTACCTTGTATTGAGTCTAAGTGTAACGTCTGTGAAGATTTTTACCTGTGTACCAGATGTCTTTGAGGGGTTGTTATGTGAAACGGCCTGTGAGACTATTTACCTGTGATTTGATGTCTTTGAGGGTTTGTGCCTGTGTAACCTATTTGTGATATGTGATGTTTGATTGTAACGTGCTGTGTAGACTATTTACCTGTGTATTGATGTCTTTGAGGGGTTGTAACGTGTCCTGTGTAGACTATTTACCTGTGTATTGATGTCTTTGAGGGGTTGTAACGTGCTGTGTAGACTATTTACCTGTGTATTGATGTCTTTGAGGGGTTGTAACGTGTCCTGTGTAGACTATTTACCTGTGTATTGATGTCTTTGAGGGGTTGTAACGTGTCTGTGTAGACTATTTACCTGTGTACTGATGTCTTTGAGGGGTTGTAACGTGTCTGTGTAGACTATTTACCTGTGTAGTGATGTCTTTGAGGGGTTGTAACGTGTCTGTGTAGACTATTTACCTGTGTATTGATGTCTTTGAGGGGTTGTAACGTGCCTGTGTAGACTATTTACCTGTGTAGTGATGTCTTTGAGGGGTTGTAACGTGTCTGTGTAGACTATTTACCTGTGTATTGATGTCTTTGAGGGGTTGTAACGTGTCTGTGTAGACTATTTACCTGTGTATTGATGTCTTTGAGGGGTTGTAACGTGTCCTGTGTAGACTATTTACCTGTGTATTGATGTCTTTGAGGGGTTGTAACGTGTCTGTGTAGACTATTTACCTGTGTATTGATGTCTTTGAGGGGTTGTAACGTGTCTGTGTAGACTATTTACCTGTGTACTGATGTCTTTGAGGGGTTGTAACGTGCCTGTGTAGACTATTTACCTGTGTATTGATGTCTTTGAGGGGTTGTAACGTGTCTGTGTAGACTATTTACCTGTGTATTGATGTCTTTGAGGGGTTGTAACGTGTCTGTGTAGACTATTTACCTGTGTATTGATGTCTTTGAGGGGTTGTAACGTGCCTGTGTAGACTATTTACCTGTGTATTGATGTCTTTGAGGGGTTGTAACGTGCCTGTGTAGACTATTTACCTGTGTATTGATGTCTTTGAGGGGTTGTAACGTGTCTGTGTAGACTATTTACCTGTGTATTGATGTCTTTGAGGGGTTGTAACGTGTCTGTGTAGACTATTTACCTGTGTAGTGATGTCTTTGAGGGGTTGTAACGTGCCTGTGTAGACTATTTACCTGTGTATTGATGTCTTTGAGGGGTTGTAACGTGTCTGTGTAGACTATTTACCTGTGTATGATGTCTTTGAGGGGTTGTAACGTGCCTGTGTAGACTATTTACCTGTGTATTGATGTCTTTGAGGGGTTGTAACTGTCCTGTGTAGACTATTACCTGTGTATTGATGTCTTTGAGGGGTTGTAACGTGCCTGTGTAGACTATTTACCTGTGTACTTGATGTCTTTGAGGGGTTGTAACGTGTCTGTGTAGACTATTTACCTGTGTATTGATGTCTTTGAGGGGTTGTAACGTGTCTGTGTAGACTATTTACCTGTGTATTGATGTCTTTGAGGGGTTGTAACGTGTCTGTGTAGACTATTTACCTGTGTATTGATGTCTTTGAGGGGTTGTAACGTGTCCTGTGTAGACTATTTACCTGTGTATTGATGTCTTTGAGGGGTTGTAACGTGTCTGTGTAGACTATTTACCTGTGTATTGATGTCTTTGAGGGGTTGTAACGTGCCTGTGTAGACTATTTACCTGTGTATTGATGTCTTTGAGGGGTTGTAACGTGCCTGTGTAGACTATTTACCTGTGTATTGATGTCTTTGAGGGGTTGTAACGTGTCTGTGTAGACTATTTACCTGTGTACTGATGTCTTTGAGGGGTTGTAACGTGCCTGTGTAGACTATTTACCTGTGTACTGATGTCTTTGAGGGGTTGTAACGTGTCTGTGTAGACTATTTACCTGTGTATTGATGTCTTTGAGGGGTTGTAACGTGTCTGTGTAGACTATTTACCTGTGTATTGATGTCTTTGAGGGGTTGTAACGTGTCTGTGTAGACTATTACCTGTGTATTGATGTCTTTGAGGGGTTGTAACGTGTCTGTGTAGACTATTTACCTGTGTATTGATGTCTTTGAGGGGTTGTAACGTGTCTGTGTAGACTATTTACCTGTGTACTGATGTCTTTGAGGGGTTGTAACGTGCCTGTGTAGACTATTTACCTGTGTATTGATGTCTTTGAGGGGTTGTAACGTGTCCTGTGTAGACTATTTACCTGTGTATTGATGTCTTTGAGGGGTTGTAACAGTGTCCTGTGTAGACTATTTACCTGTGTACTGATGTCTTTGAGGGGTTGTAACGTGCCTGTGTAGACTATTTACCTGTGTATTGATGTCTTTGAGGGGTTGTAACGTGCCTGTGTAGACTATTTACCTGTGTATTGATGTCTTTGAGGGGTTGTAACGTGTCTGTGTAGACTATTTACCTGTGTACTGATGTCTTTGAGGGGTTGTAACGTGTCCTGTGTAGACTATTTACCTGTGTATTGATGTCTTTGAGGGGTTGTAACGTGTCTGTGTAGACTATTTACCTGTGTATTGATGTCTTTGAGGGGTTGTAACGTGCCTGTGTAGACTATTTACCTGTGTATTGATGTCTTTGAGGGGTTGTAACGTGTCCTGTGTAGACTATTTACCTGTGTATTGATGTCTTTGAGGGGTTGTAACGTGCCTGTGTAGACTATTTACCTGTGTAGTGATGTCTTTGAGGGGTTGTAACGTGCCTGTGTAGACTATTTACCTGTGTATTGATGTCTTTGAGGGGTTGTAACGTGTCTGTGTAGACTATTTACCTGTGTACTGATGTCTTTGAGGGGTTGTAACGTGTCTGTGTAGACTATTTACCTGTGTACTGATGTCTTTGAGGGGTTGTAACGTGCCTGTGTAGACTATTTACCTGTGTACTGATGTCTTTGAGGGGTTGTAACGTGTCTGTGTAGACTATTTACCTGTGTATTGATGTCTTTGAGGGGTTGTAACGTGTCTGTGTAGACTATTTACCTGTGTATTGATGTCTTTGAGGGGTTGTAACGTGTCTGTGTAGACTATTTACCTGTGTATTGATGTCTTTGAGGGGTTGTAACGTGTCTGTGTAGACTATTTACCTGTGTATTGATGTCTTTGAGGGGTTGTAACGTGTCCTGTGTAGACTATTTACCTGTGTATTGATGTCTTTGAGGGGTTGTAACGTGTCTGTGTAGACTATTTACCTGTGTACTGATGTCTTTGAGGGGTTGTAACGTGCCTGTGTAGACTATTTACCTGTGTATTGATGTCTTTGAGGGGTTGTAACGTGTCTGTGTAGACTATTTACCTGTGTATTGATGTCTTTGAGGGGTTGTAACGTGTCTGTGTAGACTATTTACCTGTGTACTGATGTCTTTGAGGGGTTGTAACGTGTCTGTGTAGACTATTTACCTGTGTATTGATGTCTTTGAGGGGTTGTAACGTGTCTGTGTAGACTATTTACCTGTGTACTGATGTCTTTGAGGGGTTGTAACGTGTCTGTGTAGACTATTTACCTGTGTACTGATGTCTTTGAGGGGTTGTAACGTGTCTGTGTAGACTATTTACCTGTGTACTGATGTCTTTGAGGGGTTGTAACGTGCCTGTGTAGACTATTTACCTGTGTAGTGATGTCTTTGAGGGGTTGTAACGTGTCTGTGTAGACTATTTACCTGTGTAGTGATGTCTTTGAGGGGTTGTAACGTGTCTGTGTAGACTATTTACCTGTGTATTGATGTCTTTGAGGGGTTGTAACGTGCCTGTGTAGACTATTTACCTGTGTACTGATGTCTTTGAGGGGTTGTAACGTGTCTGTGTAGACTATTTACCTGTGTATTGATGTCTTTGAGGGGTTGTAACGTGTCTGTGTAGACTATTTACCTGTGTATTGATGTCTTTGAGGGGTTGTAACGTGCCTGTGTAGACTATTTACCTGTGTAGTGATGTCTTTGAGGGGTTGTAACGTGTCTGTGTAGACTATTTACCTGTGTATTGATGTCTTTGAGGGGTTGTAATGTGCCTGTGTAGACTATTTACCTGTGTATTGATGTCTTTGAGGGGTTGTAACAGTGCCTGTGTAGACTATTTACCTGTGTATTGATGTCTTTGAGGGGTTGTAATGTGCCTGTGTAGACTATTTACCTGTGTATTGATGTCTTTGAGGGGTTGTAACGTGTCTGTGTAGACTATTTACCTGTGTAGTGATGTCTTTGAGGGGTTGTAACGTGTCTGTGTAGACTATTTACCTGTGTATTGATGTCTTTGAGGGGTTGTAACGTGTCTGTGTAGACTATTTACCTGTGTAGTGATGTCTTTGAGGGGTTGTAACGTGTCTGTGTAGACTATTTACCTGTGTATTGATGTCTTTGAGGGGTTGTAACGTGCCTGTGTAGACTATTTACCTGTGTATTGATGTCTTTGAGGGGTTGTAATGTGCCTGTGTAGACTATTTACCTGTGTATTGATGTCTTTGAGGGGTTGTAACGTGCCTGTGTAGACTATTTACCTGTGTATTGATGTCTTTGAGGGGTTGTAACGTGTCTGTGTAGACTATTTACCTGTGTATTGATGTCTTTGAGGGGTTGTAACGTGTCTGTGTAGACTATTTACCTGTGTATTGATGTCTTTGAGGGGTTGTAACGTGCCTGTGTAGACTATTTACCTGTGTATTGATGTCTTTGAGGGGTTGTAACATGCCTGTGTAGACTCTTTACCTGTGTATTGATGTCTTTGAGGGGTTGTAACGTGTCTGTGTAGACTATTTACCTGTGTACTGATGTCTTTGAGGGGTTGTAACGTGCCTGTGTAGACTATTTACCTGTGTACTGATGTCTTTGAGGGGTTGTAACGTGCCTGTGTAGACTATTTACCTGTGTATTGATGTCTTTGAGGGGTTGTAACGTGTCTGTGTAGACTATTTACCTGTGTACTGATGTCTTTGAGGGGTTGTAACATGCCTGTGTAGACTATTTACCTGTGTATTGATGTCTTTGAGGGGTTGTAACGTGTCTGTGTTGACTATTTACCTGTGTATTGATGTCTTTGAGGGGTTGTAACGTGTCTGTGTAGACTATTTACCTGTGTATTGATGTCTTTGAGGGGGTTGTAACGTGTCCTGTGTAGACTATTTACCTGTGTATGATGTCTTTGAGGGGTTGTAACGTGTCTGTGTAGACTATTTACCTGTGTATGATGTCTTTGAGGGGTTGTAACGTGTCTGTGTAGACTATTTACCTGTGTATTGATGTCTTTGAGGGGTTGTAACGTGCCTGTGTAGACTATTTACCTGTGTAGTGATGTCTTTGAGGGGTTGTAACGTGTCTGTGTAGACTATTTACCTGTGTACTGATGTCTTTGAGGGGTTGTAACGTGTCTGTGTAGACTATTTACCTGTGTATTGATGTCTTTGAGGGGTTGTAACGTGCCTGTGTAGACTATTTACCTGTGTAGTGATGTCTTTGAGGGGTTGTAACGTGTCTGTGTAGACTATTTACCTGTGTATTGATGTCTTTGAGGGGTTGTAACGTGCCTGTGTAGACTATTTACCTGTGTATTGATGTCTTTGAGGGGTTGTAACGTGTCTGTGTAGACTATTTACCTGTGTACTGATGTCTTTGAGGGGTTGTAACGTGTCTGTGTAGACTATTTACCTGTGTATTGATGTCTTTGAGGGGTTGTAACGTGTCTGTGTAGACTATTTACCTGTGTACTGATGTCTTTGAGGGGTTGTAATGTGTCTGTGTAGACTATTTACCTGTGTATTGATGTCTTTGAGGGGTTGTAACGTGTCTGTGTAGACTATTTACCTGTGTACCGATGTCTTTGAGGGGTTGTAACGTGTCTGTGTAGACTATTTACCTGTGTATTGATGTCTTTGAGGGGTTGTAATGTGTCTGTGTAGACTATTTACCTGTGTACCGATGTCTTTGAGGGGTTGTAACGTGTCTGTGTAGACTATTTACCTGTGTATTGATGTCTTTGAGGGGTTGTAACGTGTCTGTGTAGACTATTTACCTGTGTATTGATGTCTTTGAGGGGTTGTAACGTGTCTGTGTAGACTATTTACCTGTGTACCGATGTCTTTGAGGGGTTGTAATGTGTCTGTGTAGACTATTTACCTGTGTATTGATGTCTTTGAGGGGTTGTAACATGTCTGTGTAGACTATTTACCTGTGTACCTGATGTCTTTGAGGGGTTGTAACGTGTCTGTGTAGACTATTTACCTGTGTACTGATGTCTTTGAGGGGTTGTAACGTGTCTGTGTTGACTATTTACCTGTGTATTGATGTCTTTGAGGGGTTGTAACATGCCTGTGTAGACTATTTACCTGTGTATTGATGTCTTTGAGGGGTTGTAACGTGCCTGTGTAGACTATTTACCTGTGTATTGATGTCTTTGAGGGGTTGTAACGTGTCTGTGTAGACTATTTACCTGTGTATTGATGTCTTTGAGGGGTTGTAACGTGCCTGTGTAGACTATTTACCTGTGTATTGATGTCTTTGAGGGGTTGTAACGTGTCTGTGTAGACTATTTACCTGTGTATTGATGTCTTTGAGGGGTTGTAACGTGTCTGTGTAGACTATTTACCTGTGTATTGATGTCTTTGAGGGGTTGTAACGTGTCTGTGTAGACTATTTACCTGTGTACTGATGTCTTTGAGGGGTTGTAACGTGTCTGTGTAGACTATTTACCTGTGTATTGATGTCTTTGAGGGGTTGTAACGTGCCTGTGTAGACTATTTACCTGTGTATTGATGTCTTTGAGGGGTTGTAACATGCCTGTGTAGACTATTTACCTGTGTATTGATGTCTTTGAGGGGTTGTAACATGCCTGTGTAGACTATTTACCTGTGTACTGATGTCTTTGAGGGGTTGTAACGTGCCTGTGTAGACTATTTACCTGTGTACTGATGTCTTTGAGGGGTTGTAACGTGCCTGTGTAGACTATTTACCTGTGTATTGATGTCTTTGAGGGGTTGTAACGTGTCTGTGTAGACTATTTACCTGTGTACTGATGTCTTTGAGGGGTTGTAACGTGTCTGTGTTGACTATTTACCTGTGTAGTGATGTCTTTGAGGGGTTGTAACATGTCTGTGTAGACTATTTACCTGTGTACTGATGTCTTTGAGGGGTTGTAACGTGCCTGTGTAGACTATTTACCTGTGTATTGATGTCTTTGAGGGGTTGTAACGTGCCTGTGTAGACTATTTACCTGTGTATTGATGTCTTTGAGGGGTTGTAACATGTCTGTGTTGACTATTTACCTGTGTACTGATGTCTTTGAGGGGTTGTAACGTGCCTGTGTTGACTATTTACCTGTGTAGTGATGTCTTTGAGGGGTTGTAATGTGTCTGTGTAGACTATTTACCTGTGTAGTGATGTCTTTGAGGGGTTGTAACGTGCCTGTGTAGACTATTTACCTGTGTATTGATGTCTTTGAGGGGTTGTAACGTGTCTGTGTTGACTATTTACCTGTGTATTGATGTCTTTGAGGGGTTGTAACGTGTCTGTGTAGACTATTTACCTGTGTATTGATGTCTTTGAGGGGTTGTAACGTGTCTGTGTAGACTATTTACCTGTGTACTGATGTCTTTGAGGGGTTGTAACATGCCTGTGTAGACTATTTACCTGTGTACTGATGTCTTTGAGGGGTTGTAATGTGTCTGTGTAGACTATTTACCTGTGTACTGATGTCTTTGAGGGGTTGTAACGTGCCTGTGTAGACTATTTACCTGTGTAGTGATGTCTTTGAGGGGTTGTAACGTGTCTGTGTAGACTATTTACCTGTGTATTGATGTCTTTGAGGGGTTGTAACGTGTCTGTGTAGACTATTTACCTGTGTACCGATGTCTTTGAGGGGTTGTAACGTGTCTGTGTAGACTATTTACCTGTGTATTGATGTCTCTGAGAGGTTGTAACGTGCCTGTGTAGACTATTTACCTGTGTATTGATGTCTCTGAGGGGTTGTAACGTGCCTGTGTAGACTATTTACCTGTGTATTGATGTCTTTGAGGGGTTGTAACGTGTCTGTGTAGACTATTTACCTGTGTATTGATGTCTTTGAGGGGTTGTAACGTGCCTGTGTAGACTATTTACCTGTGTATTGATGTCTTTGAGGGGTTGTAAGGTGTCTGTGTAGACTATTTACCTGTGTAGTGATGTCTTTGAGGGGTTGTAACATGCCTGTGTAGACTATTTACCTGTGTACTGATGTCTTTGAGGGGTTGTAACGTGTCTGTGTAGACTATTTACCTGTGTATTGATGTCTTTGAGGGGTTGTAACGTGTCTGTGTAGACTATTTACCTGTGTACTGATGTCTTTGAGGGGTTGTAACGTGTCTGTGTAGACTATTTACCTGTGTAGTGATGTCTTTGAGGGGTTGTAACATGTCTGTGTAGACTATTTACCTGTGTACTGATGTCTTTGAGGGGTTGTAACGTGCCTGTGTTGACTATTTACCTGTGTATTGATATCTTTGAGGGGTTGTAACGTGTCTGTGTAGACTATTTACCTGTGTAGTGATGTCTTTGAGGGGTTGTAACGTGTCTGTGTAGACTATTTACCTGTGTAGTGATGTCTTTGAGGGGTTGTAACGTGCCTGTGTAGACTATTTACCTGTGTACTGATGTCTTTGAGGGGTTGTAACGTGTCTGTGTTGACTATTTACCTGTGTACTGATATCTTTGAGGGGTTGTAACGTGCCTGTGTAGACTATTTACCTGTGTACTGATGTCTTTGAGGGGTTGTAACGTGTCTGTGTAGACTATTTACCTGTGTATTGATGTCTTTGAGGGGTTGTAACGTGCCTGTGGCTCCCTTACATGCCTCTACAGTCTTGTTGTCTGCGAAGTCCCCTTTCTTAACAGTTGATACATTGGACAGCTCATCAAACATCACACTAGACTGGTTTTCAGTGCATGTGTTCACTTCTCTATCATTAGATGTCTTTCCAGTGGAAATCCAACTTTCTGATTTGGAAGAACAAGCACTCTCTGGAAAATAATGACTAAATGAAAATCCCCTTTTCATGTGGTTTGTTGTTTTTAATGGTGCAACTAGGATCTGAATAATTAACTTTTGTCTTTTTTTTGACTGGAATAATCAGTATTATTCTTTATGCACTCATACAACTTTACCTTTATTTAACAGTATCTTTGTTTTTCCAAAATGCTATGAAGTAAGGTTTTATATACATTCAAACAAACGGGCTGTATGTCTACCTGTAAAATTACCTTTTCTCTGAGGGGCTTCCAGAGTGTTCCACCGTTGAGGCTTTTTTTTACCCAGCGTAACTTCTATCATTGCTGGAGTTAAACGGTACTTTGATTTTGAAGGAACAATTTCATTTCTGAAACATAAATCAATATTATTATAGAATGTAGAACAATAACACATTTTTAGTAACAACTACTAAAAGAAAAACAATGCTTAATTGATACAGTATCTCCATTTGCTAACATTCCATTTTTTTTTCAAAAGGCTTGTTGAAGTTGAAGATAGAGCATCATTGCCTTAGGACATGTTGCAGCTATACAGTAATTTTGGCCTACAGAGCTTTTTCAACAAGAGTTCCACAAGTGGGAGCATGATATGCTTGTCACTGAAAAAGCTACAACAGGGTGTATAAAAACACCTAATGTATGTTGAACATAATTGCTTCTTGTTGTAGTGAACAAAATCTTAGAGGAATTTAATAAGAAATGGAAAACTTCCTGCATTTTCTACACAATGTCCATATTTGGCAATAGAAGGGGCATGACTCTGGTAAAAATAATCACAAAATTCCTTAACACGAACTCGTTAAGCTATTTTGGTGTAGAATATTTGTAGCAAGTTTCATATAAATCTGTTTTATAAAACTTTTAGGTGTTGAAATTGAGTTTTTATTGAATTTGACAAACAGGTATCTGTAATATGTAGAAAAGCCTCCAAACAGTTGGCAGTTTTAAAGAGAATTGGTCATATGTTACCAAAGGCCACAAAAATGTTAATATATAAATCTTTTGTACTCTCAAATTTTGATTATTTTCCTCTGGTATGGCATTTTTGTAGCCAGGTAGCAACCAGGAAATTACAGGAGAGGCTTGCGCTTTTTTCTCAATGATTTTAATTACGACATTAAGAAACTTTTATCACAGTCCAATACCTCATTCCTATATATACATACAATGAAGCTAATGGCATGTGAAGTTTTTAAAATTTTTAACAATAAAGCTCCAGACTTAATTTGTAGTCTTATTACTAAAAAGAATCTGTGTATTCTTTCAGGACAGAAGGACAAGTATAACATGTACCAAGGGTTAGCACCACCAGGTATGGCCACAGGTCTTTCAGATATGAGGCATCCCGCATATGGAACTGTCTGCCAAACGACCTGCGTAAGGTGGTAGAGAATTACGTATGTGGAATTTCGCAGACAGTTCTGTGTGTGGGATGGCCTTGACCATAAGTGCTCTATGTGTGTATCTATATGATTTTTGTTCTGCTTTAAATGTTTGCCGTCTTTGTGGACATAGTCTACATCTAATGCCCTCAGATTTGCATGTAATGCTTTCCATTTTTTGTTGTTATGGTGCTTTGATATGAACACTATTTAATATCTTTATGCTTTACTAAAACTTTTTACTATTTTTACTTTGCTATATGGAATTTAAAAAAAATAATTTGCATAGTTTCTTCAGTCAGTTTCTTTTAACTCGCACTATATTAGTGTATATCCTGGAAATTTTCACCTTTTGCTATAGTAGCATATATCATATGTATATTACACTTTTGCTCTGATAGTGTTTTAACTTTACCTCTAACACTATGTCTGAGAAATGTAAGTGTTCATTCTTAACCCTCAATCTCTTAACACTGAATTAGTGATATTTCAGTCTTTGTTTCTCAAAGTTAATTTTATATTTCCTAATGCTTTTCTGTGCTTATATGCATTGTCCATGTGCTTTGTATCATGTTATATGCTTTATATATATTATGTTTGCAGCAGAATTTTATATGTTTGTCAAAGTACAAGCTGTTGAGCTTATGTTACCCATTGCCATATTTGACGTGAAATAAAGATTCTTGTACTTACTTCAATTGGACATCCCAACTGAAAATTGTCTTTTCATCAGTACCTCCATGCAATTGTAAAAATTTGGAATTCCTGTGAAATAAATGTAACACAATTTCCATTTGTCAAATACATTTTTCAAGTGCATCTTATTTGTGAATTTATTAAAACAAAAAACAATAAAAAGAATGACATTTGTAAAGTAACAATGTCTTTTCAAGGAATATCTGGAAATCATCCCAACCAAAATGTTAACTCAATGATTCTCAAATAATACATGGTTTTTAATCAATCAAAACTGGCGTTACATAGCAAACATGGTAGAATCTCAAATAATACATCATCTGATATTGGATGAAACATTTCAGAATATAAAAAAAGCCTTTCATGTTGAAAATCAAAATAATCCCCAAACAAAAGGGCACAAATGTGAATTTGTATACAATAGAATTACTCTCTCAGATAAAGAATTTGTATAGAATAGAATTACTCTCAGATAAAGAGATAAAGCAACACCTTTGTAAGATAGTCTTTTGAATGTTCAAAACATAATTCAAAGGTTGAAAATCTTAGTCATACCCTCAAACTTGTATGACAAAATCTAATCAGGTGTAGGATTTCATGCTGTGGTGTAAATATGAAAACAATCTTTCCAGGGGTTCATGAAATATTGTGTACACCAGCTTTATATTTTCCAAATGAAAGTGTGGTTTTGACCTTTAACCTTTACTGATGACCACCAAAATCTAATCAAGTGTAGAACTTAGTTGTGTGATGCTATGGTGTGAAATATGAATTAAATCTATCCAGGGGTTCATGAAATATCTCGTACACGACTTACAACACTCAAATGTCAAGATTCTCAAGAGTTTATAATTTGACGTTATTATAACTTACGAAGTCTGGAAGCAGACTGACAGAGTCTGTACATCAAACAACACCTGAACACCCTCCTGCTTGGCTTCCTTTACATATATGTGTACCACAATGACATTTTCCTGAAAAATAATATAATAAATCTGATTGAAATATTTGTACCGATACCTTCCAAGCTATTTATAGTACTGGACTGTTTAATACTACAGGTATAATATTAGTTAAATTTTAGTGGAACTTCTCTTAACCGATCATGCACGGTACAGGAAAATGTGGCCAGTTTGGAAACGGTTCCGTTCAGAAAAGTGATCCATTTTGACCGGTCAGGATCCGGGGATAATATTGATCGGATGACCTAAGTTTTCGTATCTTTGAAGCAGTGCTTTAAATTATGGAAGTTAATCCATACATAGCTTATCAAATAAGTTCTATTTCCGATTAAAAGTGTATGCCATAACCATATCATTTCACTTATCACTTCACAATGCTGTCATTGGCATTGACCTCCATCCAGCCGATCACTACATGTACACTTTTGTGCTCATGAGGCATGATAAGGGGCAGTATATTTCATTCCAAACTAGAATGATTTTACAAATAAAAATAAGAACAATAATTTGGAACAGTAACCAGTTCCTACCAACCTTATTCAGGACATTGATTGATGCCTGATCTACTATTAGCTTCCATATCATCTGCTGATTTGTCAGCTGCAAAAATAACCTGTTTTGGGCCTCAAGCAAGTTAGATGCGAAACTGCGGCTTTCTAACTCTCTGATGGTGAACTGAGTGTACTGCCTTGATGATGCACAGTTTCAGCTTGACCATATTGATTAGTACACAGTTAAATCACAATGCTCCTATAGGTTTTATGTACCAACTTACCTAATATACGGGCATGACGAAAAGCAAAGTTTATGACAAAATCCCCACAGGTGTTGATTTTACAGTCAATTAGCCGGGCACCTTTCACGCTCATTAAGGTAAGGCCAGTTTACAAAAGTAATTTTTAGTATTCTGGACACAGAATTGGTTCCATATTCTGAATTCAGAGGGATTGGTATTGGAAGTTTTTTATTGCTAAAATAAAGATGGATCAATTCCGGTACATTACCATTTTGATCGGTATCAAGAAGTGATCGGTTCGGAAAGTTGCACTGTATTATTATATTTACATCTAATTGTATTACAAATATATTATGTCATCAATAATCAGTGGCAAGTTATCATCTTGAACTATTTTATATCTGTACCCCAAACTGCTACTCAATACACAAAGTTGTCTGTTAATTACCATGATATAGTCAAAACATGCCTCAAAAGGATTTCTTAAATATCAGGTTTAAACATTATAAGTGCACTGTGTTTTTCAATATTTTAAAAATCCTTCAGTTCGTAAAATGCTGATTCTATTGAATATTTTTCGATAAAATTGATTTTTTACAATTGAAGTGCAAATTGATTTAGTGCAAAAATTAAATACATCAAAACTAATCTGTGAAATATCATTAAATCAAATAGTTACAAATTGAAAAGAGGATACAATTTTTTTGGTGCTAGTTTGTTTAAATTTGGCAATATTATGTTCAGTTTCCCTACTGTTATTTACCTTCTCAATCCAATCATGTTTGGTGTGTTGTAGCTGATAAGCTGAATCTGAAGTTGAATAAAATTGTAAAATAAAATGCATTAAGATCGTGAACAAAATAGCAGTTGACACAGGAATAACACAAACTATAAACAGTTAAAATCCCACTTCTTCATTATTATAATTCCGCCCCAGTATCAGTGGAATGCAAGTGGGGAAAGGAAACTGTAATACATTGTGCAGAATAGATTGTATGTCCAGGGGATGAACTTTGGTTGATGATTGAACATTAAAATATGTTACATCTCCTACAGAGTATAATTATGATTGATGAAAAACAATAATTTGCTCTTGTTTACTTTTATATAATATCAGAAGTTACATACTTTATGCTATTACCATCCTTCAAAATTCTGTTAATCTAAAGTGGATAATTAATTAATTCTATTGTACCCCACCACTATATTTTGTATGTAACTTTCCTTGTTATAAGTCATTATTATATGGATGGCTTTGGATGCTAGTTTTTTTTCTTTATTTTTTTAGAGTTAATTAGATAATCTTTCTATACTGGTGTCTGTGATGTAGCATCTTAAATATACTAAAATATTTTGAAAGTCTGAAATCACAATTTACTGTCATTCGAACAGATGAGCCAAATAGTAATCAAATACATGTATATCAGGAATAAACATTCTACATACTGTTCATATTGGTGGGATCTTCTGAGGGTGACGATTTGCCAATAGTTTCTTTGGTACCCTTCTCTTCCTGTGGTGATTCTGCATTCTCAAAACTTTTGTCTGGGATTTCTAAATCAAATAGTTCTGTTGTCTTGTTGTCTCTTACATCCTCATCAGGTATACAATTTGGAATCTAAAAAATAGTTTGTAGCCAGTTATTACAATTAAACTTGGTTTTTACCAATTCTATTGCTCAAGCTGATGCATTTGTGAGAGTAATGCTGTCAAATTGTTTTGCATAAATCATTTTGCATTACTTTCAAATTTTACACTCCACTGACAAATCATGATCACTGAAGCATTGATAAATGTAAATTTCAATATATTTACCATGTAGGACACCCAATGTCCAATTTCCTTTTTTCTGGCATACAGAATAAGCTGTCTGTTTTTGAAATTGAGTCTACAAGTTTCTCCCTGTATCTGCCTGAAAAAGTTACAGGACCAGGTGCGTCCATCTAAAAGAGAACAAGAGACCAAATGGGCCTGAATCACTCATTTGTTCTGCAGCTTAGGAAAAGAATGTTTTGTTGAAAGATTTTAAGCGTGTGTTAGTGCATTTCACAGTTGTGTTGTATGTATATCAATAATGTACATCACAATGTAAGTCCTATTTGTTCTATAATGATTCATGTGAAATATCATAACCCTGAGGTTCATGGTCATTCAGAAGAAACAATGTAAAGATTTAAGTACACAGGATACCAATGACCTTCAAACTGGATCAGGATAATTCATTTATGTAAACTTAACACAGCGCTCCGTGCCAGCAAATATATCAAGCCTTTAAATCATTTATCAAAAATCAATCAACGATTTTAACACAATATATCCTAATGACCTATAAAAACTATTTAGTTGTATCATGTACAGTGTATATCAAACCATTTTGTTTCAAGAAAGCATCTGATCCAATCTAATTAAAATTATTCTTGTAATTTCTGCTCCTCTATGATACAATGCAATACAAGATGTAACAATACCCTCCTGGGAGGAGGTCATCTCAGCATGACCTTTGAGCTTCAAATATAAGCCAATGAAAACTGGTCAATGATGTCATTAGTCAACCAATGACAAAGACTCTTAAACAAGCCTTTGGTTGCGTCTCCTTAGTAGTTACAACTTGATTTATACTTCTGAAGAATGAAATCACACTGTAAATTTCATAGGCAACACTCTGATTGGCTGACCCCCTGTGAGTATTGTTAGATCTTGTATTGCAGTGTATCATTGAGGAGTGGAAATTACAAGTCTAATTTTAATTAGATTGGCATCTGATGACACCTCGTAGAGAAGGAATCACGAATAATAATAATTGAATAGACACTTTGTTTTCTTATTTGACCTACCTGGGAACTTGAGATGGGCATCAGTGTCTGTGATTGTAGGGTCCACTCCATTTATCTGTTCTGGTTTGAGATCAATATTCAATATGATTTTCAAGTCCGCATCAGTTTGCAACCACTCAACATCCATATCAACTGAAAATAAAAAGCAAAAGTCAAATAATTAGAACTTTGTGTTTTTGAAGCATACTCAAACATTTACAACTATTACCAAGGATGAAATTCCAATCGGGAGAAAAGGCAGACTACACAACAATGCTTTAAAATAACTTATTGATCGGTGTCTATTAATTCTTCAGACCCAAAATCAGAGAAAAAGCAATATTTGAAGCCCTGTCTGCATGGCAAAGAAACATAGATTGGATAACTATGGGCAAAATCCTGATATGCTTGCTTTCCTCCCCAACATGAGTATGACCTTCATATGCTGAAAATAGAGAGGAAACATAATTTGGGATCTTACTCTCGATTTATTTTTTCTTATAAATGATGCTTTCCCCAACACTGCCTCTCTTTTGGGACTTTGAATCAATTGTTTGTTACAGTGAGTAAAGCTATATATGAGTTCTGGCCAAGACCATGACATACCAAAGTCATTGAAAATGGCACTTGAGATTGACTGCTCAACAGTTTGCACTGAACGGAATCAGTACAAACATAACTCATGACCATACTGTGGTGTTAGTATAATGGATCGCTTTATGTACAGTATTGAACTCTCATAACAACCTGCAGGTGATGCAAGATGATCAACAAAGGACTGCATAACTGAAAATTGGTCTGGAAGAACACAAGACCCCAGTTCAGTTACAGAGTATATATGCAACACATAGCCATCCTAAGTAACTTATATTTCAGGGCTCAAAGTAGCGCCTATTCAAGTGGCCATGGTGCCTTAAATTCACCATTGGCGACCAGTTATTGACCTATAAGGTGCCTGCATGGCCACTGAAAATTGTGTAAATTTGCGATTTGGGTAATCTTTCAAAGTTTGCAGTCAATGCTAAAATGACGCTCACAATTAAAAAAGTTAGAGAGAGATGTTATACTGAACTAAAGAATTAAGATTTTTTTTTTTTTAAGTTACGACAACTTGGGTACTTGGGCGACTAACTTTACTATTTGGTGTCTAGATTTTATGACTTGGTAGCCAAATAGGCCACCTGATAAAAATATCCACTTTGAGCTCTGTATTTACATACAAATATTTAGTGTAACAATAAACTTCATTTATTTTACAACAAATGCAGAAGATGCATTACTTATAATAATCACTCTAGTTGGCCGGAATGGGAGCACGAGCCATCTTAGTGAGGAAGAAACCTGGTACCCCCAGTGTACCCAGGAAAAAACCCAAATGGTTGGGCAGGTGATCACCCAAACACTTTTTCAGGTTCAATTGGGGAATCAAACCCTGATCCTCTAGGTGAAAGATAAGAATGCTACCAATGGGTAACCTAACCAACCTTCATTTATGGAAAAAAATATGCAAAGTTTCAGTATTCAAAAATTGTTTCTGAAATACCCCTGTAGTGTACGCATGATGACCGTCATAATATATAAGGAAGAGTCAATTGCTTTTCGCTTCAACAGTAGCTAAGTATAAAGTCACCTAAGCAAATGCTAATAGGAATTTCCCTTTAGCCTAGTAGTAAGATGTACACTTCAAATCCCAGTTCGGACAAGGTGATTTTTAATTACCTCTTCCTATTACAATTTATCCGATTTGGAAGATCAGAAAAAAAGCAAGCATTGTCCCAGACACGAATCATGATATGAGGGAAACATCTGCCTATTTTACGAAGTCAAAGTAGATGATGGAAAAATATGGTACAAATGCAACATACATTGTATAAAATCTGTAAATCATAGACCCTATACACAGCATCCAACATTACCCGTCCATTCTGAATGACCAAAACATGCATAATACGATAACAAAATTGCACGGTTTCCACGTTGTTCCTTATGTAACTGACTTCTATGATTGGTAACACAGTTAATGATGTTTGTAGATAACAAATCGCTTTAAAATGGCCAAAGCATTCCACCTGAGCAACGTCAGATATATATTTTGACAGCTCATTAACATTTTTTTTAGTAACCCAAATAGATGCTATTGAATTGTAATAATATAACCCTGTTTCCCTCACTTTCTTTCAGTTCTGGATGTCCTTCTCGTTGGTTTTCGATTTCTTTTTTGCGTTTTGACAGATTCAGAGAAGCAGTCGATTCTTGTCTTATCTTCAGTGTGTCTTTGTTTTCTTGGGCCTGTGCTACGTCAGTATCGTTCTCTGTACTGGAAGCCATTGCACACTTGTTCTTGCATTCGGTTTCAGTGCACACCTCTGGCGTGTGCCTTCTTTTCCTGGGATTTTGATCTATTTTTGACAGTTTGTCCGTCGATTATAAACTATAATGCAAGCAGCGTTCCCCTGATCGGTTTAGGTTCTTCTCAAGTCATTCACAACTGTCAGGTCGACCGCATGGTAGATGATTATCAGCCAATCAGCTGTCGGCTTTCAATAACACAATTTATTAACGTCCAATCAGCGTATCTGTTATATCGAGGTTCCAGAAGATTTACTAAGATGGCGGAAGAAGCAGGTAACTCTAACTACATTTTAAAGGAAATATATACAGCTCTCAACATGAGATGCCGTTGATGTATACCACTAAAACGCATTGCACATATTACTTATGTTCGAAATAGCACACAATTAAACACTCACTAACACAATTTCACGATGTATTTACCATGTAGAACATCAAACCGAAAATGAAAATTACTGAATAGGCGAATTTGAAGCCGGTATAACTTCACACGTTTTGTTTGTAAATTAATAGTCATTTTCCTAGGAGTATTGATTATCGCAATGTCTATCGCTTTATCGGTTGTATACATAAAGATCTATCACAGAAGAGGGTTTCATATCTCAATGTATGGAAGGAATGCACGTGTACATGGCCAGTTAGCCCAAATTTCCTCTGATGGGCCAGAGCGTATTACTATATGAAAAACGTAGAATTATTCGACACCGTTTGGTGTCGGTAAGATTTTGATGCAAACACAATAAAATCGGGCTTGACATAACATTTACCTTATATGGATAAATGAGATATTTATTTACCCTAAAACACTCATTTAGTCCATTACCAGTGTTATATTCCGTCTGCATCCTACTCTAGCGACCGCCTGTCTATAACAACCAATTTCCCTTGAGACTTTACCATATAATTACCCTCTGTATAGCAACCACACCCATCTAATGTGACTAACGGCGGACGATTTTGGAACGGCAGTCGCTAGTTTGTTTTATATAGAGACCGATTTCTGTCGGCCATTTCATTTCATTTCAAAATATTTTATATGAATATTTGATACACTCAGACCCTATCCTAAGAAATAGGAATTGCCTGTCTAGTAGAACATCAACAGGCAGATTTTGCATTAGTCATTTGTTGTCAATTATTGTTAAGCTGATCACAATTGTCATTAGTATACCATACACTGCTTAACATTGTTTGTAGTAGAGAGTCAGCTAGCTAGGTGTCAAATAAATAGGACTCCAGATGAGGACACTCTGGGTCATATAACAAAATAAGGTGTTCTTTTTGTAGAACTTCTCAGCAGGATTTAGAGATATACCACAGTGGTTCTCAAATTAGGCATACATGTTCATGAAAATTGATATTCAGTGTCAAGCATAAAACGTTTCAAGAAGGTCATGATAGATCAGTTATTTAAAATTCATAAGCTAGTCACTCAGCAAGTGAATTAATGTATATCAATATTACAATCTGCAGAATTGGAGCTGGAATCAGAAAGTGATACAAATACAAGTGCTATTGGAACTAGAAGTGTAAAGAAAAACATTTCCATTAAATTGAAACAACCTGCTAAGGCCACCCGTGGTCGCCCAAGGAAAGGTTCCAAAGTGACTCGCTCTGCTTCAAAAAAAGAGGAAGTTCTAGAGAAACCAGAGACATGTGACCAAGGTAAGATATATTGTCACCAAGGTAAGATATATTGTCACCAAGGTAAGATATATTGATGGTTTGTATTACTACTACTTACTATAACTGGTGGATTTGCCGCTAGAAAAGCTGCATTCTAATATAATATTGTTCATGATTTCAAATTCCTCCTTAATGTCGATGTTGATGTAATTTATTCTTTTCTATTTATATAAGGATTGAACGGTGTTTTTTTTTGTGTTTACGATGGCATGAATGCAAAAGGATAGACATATTCTATATAGCGTTAGCACTATATATTGAATATGTCTGTATCCCATTGCGTAAATACCACTGTAAACCAAAAAAAAAACTTTGTTCAAGTTGAAATACTGTACAAAAAAAGTTCTTATGTGTAACTACGGCAGTTGTGGTTGCTTAGATAATATAGTTCAATTGAATCTACGTAAAGACACCAGAATTGTTAATAAAATTAAAAGAAACAACTCAACATTTTTCTTTGATACATTTAACGTTTTCAATTCATTGGTAATATATTCACAATTCACTGTTTCCGTCTCGCATAAACTATGGTTGTCAAGCACAGCGGTTATTGACACAAAGTTAGTAGTGACGTGGTCGATTGTCCTTTAGGAACTGTACGCTTCAGCCCTTTGTTGTTAGCTTACCTTGTGGAGAAGTTAGATATTCACTCATTTCCTCAATCTTTAGTTTAAATAGTTTTTGACAAAACACTCACTTGACATTTAACACTAAAATTGCGTAGATCAGTCCTTTGAAAATGGCACTGTCTAGTTGACGTTCCGGTAATGTTACAAAGAGACGACGTCATGATTATGTTACTGATTCTCGCGCTGAGCCCTTTTTCACTGCTTTACGCTAATTCTAACACGGAGTTAACTAATATGATGAAGAAGGGAGAGATGTAAATGTTATATTTTAAGTAATTAAACATTTCAATCGGTTTGTTCTCTCACATACTGTCTTAATGTAATTTTTGACTGGAACAGCTCAATGGTCTGTGGTACTTTCAGTGATAATTAAAACAAATTAATGTATATTTCATTTATCTTTGAAGTCGGAAATGATGCGGTAATAGAGCCTCCGATATTTAAGCAGCCAGCACGAGAACCTGTCCACCAGAACCAGCCCCTCCAATGGAACCACAAGGTTTGTATTTATCTTGCTGATAAGTCTACTAATCCTAGAAGATGGTGGCAAATTGCTAAAACGATGGGGAAAATTACTAATAATAGCAAACAATCATTTCCTTTAAAAAACAATAATGAAGTTCTTATTCATCCACTGGATAAAGCTGAAGCATTGAATACCCACTTTACTAGTATTGGCTCTGATATTACTGACTCTAATCTACCCAACTTACCTCCCCTGTCCCATGTTGAACTATCTGATATTATTATAACTGAACAAGATATAATTGATCAACTTCACATTCTAAATAAAAACAAACCAGCTGGACCAGATGGTATTTTACCAGTTATTATTAAACATATCTCACCATCTTTAGTATATCCACTTAAATTATTGTTTAATAAAACATTATCTACTGGAGAAATCCCTGATATTCTAAAAGTTGCTAATGTTACTGCACTTTATAAAGGAAAAGGTGAAGTTAGTGACCTTAATAATTATAGACCCATAGCGGTCACATCTGTCTTTATTAAAATTTTAGAAAAAATTATTTTTAAATATACATATAATTATATTTCAAGTCATAATATGTTAAGTGAACATCAGTCAGGTTTTCGACCCACTGACTCTACAGTTAACCAGTTAACTGATATATATAATACTATAAGTAGTACATTAGATCAAGGCAAAGATTTGCGCTTTGTTTTCTGTGATATAAGTAAAGCTTTTGATCGCGTATGGCATTTAGGTCTATTACATAAATTGAAATCTTACGGTATTAAAGGTAAATTATATAATTGGTTTAAAGCTTACTTATCTGACAGAAAGCAAAGGGTAATCTTTGAAGGGTATCAGTCTAGCACTAAACCTATATCGGCAGGAGTCCCTCAAGGATCTGTCCTTGGTCCATTTTTGTTTCTTCTTTTCATTAATGATATTACTAATAATATAAACAGCAATATAAAACTCTTTGCTGATGACACCTCTCTATATGTAATAATACAAAATAATAATGATTTAGATACACCTTCTTCACTGCTTAATAATGACTTAGCCTCTATTTCTGACTGGGCATATAGATGGCAAATTCTCTTCAATCGTAATAAAACAATAGCTATGAACTTCAGTCGTAGACAAAACATTGATTATCCACATCTTTTGTTTAATAATAATCTAATTGTACAAAATGAATCTCATAACCACTTAGGGCTAACCTTTAATAGTAAAGGAACATGGGCGGACCATATTTCTAATGTGTATCAAAAAGCTAACTCTAGATTAAGTTTACTTCGTGTATTAAAAAAATTAGTTGATAGGAAAACATTGAAAACTTATATACTTCATACATAAGACCAATATTAGAATATGCTGATGTAGTTTGGGACAATTGCACTCAAGCTGAATCTGATCTTCTTGAATCTATTCAACTGGAAGCCATGCGTATAATAACAGGTCTCAGAAGAGGTACTTATCACCATATCTTATATAATGAAACTCAACTAGATCCTTTAAGTAAAAGAAGACAGAATCATAAACTTGTATTAATGTTCAAAATTATTAATAACTATACTCCATTGTATCTCTCTAATATTATACAACCATATTTAAATGTAAACAATATATACACCTTTAGAAATAACAGAGTATTTAATATACCACAGTCACGAACTAATAGCTACATGAAAAGTTTTTTTCCTTCAACTATGACTATGTGGAATTCACTTGATATTTCCATTAGAGACTCTATTACAATTTCTTCTTTTAAATGTAAGTTAAGAACTACTAATGATATAACTATTTCTGAACTTTTCATTAATTCTGCTCCCAGACAACTTAACATAATTTTATGCCAACTTAGAAATTTTAAAAGTGACCTTAATTATGATAAACATTTTGATCACCTGATTGATAACCCATCCTGTGTATGTGGTGCTCCTAGTGAAGATTTAGTGCATTTTTTCTTTCAATGTCCCATGTATTCTAATTCTAGGCACCATATTCTGTCCATCTACAACTTGTTAGGTTATATAAATCTTCAATGCCTAGTGTGTGGCATCATTAATGCTCCTGATCATTTAAATATCTCTATTCTATATCATGTAAACTTATATATTAAATCCTCAAAACGTTTTTCTGTGTATAAATAAGAAACTATATGTAATACTGTCTTTAGTAGTAATACAATTATATACATTTACTCAACTATTATAGCAAGTTTGTTATGTTAAATACTCATCCTTATAACATTCTAGTATGAAAGTATGAATGAATGTGTGTGAGTGAGTTATTGTTGTTTATTACATTACATATAACTTTTCATTTTAGGCTTTGTGGAAATATGTTGTGTCTTCACTTTATCAAATAATAGTTTTGTTTTCTTACTAAGTAATTTTGAATAGTAGTTATCTCTATAATTATAACACCTATTCTATTTAATTTCATGATGAACATATAATTCCTTACAGTAATCCCTTTTTGAATTAGATACTATACATGTAATGATATATAATTTCTGTAGAAATAATAAAGTGAAACATATCATCTTTCTACCAAGCCTAACCGGAAGTAATAGAAGAAGACTGATATAGGCATTGCGCCTGTTGTCTTATTCTTTTGACAATACTTTGTATTTATTTATATTTGTATTGTTAATAAAATATTTCTGAAATGAAAAGGTTTGTATTGTCAGGCTTAAAAGGCCGTGAGAATTTATTTTTTTCTGTCTGTATATTTATGAATATACTGACTGCAGGAAATACCTTTTAAGAGAGAAACATGTTAACAATGTAATGCTATCCTCTTTTAACACTACATTTACCCTGTACTCTAGTAGTAAGGTCCTTTTAAGGACACTGTATGATATTTATAAATGTGTAATGAGAGGTTTGTAATTAACCTCAAGTATATATATACCTACATTGAGGCTTGTTATTAGGAATAGACCACCTGGTAAGGAACATCATTCAAAATAATTACAAAATACTGACTGGGCATAAAGTCATCCTCAACAGCACCACCCTATGACCTTATTGTGTGAATAGTTAAAACAGTACCAAACCAAACTTTGAGAAAATGCTTGTTACATGACTTGATCCTGTTGTCTTTAATCATAGGTAAACCTTATTGGAGAGAAGGTGGTGGACCCTCTAGTACATTGTTGTGAAAAATGTCTGCTGCCGATACTTATATATGGCAGAATGGTAAGATGACTATTTTGATAAACTTTGTGCATTCCCATCAAATCATGTTGTAGCAACATTATATATGTACTAAAGGATGCATAACTTTTAACATTTAACTATTTACAGATAGGCCTTCAGATGATTTAATCATTGCTGATTTTATATAGAAACTAGATATGAACTTATTCTTACTTATACGAAATTTTTTAATGTGTTCAGGAAGACAGTTTTGACTGAATTAATAGACTAGATAATGAAATGTAATGAAGGTTTCTGTCATCCAGCTATTCTTTAGCCACAGTAAGGAAAAAACGTTATCCTTACACACCATTATACTTGCCCCTTAGCTCTAAATTACTCCAGCTGTCGATGGCTATAAAACAACACAAAAACAAATCCCTACACCTTTGGCTTCAGGTGAATACAGAGAAAACTAGGCACATTTGTTTCCTGAAACAGTTTGGGGAGTTCAGAGATTGATAAAAATATTATGTTGATATTGTTATAGCTGCTGGTTCAGTTGCCCATGTTTTTTCCAGGTGTTAAATAAAATGTATTTAAAAAATACTGCTGTAGTGATTAGATGCTGGACAGAAAATTGTTGGTTAGCCATTGTATTTTGTTTGTAGACCTTACATCAAGTATACCCTAACATTATTTCTTTATTTCAATGTATTTTCCAGATACCATGTAAGCATGTGTTCTGCTTTGATTGTGCGAAACAGACAGAGAAAACATGTCCAAGGTAAAAGTGTACACAATTTAAACAAACAAAAAATGTGTTAAGATACTTTCAGGAATATTTTATCATAACAATCAATTTATATCTTATACTGATCCTGATCTACTGCCTGATAACAACCGGTTAAATCATGTGCACAGACAGCTTCCAATCCTATGTTTGCTTAACAGCACAATACCTAAATGTCAGTGCAGGTTTTCTGACATAACCTCAGTTATGCAAAATTTTACAGATGGATAAAACTTTTCTGATTTATTTCAGGTGTGAGGACCCTGTACAAAGGATAGAACAATCAGCCCTTGGTACAGTATTTATCTGTACATATGAGAGTACAAAACATGGCAGGGCAGGTTGTCGACGGACCTACCTCTCTCAAAGGGACCTGCAGGCTCATGTCCTTCATAGACATATCCGACCTGCAGAGTTGAGTGCCAAGATGAGTGGAGAGTCTTCTAGGGATTCTCACGGAGGATCAGATTCTTCTCATCGAAGTAGTCAGTCTTTAGACCAATACACAACGTCCTCGTCCAAACAAAAACATCTGTCACAGTTAGAACACTACTCCACCTCCTCTGGGAGACATGTGGAGGGATCACACAGTATATCCTCCAGGTCAGGTGGGGAAGATGCCTTGTACCGTGAAGACAGGGTTAACCGTGTGATGTCACAAATTCCCTCTCATACGCAGCCCCTATCATCACAGCACAGTAATGTCATGTCTGTGAGTGCAGCCATGCTACCACACAGCCAGCCTCCTCCCCAACTTCAGACCATGGGAATCCCACCACAACAACACCCTGTGTCATCACATGATGGCTATCCGATGTCCAGTATACCAGTGATGTCTGGAGGAAGGACTAACTTGATCACTGTTCAACTGCAGGATGACACAGACTTCAGACGTCGTGAGTCTTATATGGGACCTCAGACTGGAGTAATACCCCCAGCGGTTTCATTTTCAACATCAATTCCCCCTCCTGGACTACCACCCCCTCAATTTGCATCATCAACAATGGCTCCATCCATGCATCAAGGCCCACCCCCTGTTTCTTACACTACACCTCAAGTGAACCAAGGAGGACCTTCTCCTTTCTCTTCCCCCACTGTAGGACAGTCTGCTTTAGTGTCTGGTATGTCCAATGCCCCTGTTTCACACCCTCCTCCAGGACCAGTTCCTCCACCTCGAGTTAATGTCCCTCCTCCCGTATCACTCCATGGACTTCAAGGTGGACCTCCAAGGATGAACATGCCTCCTGGTCCAGTTCCTGCACCACAAACTCACCTTCCCACTAACCAACCTCGTTACCCTACTCCTCATGGACACTTTGATGAAAATCAACAAAATTCTCCCTTTGGACCTGGACAAAACCCAAGGGGACCATGGACTGGGCCCCCACAGAGGCCTCCCCCTCCCCGCCCAGGAAACACCCCTATGCATCCCCCTCCTCAGAGACCCCAATCAGACTATGGTCAATTTTACTGAGATTGTAAACATACTAGCTTGTTTTCAAAAGTGTTGCTTACAGCATACATGCAAATTATTGATTATAACTTTAAATACAACTATTAATTGAAAATGTTTTGATCAGTATAATTTTGAAAATAAATATTTTTGTGTATGCAGAAACATTTTTGGAATTGATGTAGTTAAAATGCTGCTGATAGATTGATGAATTGCCTGTTCAGATTAATGATACAATACTTTATTTTCTTGTGGGTTAGCTGCTATATATAAATTGTAGTATATTTTCCTATAGATTAGCTGCTATAAGTAACATGTAGTAGTTTATTTTCCAATGGGTTCGCTGCATTTTGTAACATACACCAGGTTATTTTCCTGTGGGTTAGCTGCATTATGTAACATGTACCTGATTACTTTATATTCTATATGTAGCAGCCAATTCATAGAAAAATATTGTGACTGATACATGTGACTATGGAAAATTTAGATTCCCCTATACATATGAAAGATATATTTGAAGGAGGGCTGGATTTTAGGTAAAGAGTATTTGTAAGAACCTTCACTGTGACCATGTAATCGCAAGATCTTAGGGTTGTGTTGTTTATGTATTATATATCTACACCTCATTAGGAAATGTTTTGTTAGGTGTACACTATGGAATATTGTGTAAAGATTTCTTTAAAAATTTGGAATAGATTAAGGTTATATTTACACACAAGAGTATAGTAATATGAAATTTTACACTAGCTAGATTTCAGTAATCATCAGTCTAGGTTAAAGGGTCTGGCACTTGACCACTTGGTTTTCACAGTGATATGCATTTATCTTATCCGCAGAAGGAACAGAAGCTAGAGGTAGCATTTCTTTCCTGCTGGTGTCCACATCAATCAATGTAAAGTTTGGTTCTGCTTGGTTTCTTAGAGTAACACAGATTCAGTACATTGACATTAGGATATATAGCTCAAACTTTAGAAAAATAGAGCTTTGGAATACAATTTTTGTGAATTTTCCAGAATTCTCAAAAAACTGTACCTGCTCTCGTACACATCCAGTGGAAATGAGCTGTAACATATCAGACAAATTTCTGGCTGATTCATTAAAAAAAAAAAATCAAGATTTTTCATTTTGGGGGTAAAATCAGGACAATGAGACATTTTATGTCTTTTGATTGTATGTTCCTGGCTACATCTATATGAAAATTATTGGTGGATATCTAACAAGCCTTTTTATATTGTAACCTAGTCTCCTTTATAAATCACTTGGTAATTAATTTGTAGATGGTTTTAAACAGATATTTTTTGTTTTTAAATAAGTTTTTGAATGAGATTGTTATGTGAATTACAAAAAGTTCCATGTGGAAGAGGTACAAACAAAGTAATATTCACAAAAGTTCAGTGAACTGATGATTGATTATATTTGTCACTTTCTTAGGAAAACTAAATAAGATGATATTATTTTTTGTGCATTGTCTAATTATTTCAACAATAGATGCATGTTTCGGTGTCATTTTTCAAATATTCTACTTCGTATAGGTTAAATATAATGCCAAGAAATTGGGATAAAGTGTAATACATGTTAATGATTAAACAGTACATGTTTACAAATTAAAATATTTAATAGTCTAATTAAGGGAAAATATTTCAGGTTTGGGTACGTTGTAACAAAATGTTTTCTTTGATGAATTCGGGGAAAAGAGGAGTCCATGTAATGTGAGAATCAGTGGGTTTCATTATTGTGGATTCTGCTTCAGTTGAACATAGATACCTCAGAGGTATGCTGGGCGGTTAGAGAATATGAATTAATTATAGAGAGGGGATAATAAGTGTTTTTTCAAGAAATTGTCCTGATGAAGACCCCACAACAAGGTCGAAAGAATTTGACTTATAAACTTAAAACGTTTTGGTAACGCTTAAGTATGTTGTGGTTTTTATCACCTCTATATAAAATGCTTTCTTTGTAACAAACAGATCCTTCATCAAATCAAAAGAAAACAAATGAATCTGGTCAAGAGCCAAAAATGCAGTCATTTGATAAGGAAAGTAGTTAATTTGACAGCAAATAAGTTGGTAAAGTCAGGGAAAGGACAAGTGAGATTACCGGTAAAGGCTTCAGATGCCAATGGTAAAGGTTATACTTAGAATATATCAAACAACACCATTTCTGTTTCACACTTTATGAATGAATGTGTAACAAGGCAATGTGTTAGACATGCTCGTTAGGTGTGCAATTATTTTACCAGCAGATACGTGTTTGGTAAAAAAAATTAAAGGTGTTTTCTACACTTATTTATTCTACATGTTTACATATCCATTGCTGTACTTTGAAATTACTGCGTACAAATGTACTTGGAATGATTTTACAGTGACTCCTGGAAAAGAAAACTGTTTCTGTATCTTGTTATCATAATGACTGAGGGAACATTCACTGTTGTGTGTTGTTATGTTAGAAGGTGGATTAAGGAAAAGATCAATAAATAATAAAACTGGTTGCATCTATTTGTTGTATTTTTTTCTAGAAGTTTGTTTCCTGAACTTTTGCATACCTTTCATATATCTACATGGATGAGACTTGAGATATTGGATCTGAACACACAACATTATATCTTAATCCAAAGCACTTGGCCAGTATGCTGTTTATGTGTAAAATGTACCTTTCCTCAGATATAAATACCAGTAAGTCATTTTACTGGGTTTATCCCCTATCCTGCATGGCTCCTTGTAGTAGACGGTCATTATACCTCACTGAACAACATACAGGAGACCAATAACAAACTTTTAAGAGGAAGTGAGATATAGTGTCTTGCCCAAGGACACCCAGCTTATGGAGTTAAGCTCTTTGAGATGGGATCAAACCAATCATCTACACACCTTTGATGTTTACTTGAGGTCCATTGGTCTGATATAGCACTAATAACCTTGGGAAGGGTCAATAGGGAAATAACAGTAATAACCTTTGGAAGGGTCAATAGGGAAATAGCAGTAATAACCTTGGGAAGGGTCAATAGGGAAATAGTAGTAATTACCTTGGGAAGGGTCAATAGGGAAATAGCACTAATAACCTTGGGAAGGGTCAATAGGGAAATGGCACTAATAACCTTGGGAAGGGTCAATAGGGAAATGGCACTAATAACCTTGGGAAGGGTCAATAGGGAAATAGCAGTAATAACCTTGGGAAGTGTTAATAGGGAAATAGTAATAACCTTGGGAACGGTCAATAGGGAAATAGCAGTAATAACCTTGGGAAGGGTCAATAGGGAAATAGTAGTAATTACCTTGGGAAGGGTCAATAGGGAAATAGCACTAATAACCTTGGGAAGGGTCAATAGGGAAATGGCACTAATAACCTTGGGAAGGGTCAATAGGGAAATAGTAATAACCTTGGGAAGGGTCAATAGGGAAATAGCAGTAATAACCTTGGGAAGTGTTAATAGGGAAATAGTAATAACCTTGGGAACGGTCAATAGGGAAATAGCAGTAATAACTTTCAAAATTCAAAATCAAAGTCAGCCGTAAGCATTTTGTTTTTAATGTACATGTGTATATGTATGAAATTTGAGGATGCTGATTATGTACTTCGAGAGAAATAGCAAAAACAAACTCGGATCTATCCAAATCCAATTAAAATGGTCACCAGTCAGCCATTACCTGTTTATGATTCATCCAAAAATTAAACTTCTAGTAAATTCTCATAAACATCTAAAAACAGGGGCAGGGACTGTGGTAGCCTTTGTTAGAACATTCTCTATTGACACTTCCCGATGTTATGACTGCTATTTCCCTATTGACCCTTCCCAAGGTAATTACTGCTATTTCCCTATTGACCCTTCCCAAGGTTATTACTGTTATTTCCCTATTGACACTTCCCAAGGTAATTACTGCTATTTCCCTATTGACCCTTCCCAAGGTTATTAGTGCTATTTCCCTATTGACCCTTCCCAAGGTTATTAGTGCTATTTCCCTATTGGCACTTCCCAAGGTTATTACTGTTATTTCCCTATTGACCCTTCCCAAGGTTATTAGTGCTATTTCCCTATTGACCCTTCCCAAGGTTATTACTGTTATTTCCCTATTGACCCTTCCCAAGGTTATTAGTGCTATTTCCCTATTGACCCTTCCCAAGGTTATTACTGTTATTTCCCTATTGACCCTTCCCAAGGTTATTAGTGCTATTTCCCTATTGACCCTTCCCAAGGTTATTACTGTTATTTCCCTATTGACCCTTCCCAAGGTTATTAGTGCTATTTCCCTATTGACCCTTCCCAAGGTTATTACTGTTATTTCCCTATTGACCCTTCCCAAGGTTATTACTACTATTTCCCCATTGACCCTTCCCAAGGTAATTACTATTACTTCCCTATTGACCCTTCCCAAGGTTATTACTGTTATTTCCCTATTGACCCTTCCAAAGGTTATTACTGTTATTTCCCTATTGACCCTTCCCAAGGTTATTACTGCTATTTCCCTATTGACCCTTCCCAAGGTTATTACTGTTATTTCCCTATTGACCCTTCCCAAGGTTATTACTGTTATTTCCCTATTGACCCTTCCCAAGGTTATTACTATTTCCCTATTGACCCTTCCCAAGGTTATTACTGCTATTTCCCTATTGACCCTTCCCAAGGTTATTACTATTTCCCTATTGACCCTTCCCAAGGTTATTACTATTTCCCTATTGACCCTTCCCAAGGTTATTACTATTTCCCTATTGACACTTCCCAAGGTTATTACTGCTATTTCCCTATTGACCCTTCCCAAGGTTATTACTATTTCCCTATTGACCCTTCCCAAGGTTATTACTGCTATTTCCCTATTGACCCTTCCCAAGGTTATTACTGTTATTTCCCTATTAACACTTCCCAAGGTTATTACTGTTATTTCCCTATTGACCCTTCCCAAGGTTATTACTATTTCCCTATTAACACTTCCCAAGGTTATTACTATTTCCCTATTGACCCTTCCAAAGGTTATTACTATTTCCCTATTAACACTTCCCAAGGTTATTAGTGCTATTTCCCTATTGACCCTTCCCAAGGTTATTACTACTATTTCCCTATTGACCCTTCCAAAGGCTATTACTATTTCCCTATTGACCCTTCCCAAGGTTATTTCTATTTTCCTATTGACCCTTCCCAAGGTTATTACTATTTCCCTATTAACACTTCCCAAGGTTATTAGTGCTATTTCCCTATTAACACTTCCCAAGGTTATTTCTATTTCCCTATTAACACTTCCCAAGGTTATTACTGTTATTTCCCTATTGACCCTTCCCAAGGTTATTACTGTTATTTCCCTATTGACCCTTCCCAAGGTTATTACTATTTCCCTATTGACCCTTCCCAAGGTTATTACTATTTTCCTATTGACACTTCCCAAGGTTATTACTGCTATTTCCCTATTGACCCTTCCCAAGGTTATTACTATTTCCCTATTGACCCTTCCCAAGGTTATTACTATTTCCCTATTAACACTTCCCAAGGTTATTACTGCTATTTCCCTATTGACCCTTCCCAAGGTTATTACTATTTCCCTATTAACACTTCCCAAGGTTATTACTATTTCCCTATTGACCCTTCCAAAGGTTATTACTATTTCCCTATTAACACTTCCCAAGGTTATTACTGCTATTTCCCTATTGACCCTTCCCAAGGTTATTACTATTTCCCTATTAACACTTCCCAAGGTTATTACTGCTATTTCCCTATTGACCCTTCCCAAGGTTATTAGTGTTATTTCCCTATTGACCCTTCCCAAGGTTATTACTATTTCCCTATTAACACTTCCCAAGGTTATTACTGCTATTTCCCTATTGACCCTTCCCAAGGTTATTACCCTATTGACCCTTCCCAAGGTTATTACTACTATTTCCCTATTGACCCTTCCCAAGGTTATTACTGCTATTTCCCTATTAACCCTTCCCAAGGTTATTACTATTTCCTTATTAACCCTTCCAAAGGTTATTACTGCTATTTCCCTATTAACCCTTCCAAGGTTATTACTATTTCCCTATTAACACTTCCCAAGGTAATTACTGCTATTTCCCTATAGACCCTTCCCAACATTATTATTGCTATTTCCCTATAGACCCTTCCCAAGGTTATTACTATTTCCCTATTGACCCTTCCCATACGTATTTGTGTATTTCTCTTTGTCTCAAGTTGTGCATACTCATTAATTTGGGACTAATCAGAAAAAGAAAAATAGTCATAATCATTTTGTCAATATGGTCAATGGTAAAGAAAACTAGAACAATTCAAACTGAGTGATCAAAGGCTGTTTGATCTGATCAGTATGTAAGGTAGTAGAGCAATTGTGATGTTTGAAGTTTAATTGCTGTAATGAAAATATATGTCAACAATTTCCTCAAATGACTTCTTAACCAATGATAAGAATTAACTTAATTTGACAGGAAGCATCCCCATGTCGTGTGGATTCAACATTTCACAAATGGTGGGGCTGGGAGCCAACAGGGAGTAATTTGGCTATATTGATATAAATTACTTCTCCTTTAAAATTATGCACTGGATATCATTCATGTTTGACTAGAAGTATCCCTGGGTGGTTGGGATTATAAATTGTACAAATAGTGGGGCCGAGGGACGGGGCCAAAAGAGAGCAATTATGTACACTGGATATCGTTCATATTTTATGGAAGGCATCCCTAGGTAGTGGGGATTCAAATTATACAAGCAGTTGGTCTAACTAACCAGGGGCCTAAGGGGTGGTACCCAATATTGGAATACTAAATTCTTTAAAATCCTTATTCTTCTGCAGGAATGAAAGGATTTGGTTTGAAGCCTGCTTAAATGGTGAGGTTGCAACCCCAGGGTGATGGGTTGGGCTCAATAGGGGAAATGTTTCAAATTATTCAAAGCCCTTCTTTTTCAGTGGTATGTATGACTGTCCAAAGGTCTGAACCATCTTTCAGTAAAATTTTGTAAAAAAAAAAAAGGTGGGTCTGGTGCCCCTGAGGGGTGGGGTCCAATAAGGGAAATTAAGCCAATTCTTTAAATCTGTCTTTTGTAACAATGACAGATTTTGTTTTAAGATCTCCATATTGAGATATACGTACCATTTAGCAATCACTCAGTCTTTCTGTAGAGCTTCTGCAAAAGTTCCCAGCTGTTACATGAATTTGCTCCAGACTCCGTTAAATTCACAAATCCATACTTAGGTAAAAAGTCAAGGTCTTATTTTTGTATTTTTTCACTAATGAATATTTTGTTGGTTAGAATTAACAAGGAGTCAATTGATCAAAGATCAAGGTCACTGGGTTAAAGGTCAATGTCATTTTGGTCCAATGGGAAATGTTTTGCCATAATCACTGAAATATACAGGTGATCGATATAGGCCCTCTGAGCCTCTTGTATGATATCACCACAATGAAGATGTGATCTGAATCACCTGACATCAGTTTTAAGATGTCGCCATAATGGAGATGTGATCTGGATTACCTGACATCAGCTTTATGATATCGCCATAATGGAGATATGATCAACTGATGATCTAAATCACCTGACATCAGTTTTAAGATGTCGCCATAATGGAGATGTGATCTGGATTACCCGACATCAGCTTTATGATGTCATCACAATAGAAATGTCATCTGGATCTTCCTTAGAACTAGGTTTGCATTTTCAAGTCATGCAATAATAGAGTAGAATGACATCCTTTAGTTGTCTGGTTATACCGGTGTTTGCAATTTCCTTACACAGGTAAACTTACGAAGTAGTGTTCTAGATATCGAACAGACAAAAGAGATATCTCATATTTAACTTTGTTCTGCATGATTTAAAAATTCTTTCAAAGCAATTATGAATGTGTGTGGGTGTGCTCCTAATAGTTAAGTTTACTTCTGGCTCATTTTCTGACCCTCTATACCAGACTCAAAAGCAAATACAATTAAAGTACATAATAACAATTTTTGTATGTATATCCACATCTCACTAATAAATTGATCTAAAATGTTCAAATCAAATGTTCAATGACATATATATATATATATACAGATTCACTCATTGATAATGATGGAACAGAAAAAGTATAGGAATATCTAAAGTTAACTTTTGACATGCTTTTCCCATTCAGTTCTGATTAGCCACCCCCTTAATTTATTTGGCAATTATGGATTTATAGTTGTATGGAATCTGAAGGTCCAGTGAAGCCTGATGTTAATCCAGTTTATTCTTGAATGTGATCACATTTGTTGCTGTTACTTTAAGCTCTCTGGTAGTGTTCCAAATGTTCACTATATATTCATAGTTAGAAAAAGTTCTTTCTGGTAGTTTTAGCTCTTTGTGGCAAGAGTTTTTTGAGTTTCCTCTAAAACTTTCCTTGGCTGACACACTATCCCATTGTCTAAGAATATTATTGGTATCCATATCATATACTCCTCTTATGCGTTGAGATGCGAGTGTTGGTAGATTCAATGTAACTTATCATTCCATGTTTGCAAGATCCTTCATTCCTGGGAACTGTTTTGTTGACCTTCTCTGGACACCTTCAATCTTTTCTATGTTTTTCATTTTGTATGATGATGAAAGAGAGCTTGCAAAATCCAAACGGGTCCTTACCAATGACAATCTAATTAAAATCTAGATGGTCATTCTCACTACGTTACAAAAACATCTAACGACATTGCATAAGGGGTCACATTCTGCTGACCTTTGTTATCTCAATATTTCAGATAGAATTGTCAATTTTTCAATGTCATTGATCTCACCCATTCATCACATCATGCATCTGAAGCTAACCATTTCAGTACAGCATGTATGACTGTATGCTTCATTGGATGAAATAACCTAAAACAGATCGACAGATTATGCAAGCTATACACTCAAAGTCATGCTATTTTGCACATACGAAATTCACTTTCAAGATTCTGTAAGCAGTAATTTAATTGGTTAATGCACAAGGTTATCCTGATGTGACCCCTTATGCGATGTTGTTAGATGTTCATGTAACATAGTGAGAATGATCATCTAGCTTTTAATTAGATTGTACCAATGTTTGCCCATCCGTATGTTGAAAAGTTCTCTTGAGCAAGGCAAACATGGAATTGGTCTTATTTACCTTTTCACTTGGGTGATCTTCAGAGGTGAGTTTTGAGTCCAATGTTACGCCTATATCTTTCTCCTTATCTGTTAGTGTCAATATCTGGTTATTTATGGAGTCAATGTGGGTCTTCCTTTATCCACATTTCATACATACATGTTTTAGGATGCACTTGCAGGAGTCATTTCTTGCTGAATTTTTCCAAAGTAATAAATGGTATTTTGGGACTTTGGACAAATTTCCAACCCACAGTACATATGAAAACAAAAGAAAACACACTCTTGGTAAAAGAATAGCCTTTATAACATGACAAATAAAATATATATAAAAAGACTGGTAACAGTCTACATAATAGTATCAATAGACATGTACAACTGTCAACTGATGATAAAATCTACATTGAAACCACTGAAAGTTTAAATAAATGTATTATGGAACAAGCATTGCCTAACATGTCACTTGCTAATTTTGTCCAAAAGTGGAATGTCTTGATATGTATTGCAAAACTGTGCAGTTATGGCAAGACAGTTCACTACCAAAAGTCTATAAGCTCCAGAACTTCTTGAATGCACTTGTTGTCCAACTTAACTTGCATACCTGTATAGAGAATACAATGTGGATATTAAAACAATGAAAAACAGATGACACATATTATTCAATCTTCCTTCTAATTTCTGTCTAACAGATAGTGTGTAGGACTATATCACAGATTAAGAATCTAAATAATGACACTCGGCTTGTCCTTTATATTGAGCTATGATCCCTAAACAAGAGATCCCAGAGGGATCTTAGCGCCCACCAACTTATTGATGGTGGGCTACAATGATTTCAAATTGGCTGTTAATTTTTTGATTACTTACATACATGTTCTTCTTCTCTAAAATAATTTAAGGTCAGCGATTCTTTTTCTTTTCCCTCTTGTTTTTCTTTGAGCTAGACACATGCTGTGAATGCTGTCCACTGATCTGTCCAGCATTTAGTTGTTTTAAATCTTCTTCACTGTCCTAAACAGAAAAAAAACTTTGTATTGTATTACTGTTATTCCGATCCCTACAATTAATGCATAATATGCAGGCCATGTTTTTAAGTTCTTCCGAGTTTTCTCTGAATTACTCTTTGAAATTTACCAGAATAAGTTAAATATACTAAAATATTAAAAATTGAAATATCTTTATTTGTTCTTTAAATCAGGAAGTATGACTTGTATGACTAATATTCAAGGGGATAAATTTACAAAAATAATTAAAAAAAATATAAATAAACAGAAAATAATACAAAACATCACAAAGATTTAAATTACAATATTATATATTGTTTATGAATTCTAAATATTTTTAACTTCGTTAATATCAAATGATGAATTTTTGCTACTGACTTTTTATACATTTCACTGAAACGCATATAGTGTGTGTGGGGCAAGTAGAAAGTGCATTCAGAAAGTGGATTTCTGAGCTCTACTTGCAAATTGCAACCCCAGCACAGGAGATGAATTGTCTTTCTTAAAGATCCTATGCTCATAACCATGCATGAATATCAAGATTATCATGCACTAAATAGACCCAAGTTGCAGAGACAAATATATACATTGAATCATTGTATCTTGCCAATGTTTTTCTTCACAACTGATAGACCAACCATTTATACAACATTGGTTCCCCTTCAACTAAGGATGCTTCAGACCAAATGTAGAGAAGGAGTTTAACCAATTTGGTGTATATTTCCTCTTTAGCCTCACCCCTCAGGCCCCTAGCTGGCCAAACCCACTGTTTATACAAAATTGATTCTCCTTTACCCAAGGATGCTTCAGACCAAATATGGACCAAATCCTTTCATTCCAACTGAAGAAAAATGATTTTTAAGTAATTGCTAAATTTCCCCTATTGGGCCTCGCTCCTCAGATCCCTAGGGGTGCACGTGAGACCCACTGTTTAGTGTTTACACAAAATTTGTTCACCTTCACTCAAAGATGCTTCGGACTATACTTACAGAATAAAACACCAAGATATAGCACTAAATAGGTCTGGGGTCAATAAATATCTCATTTATCCATATATGTAAGGTAGGTGATATGTCACACCCAATTTTATTGTATTTGCACCAAATTCTTAGCTACACCAAACGTTGTCAGAAAATTCCACGTTTTCATATAGGAATATTAATGCACTCTGGTCCTACACCAGACATGGTGTCAGGGCCAGAGTAATCTAGGGCTGATCCTAATATATCTACGATAACGTAACGTTAGCTCTGGACGACGGATGGACAATTTCTGACAGATGGTCGTGCCGGACAGCAGTGTAGGCATGGTATGAATATTCGTTCTAATCCTAATACAGCTCGAGCAAATCATTATAAAGCGTAATATGTGTCAAAACAAAGGTTGAAAATTGAGAGAGGGGATGCCGAGACAAACAAAATTTTACGCCGACTGGACTGACAAAATCATTATTCATATAATGGTAACGTCGCGTAATATGTGTCAAAAAGACTGCTTGAAAATTGAGAGAGGGGATGCTGAGATAAGAGGCTCGAGATAAACAAAATTTTATGCAGGCCAGACTGACAAAATCATATAATGGTAACCTACGTAGTGTAATGTGTCAAAAAGACTGGTTGAAAATTGAGTGAGGGGATGCTGAGACAAACAAAATATTACGCCAGCCGGACTGATAAAATCATGGTAACGTAACACCCCCAACCCACACCCACCCGGTCAAATTGTAGTCTCGAAATAATGTGCCAGTAGGAAAACTCGATTAGCGAGAGTTCATATCGATTGTTTGACATTCTAAAGTATCACCACTTTCGTTTACCTTATCTTGTTCACTTTTTGGTATAAATATAACGGCAAACACACAAACGAGTTGAAACAACGCTCCTAGAAGAAGCCCATAGTGTAAAACATTTTCAAACAACGTTGGTTCATCAATTTCGATCGCCATCTTGGTTTTTGTTTTCAGGTTTTGCGACATGAGATTATTTTCATAATATCACTTTTTATTTTTGAAAAAAATATCTATTTAATCATTCATGTAGAATTTGTATAGAGATACAAGTGTGTAATATAATTTTGAATATAGGAGCAATCGTTGTCACTGATATTACGACAAACTTATATTTTACGATGATTTCCGCTTCCGTGTTAATTAAATTCGTCCAATCAAAAAACGCTTACATTTGCAGCGACATCTGACGTTCAGCTTTTGAAATACAAGTGGGAAATACAAACAGGTGGTTGAATGTCATAAGTTGGTAATATTAATCAGGTATGTTTTTGATAACTGACATGTATATTTCTCTTTGCAAGTTATCTTTTACCGATATCATTTACGTATACCACCTGTTTGCGTTAAATCCTTACCTCTATAACTTTCACGACCCACCTTGTTCTTGTTCTTTATAAATTATATTCCTCCATACATCTGGAGAACCGTGGTAAATGGGTGGTGGCTTCGGATTTTATCAGCAAAGTCCTTCAAGAATATATACACTATCTACATGCTTATCATAAACTTGAACTGAAATTGGGGAATTTAGGCTGACCACGTATGCGTGAGCAGTGACCACACTATAGAGTTATTGAAGATATCTATGTATTCTATGGAGAGGTCGTATGGTATTATATCAAGGCTAAAAATCCTATATTCAACTACAGGAGAGCTCCCTTCATGATCATTTAACATGAGGCAATGCACATTCCTATATACACTGATATCTGGATAGTTCTTGACTATATAGGCACATCTTAAAGAAAGTTCATGACGTCGGTACCGTAAACCTATATAACAATAACCATCAAGGTATTCTAGATTGGAAATATGTACTTATGAGAAAACGATCATGGTGACGATAGTGTTGCAACACGAAACTGGTGTAAGGCATAACACAGACCCCTTGAGAGGGATTCTATCTGTCTCTGTAATTAGTGCCTTTGGTATGAAACGAACAATCCAGAATGATTTGTAGGGTAAGCTCACTTGTAACACACAGGTTTGGAACATCTGACACTTTACACATGATACAGTTAATAATTGAATTCATCAGCCCTAGATATCTGGCCCGAATGTGATTTGATGTCGGTTAAAGCAGCAAAAAATGGTGTCTATAATCTTCATATCCAGAGTGACTCATGGACATGTTCCCGAAACTTCGTACTGGTTGAATTTTGATCTGTTGGATTGAAGAATGTATATGTGTCTGCCACAAGTTTTGCCTTTACTGCTGCTTTGTTGACGTTCAGGGTGACATGCCCAGCACTTTCCCAGATATTGTGTGGTTTGAGTGTAGAGTCAGAAGGAAGATTTGGGTGTAGATAGCATAGTTTGGATTTTGAGGCCGACTGTTATGAGTTTCTCAATCCAGAAGCGCGAGATGGTGCTTGTGACTGTTTTTTCCACCTCTAATAATGTAGGCTAACTGATCAAAGGGTTAAATGATAACATGGGATTGGATATAATGCATCAGGCTCTGCCATTCTGTGTGCGTCGCAGATCAATATATTTTACTTAAATTCACCCAAACCTTCGAGTCAGTACACGCAGGCATGTCTACTGTTTAATGTTAATCCGAAGGGTTCTGATGTTGACAGGGGTCATGAGCCATATATAGGCTCATAAAAATTCTTAATGGCCCATAGAAATTTAAAAGTCGTACAGACAAAAACCGTATGGCTTATAAGAATTTTGAAAACAGTGGTAATTATATTAATGGCCCATACTTAAACTTAGTCTTGTCTTGGAGGGCAACCAGCATTTGGTGGTCAATCGTATAAAACTAGTCCTGCATCCCATTCCTCTAATGATCTCCAACAAAGACCACACTAGACCTATTGTGTAGGAAGCAGTGTTCTATTTGCCTTGTTTGTGATGGAATCAATTTCTTGGCTGCATTTCAATTTGCTTTAAAAGGCAGTTTGGACTGCAAATTTGTCGGGCAACCTCAAATACTTGATCCAAAATCAAAGGGAAAGCACATAAATTTATGTAAAATTCAAGAGACACTGAATTTTCATATCTGTACTGCACTTGTATTACATTTGTACAACTGTTATATATATCAGAATAGCGATGCCATTGTATTTATTTTTTTACAAATAAAAAAAAATTTAAATCTTGTATGTTGTACTGTATACTAACTTTTTCAGGTCCTGTATTATCCACATGTGAATGGTTTAAAACCCTATTGCCTGAATGAAATTTTCTCAGAATGGAAGGTAATAACACATGTTACATTGTTAATTATGATAACAGTACTGATCACAATGATGAAAAATAGATAGATGTATGAAGAAATGTAATTTAAAAATTTTCTGGATACTGGTGAAAACAATACTTCAAATTATTGTATGAAAAACATTTGTATTTTAAAACTTATAATTTCATCATAACCATCTGTCAAAGATGCTAATTGACTTGCAGGGCATCCAGTTGACCCTTGACTCTTAGTGATTTCATGAGTCAAATCACCTTTTCTCAGAAATATGAAGGGTCAAAATATTATGTCAAATAGACATGCTCCTTCAAACTCAAGAGTTAAATCTGATTTTGGAGAGTCGTAAACATACTCTCAAGGGTCTACTGGATGCTCTGACTTGCATGCAAATCTGATAATCAATCAGCACCTCAATTATTTGAATTTTCAATTTTGTTTTAGCTTACCTTTTAAAGTAATACCTATCTGAAGATTCACTAAAAGCAATTTTCAGGACACCTGACCTAAAGGCATTGTGCTCCGTCCATCGTCGTCTGCTGTGTGCCATTAGACTTTTACTTTCAAAATGCTACCCCATACTTAACCCTAAAGTGGATTACTACCAAATTTGGTATGAAAGATCATTGGGTGAGGGCGATCATATTTTAAATAAATGAGGGTGGTCCAACCCTGGCGACAGAGGGTATAAGGCCCCAAAATGGTAACATGGTTAAAATTTTGCTTTAAGATGCTACTCTTCTTTTAAGCCAAAATGGATAAAAACCAAATTTGATCTAAAACATACCTGGCTGTGAACAGACAAGTTATGGTAATGATGCTGGTTTGAACCCTTCAGATTGAGGTGTGTGTGTGTCCCTGCTGTAAGTGTTTGTCAGATAACTGTTTAGGCCAATTGGGCCTCTTGTTTTCTGTTTGGTTCAGATTATAATTAGCACAATGCTGTATCACAAAATCGGGGCATCCAGTTGACCATTGGTTTTAAGCAATTTCAGCCTGATGTGATTCATTATAATTAGTATTTGACTTCCGTTATCATCTGACGTATTGAGCTGTACATATAAACTATGTTATTTCAGACGAGCTGGCTTTATTGGTGGATGTCACTGTTCCTCCAGAGATGGACTCTCCTTTAGATTTTTCACGCCCTATCATCAGCAATCAAAGTCCGCGGGTGTCTTCTAAGCTAACAGAAGATACTAGCAACAAGGAAAATGCAGATGCTACTATAGGTAATCATCAGATTTTGTAAGTTCTGTGTAATTATGAAAAATGATAATTAACAGTCAATATATATACATATATATGAACCTTGAAAACAATTACAAAACTGCTGTTATACATGTAAGACTCTCCTTTCACCAAGAGTCTAATTTCCCAGTCGGACGTCAAAAGGTACAGGGGACCTGTCTAACTAGGTGTTTTCCCTGGGTGTTCTGATTTCTTCTTAAAGTGATACCTCTTAAACAGAATTCTCCAAAAAGATAAAAGAAAGTACAGAATTAGTAACATAGTAATGATCTTAGAAAAGATTATATATCTCCTCTTAGAATAAAATATGCATATTACTTTAGTATTGGTTATTCACGTACATGTTGTTATTCTGAAACCTTGCCAAAAATTTACATACATATATTTATCAGTGCATCACCTACGGGCACTATGCATTGTTCTGTACTTGCAATTGGGTCACTGTCATTTTAAGGTCAAATGCCAATTGAGTACAATGTCCAATATTCAGGGTAAAAGTAGAGACATTTTTTTACTTTTGTTTTATTTACCAGGTATCCCTATATTTGTTATGATTTTCTGTTAATTTACTGAATTGTACGATTAACCAGGTGTAGTTTTTGTTATCTTTGTCTAATAACCGTTGTCATTGTTTACATTATTTGAATTATTTCAGACTCTATTGAGATTGAGCGAAGTGATGAAAGTGATCGCCGCCACAGCCTTACTCTGTCCACTCCAGGAGCCCTTCATCAACGCATATTAAGGGATGTCACTGAGAAGTCCATCTGTAGTAATGCTGTGTCTAGTCCAGGTATACCTGTTTTAAATTGGTAACTATTCCAGGTATTTCCAATTATAAGGTCAAAGAAAACGATGTCTGATATGATCTTGGAAATCACATTTGTCTATAGATAGAACAGAAAAGAGTTCCATTTTAACATAAACGTTGGAAAACACGTTCTCTGGTCTAAAGAACAGATGGCATGGTTTACAATTTACAGGAATATTCAAGTGTTGTTTAAGCCTAATATATGATAATGAATAAATATCTTCATCTGGAATATTTTTATGACTGAATATTTTACCGTTTCCACAGCCTTGAGTATTCTGCTATGAGGTATAGTCTGTTTCATAAAACTTCAGAATAACGAATCTTAATAAGGATGTCCCCACTTGCAATGACCAGCGCCCTTATTAGGTCATATACTGTACCTGTTTTAATGGTGGAACTTTTCTAGGAATACAGGAAGACTAGTCCCTGTTACTGCTGTGCATGTCATGTTAAGGTACCAGAAGTCTCAAAACATTTCCAATTTATAACTCTGTATGATTTTGTTTTGTTTAACATCCTATCAACATGTATGATCATTTAAGGACAGCTTCCCCTGGTGCGAGATGCATGCATGTAGAGTATGTATGTGTGTGTTTTGGGAGGCAGCTGTATGTACGCTTTATCTCCTTATATGATAATGCAAATCTCGTGGTGATTTTATAGTGCTACTCTCTGAAGCATAGTGCAGAAAACACTCAGCAGGACAACTCATCTGGTTGTCAATGAATTGAGCTGGGCAATTCTTTATAAAAAAAACTTCGGGTTCAGTAGCTATACATATAGGCCATTGAACCATTCTTTTTAAGAATTTTTAAGAGACATGGCTTGGCAATTATGTGCTGTAGGGTTCAAGGCCTGTCAGGGCACTAGTCATAAAATTGTCATTTTTCATCATTTGCATTACTATGTTATATAGCTAATTATCACCACAATATATCATATGCACTATGTGTAGCTAATTCAAAGGTTGATATTTGAATTTCCTGTCGTAGTTATACTGTGTTGAATACATGTGTATGTAATATGTGTACAATTCACATCCATGTATGTATATACATTGTGATCCAAATATTCATATCATCTAATAAACTATTTGTCACTGATCATGTCATGCATGGTATTGGGCTGACCATCCCTGCGCCATTGAAACATTCTTTTTAAGAACGTGGATGTGGCACAATGGTATAAGATGCAGGTATTTCTGGCTTGGCAATTAAATTGCCTGTAAATTGTGAGTTCGAGGCCCGGTCAGGGCAAGAGTCATAAAGTTGTCCTCCTTTGTAAAACCAAATACATTTCACTGGTGCAGCTAATATTTTGATTTTTTTCACTCGTGCTGCACCCTCGTGAAAAAGTTCAAAATATTTACCCCATCATGCAGTATACTTGGTATTACTGAAGACATTGTTAGATATGTATCCTCTATATAATATTATATAGCCAGTCTTCAGAATACCTCCTATTAGAATATTACTGTCAGTGGTAATGTTCCAGTGGTATCAGTACAAATATTTATTGACAATTGTGTTTCTTCCATTGTTTCAGTTATTTCCATGCTTGAAGATGAGATATTTGATTTCGACTTTGCCTTATCACCAGCTTCCAGGTAATTTAATATTAATAGATATAACAATCTTGACAGAAATAACCAACAAAATGAAAATATTGAGATTTATTGACAAAAGTTTCTACACATTAATTTTCAAAATCCCTATAATTTGTAAAAAAAAAAGTAGTTGAAGACAGAGCAGCAACTACTCAGACTTACAACAGAGAGGCATTGGTCACATCACAATTGAAATTAATTCATTCTGTCTTCACACGCAACCTGATTAGCTTATGTGAAATTGTCCATTCGAGGGACAAAACTTTCTTCACAAGTGTAATATTTTAGTAAAAATTGTAATAAGTTGGTCAACACTGTCATTATTTAAGGTACAAAATCATCTGTTAAATGTGTATCTTCTCCACAGAGTTTTAGACTGAACAAGAAAATTATTACAGTTAAATTGTGTTGATAAAACAACAATCTCCTACCTTAAATGACTATAGGTGTTGATAGATAGGACAATAAACAATACCAAACTTCTACCTACCAAGTGATAATCTATTTCAGTCATGTTATAACTTACATGAGGTACAATAATAATATAGTTATGGTTAAACTCCCGAAATCTACATTATTGAAAGATGTTTATAACTATTTGTAACACACAGTGAAATGTTCTAATGAAGACATGTTTTTTTCTGGTTGATGAAGACATTGTTTTATGTTAGATGAAGCCATGTTATTTTTTATCATAACACACGTTACTCCTAATTTACTGTCAGTAGATCTCTAGAGCACGGTAAAGAGGAGGAAGAGGATGAAGAGGAGGTATTCTTTGGACCCGTGGGATTTGCAGAGAGATGTATGGCTCAGTCTGTAGGACCAGAAGTGAAACCATTAAGTCCACTTAATGCAAGTCAAATAGCAGAACTTGTCAAGGAGGCTGCGCTAGTCGCTTATAGACTAAAGACAGATTGTAAAAGTTCCTCGTTTAACGACAGTGATTCTCCCCCTAAAAAGCGGCATTCTCGTAGTGGAACATTTACGATGGACAACAGCCCTCTTAAACTATTATCTCTGCCTATCATAGAGTCTGATCATGAGGAGCCGAGCCCCGCTGTGGCTGTAAAGAATCCTGACAGTTCAGACACAAGAAATGGAAACACTGTCACTAAGGGTAACAAAGAAAATCTGATTCAGCAGGGGAGAAAACTTTTAACACCAAATGGGACAAAGTCACGAAGATCAGGAGTTGTACCTCCAGCTAACAAGGCTAAGAAAAGTTTACAAGGGGTAATTGTTAAAAATATGAATTAATTGACTCACAGTTAAACTAAATTGTATAGCTATTCTGAGATATTTATAAAACTTTTTGTTTTTGTATCAGTTTACCATGAAAATACTTCTCATTGGAATTGTATGTAATTTATGAATTTTTACCTATAAAATATGTTACAAAGGTTTCATTTGATGAAGACATCTATATAGGTAGCCAGCAGTATGTTCTATAAAAGATAAGCCGCAAACTGTCTGTTTTGTAAAATATTGGATAGTCTGAGATATGTAGCACCAAAGACTGTCCAATATTTCACATAATTGGCAGTTTTCAGCTTATATTTTACTTAAAACACACTCACTTTGTGTTAGTATCTGTTGAGTATGTGCGATCAACCATGAAGACTATTGATGACAATAGAGGACAGATTTGTCAGGTAGCATACTTAACATGGATGTGTATAAGAGCATGTAGAGTATGCTACATGACAGAACTGTCCTCTTACGAGTGTGTGAAGTATCTAAGAGTAAAATTTGATCTTATTTTAATTATTTTATAAAACAGTGTATTCCTTAATACTGTCCATGTAAATTTGAGTACTGTTAATCAAAATTGCAGAAATGGATTAAATTTGAATGATGTTATTGATTTATTTAAGGAAGTGATTACAGTATAAACACTGGGATTATGTCTGTCAGACATTGAAATGAAAGATATGTAATTAAACTGATAGATTTCAACAGCATATATCCAAAACGTTTTCATCAAGGATATAATATTACAGCTATACTTCTGGGATTATACATTAATCTATCAAGGGATGAAATGAAGGATATCGCTTAAATTGTAGAAGAAAATACAGGATTTCAACTGATTACTATTAATGCCTTCAGAATAATTATGGAAATTATACATTTACATTTGTATTTCACATAAAAAGAATGCTCGATGAATCAACTCTTCACAAGCAAGTTATAGTGTACTGGAAACCTGACTGGAGATTCCGAGAAATACTGATACTTGAATACTGAGTTACGTTTAGGAAATATTTGTTTTCACTTGTACATGTCATCCCATTGCCAATTAGCTGTTTTTAATTGTAAGGTCAGATGAAATGTGTGTTTTCTTCATAAACTTACCTGTATCTTTCGAAAATTAAGTTACCTGTATCTGTTAAATAAGTAACCTATGGCTGTCCAATAAGTTACATATAACTGACCAATAAGTTACCTATGGTATCCAATAAGTTACCTATGGCTGTCCAATAAGTTACCTATGGCTATCCAATAAGTTACATATGGCTGTCCAATAAGTTACCTATGGCTGTCCAATAAGTTACATTTAACTGACCAATAAGTTACTTATGTCTGTCCAATAAGTTACATATGGCTGTCCAATAAGTTACCTATGGCTATCCAATAAGTTACATATGGCTGTCCAATAAGTTACCTATGGCTGTCTAATACATTATCTTTATCAGTCCAGTAAGTTACCTATGACTGTCCAATGCTTGGTGTGCTTATTGGCCAACTACCAGTGATGCCTCGGTTTTCTGCTGGATAAAGTAACAACAAATTGATGACTTCATATAGCTGTGTTTAATTATTGTAAATTCCTGATCACTTGATAAAGAAAATCCTTTATAAAAATATTGTTGCACTTCACCTCAATACCAACAATACCAGATATACACTGCTTGATATTGATTGTGTTTCAGATATTTAAGACAAAACCCTCAGAGAAAAAACCTGATGTAGCGATATCAGCAGGAAGTGGAGTAGATGCATCAAGGCCTGATGTGAGATCGCGGACCAGCAACCCTGTACCTGTCATCAAACAGGCATTGACAAGCAAGGTACAACTGTTCATCTACTACACTTGTAGAAAGTGTATATAGTCAAAAAAGTTTATCCTATTGAAGCTTTCATAATTATGTCCTTGCAGGGGACTCAGCTCTTGATTAGAAACAATTAGATCTTTTATTTGACATTTCTTACACAATGAAAAAATTGTATGTGGAAATTATCCATATGATTAAAAGTATTCTGCAATTCAAGTACCCAGGTATGTACTGTCTCTGAATAAATTCAAACTTCAGGTGAAGCTAATAGTCAACTTAGATTTACAGATGTAGCTACATAGTGGAATCTACTGGATATCACGAATGAACAGCAGAAGAGTGAACATTAGAGGGATGTATTTTTGAGGGCTTATTGTACTTACATTTTTAGGTCACCTGAAAAGATGTCTCAAGTAACCTGTTCTAATCACTTTTTGAAACCGTTAAGGCCCATGAAATGTCAGGATGACCTATTGCCTTTGTACTTCATCCATTGTCATGCGCCATGTGTAAACTTTTCTCATTATGGACTTCTTCTCAGTTCCACTTGTGGGATTCAGCTCAAACTTGTCTGAAATGATCCTCTGGTCAGTCCAAAATCAAAAATGGTCACCATGGTAGCCGTCTTGTTTTTTTTGTCTTTTTAAACATTGCTCAAGTTCTGTCAATGGGATTAAACTCAAACTTGCCTGAAATAATCTTGAGATGTTCCTGACAATGTTGTTAGTTCCAAGGTCAGTTTAAATTCCAAGATGGCCACTTTTGTTGCCATTTTGAAAATCACATTTTAAAAACATCTCCAGTTCCATCAGTTTGATTTAGTTTAAACTTTCCAGGAATTATAGAGAGATGGTCCTGATCAGGTGTTGTTTGTTATCTTTTTAAACTGATACAATTCCCACATGGAATCCTAGATGTTCTCAATACCACTTTACTGCTAGTGAGTTCTCACATGGAATCCTAGATGTTCTCGATACCACTGCTAGTGAGTTCTCACATGGAATCCTAGATGTTCTCGATACCACTTTACTGCTAGTGAGTTCTCACATGGAATTCTCGATGTTCTCAATACCACTGCTAGTGAGTTCTCACATGGAATCCTAGATGTTCTCAATACCACTGCTAGTGAGTTCTCACATGGAATCCTAGATGTTCTCGATACCACTTTACTGCTAGTGAGTTCTCACATGGAATCCCTAGATGTTCTCAATACCACTGCTAGTGAGTTCTCACATGGAATCCTAGATGTTCTCAATACCACTTTACTGCTAGTGAGTTCTCACATGGAATCCTAGATGTTCTCAATACCACTTTACTGCTAGTGAGTTCTCACATGGAATCCTCAATGTTCTCAATACCACTTTACTGCTACCGAGTTCTCACATGGAATCCTAGATGTTCTCAATACCACTTTACTGCTAGTGAGTTCTCACATGGAATCCTAGATGTTCTCAATACCACTGCTAGTGAGTTCTCACATGGAATCCTAGATGTTCTCAATACCACTGCTAGTGAGTTCTCACATGGAATCCTAGATGTTCTCAATACCACTGCTAGTGAGTTCTCACATGGAATCCTAGATGTTCTCAATACCACTTTACTGCTAGTGAGTTCTCACATGGAATCCTAGATGTTCTCAATACCACTGCTAGTGAGTTCTCACATGGAATCCTAGATGTTCTCAATACCACTGCTAGTGAGTTCTCACACGGAATCCTAGATGTTCTCAATACCACTGCTAGTGAGTTCTCACATGGAATCCTAGATGTTCTCAATACCACTTTACTGCTAGTGAGTTCTCACATGGAATCCTCGATGTTCTCAATACCACTGCTAGTGAGTTCTCACATGGAATCCTAGATGTTCTCAATACCACTGCTAGTGAGTTCTCACATGGAATCCTAGATGTTCTCAATACCACTGCTAGTGAGTTCTCACATGGAATCCTAGATGTTCTCAATACCACTTTACTGCTAGTGAGTTCTCACATGGAATTCTCGATGTTCTCAATACCACTTTACTGCTAGTGAGTTCTCACATGGAATCCTAGATGTTCTCAATACCACTGCTAGTGAGTGTATGCTACACTAGTACTAGGGTCCTTATAGTAAAATGACCCTAAGGCCCATGGGTCTATTGTTCGGTTGAAAATTTAGGTGAATTTTTAGACTTGATGATTTTGCGAAATTTGCTATTTGTTTTGCTCATTATTAACATAGGCCTCAATGTATGCAGAGTGTTGCCATACTATCACTTTATTAAAGTGGAGGTTTGTTTGATTGTTTTTGAAATAAAGATAAAGACATTTTAGTGAATTTAAGAGTTTGCCTTAAACTTTTGTACTGACTGAGGGACATTATGTATATATATACCTTTAAGTTATTATAATCACATGTGTACATAATTCTTATCATCTAATTGTATCTCTTTTACTTATTTACTTGAATGATTTCATACAATTTAGATACCAGACAAGAAGAGTGGTCTCTCAAAGCCAGTACAAAGACTCCAGCCTCCTAAAAGTCATTCTGCTGTTAAAGCCATAGATACTGTTACATCTGCAGCCACCACAGGGAGCAGACCTCCTCTTTGAAGCGATCTTTACAACCACCTAAAGTCTATACCAAAGAATCGGACCAGTCTACAAACATTTCTATAGATACATCAGCAAGTAAACCATTGAATAATTCTAATCGACGATCACTTCAACCCCCAAAAAGTTCCTTAGCTGTAAAAACTGACTTGTCTGCAAATAGGAGCATGACTACAACAATGAATCGCAGATCACTTAATACGGCTGTGAATGTAACGAGCAATAGATCCATCACTTCAGCATCGTCCTCAGACAAGGACAGTAAAAAGGTTTCCAGCAATAGTACAAAGCTGAACAGATCCTACACTATCTCAGAGCCCAAGTCGGCACAGACATCAAACATTCCAGGAAGTAAACGACCAGCATCCAAACTAAGCTTATTACAGCCTGGTCAGATCAAGAAAAAGACCCTAGCCATGCCTAATAACACCAAAGTATCAAATGGTCCAGTCAAGGCCATCGCTCCCACTGGGATCCAGTCACGCACAGGTTTGTGTAATTAAAACTTGAAAATCCCTGTTGCAGTAGAAATTTTCAACTCATCACTAGTCTTTTTTTCCCCATGTGATATTCCTGTATCATAATTATATATAATGTAATATGACATATCCTGTTGAATTTGTGTTCCAGCTTCAATTCTTAAAGTGTTGATCTGTGAAACAATGCATGAAGGTCTAAGTTAGTTAAATAAGGTCAAGCCTTTTATCATACAAAGTGAAAATAAAAGGTTCCATTGCTATTCTACCTACAGGCTTTTGTTGGTGATATATTTATTATCTCCCCCTGATGGAGATGGTTCTAACACTGCTGTCTTTGTGTGTGGTTATTTCCAGTGGAGAGGAAGCCCAGTGTTGGGGTAGGGTCAATCTCCTCTAGTCAGGATGTTTCTATGTCTACACCAATCAAAGTACAGAAGAATGTCCAACCTAAGCTCTTGTCAGACACCTTTACGGCCACACCCTCCAGTTCAGGGTAGGTATTACAGTATTTACTGTTTGGTTCTTGTACTCATTTGGTTACATTCAAAGATTTCTTGTTTATATTATTTATGGAACAAAAAATGACATGATACAGTTTAATTGTATTTGTACATTTATGCAAAACATAATCAAGGCTAAAATTTAAGAGAGAGAAATCTAGTGTGACAGAAGGGTTTCAGATGTATAATTTGGTATCTCAGGCGAAATGCTTGTAGATTGATTTCAGATAGAGGTACAAGTTCTGTAATAAGAATAAAAATCCTGCATCAGACCAATCCTACAAGGGAATACCAGGTGATTATAACAGTCAAACTTGGTTATCTCCAACTGAAATGAAGACCTTGCTTAACTCGTACAAAAAAAATTCAGCTCTGCCCGTAAAAAGTCTATATAAAATATACTTGGTAACCTTGATTATTCAGAAAATCTCAATGTCTTATCATGGCCCCATAGACTTTGAGGTAACAAGGTTTTCCTGTATATTGTGATCATTCCAGTGCTGATAATTTTAGCCAAGAAATTGTTTGTGTTTGAGTTTCTACCACAATACGCTGTGTTATTCCACTCTTAAGCCATTGTATAAATGTGCCGACTGTTGGATATCTAGGTCTTTTGATTGGTCAATAATTGGAACTTTGACCCAAGCTGCAATTGTTATTGACATCATCAATAATCGAATGACGTCACATCACCGGGTCCTGGCTGCACCTGTACACCTTATTTGCATACACAAAATAATACTTGGCCAGGTTTCCATTTCATTCAAGCCGGTATTATTGTGGTAGAAACAGGTCACACGACTCGTGATTTTTGGATATGGAATTTATTTCACACTCTTAAGTTATTTTTTTAAAGTTACAAAAGACACTCGCTAAAGTTTGTGTCTTTTGTAACTTTTAAAAAATAACTTACACATGTGTAAAATAAATTCCATATCCAACAACCACTCGTTGTGTAACTTGTATTTCTTAAATGCAGCAATATATCTTTTGATATTGCTAGGTTTTTATCGATTTGTTGATACATTTGAGTTGAGAGTTACTAATTATTCATTTCTGTTAATTTTGTATTGTTGAGATCAGCAGAATGAGGGTTAACAATTGAATTCTTTATGATTCTCAAAGAATCATTTAAATACTATGAACAACTTCACAGTGGACCAAGAGAGAGAAATACCCACTGCTCAATGACAATTTCTGCATGTGTTCTGTTGCAGAAGCTCTAGTAATTTCATGAGCAGTACTCCCGCCTCTGCCAACAAACGACGATCATGTCTACCGACACCCAACTCTTCTAGGACCAGTTCCATAGGCTCCATTCCTCCTCCCAGGTTTAAACTTAAGATATATATGTAGCTGCACTAAGTTTTGGGAACCTTAACTGCTCAATAGATATCTGGGGGACCCTAACTGCTCAATAGATATCTGGGGGACCCTAACTGCTCAATAGATATCTGGGAAACCCTAAATAGATATCAAGTAATTTATAAATCTATTCATGGTCCCTTGTAAACTTCAGATTAGGCTTTTAAGAAAATGCCATAGAAAATCTTTACTCAAGTGTCAAGTCAAATATTTACCCAACAAAATGACTCCAGGATTGTCAAACAAGGTAAGTGACAAATGGTATCCTATAATAAGCTGCATTTTCTCAGAATCCATTCCCTTTATTTCCTGGAGTGTAACTTTTTAACTCAGACAGGCAAACTAACAATACATAACTAATTATATTAGACCTTATAATGATATCAATCACAATTCACAGATACATTGTACAGTTTATTCTGTTATTCTTTCTTTGGTGTCGTTAAATTATGAATTACAATTTATGATGTGGAAAGGTATAAGGATCTTGCTACACAGTTGATAGTGATGTCACATTCTAGTTATCTGTATAAAGTTCATTAATATCATGATATGTGGATATGGATGCCAACAGGGACTCAACATTCCAACCTTGTCATGACATCCCAAATCCTAGATACCCAGACACTACACTCACAGGGTAGATTCCTACCATATAATAAAAAACTTACCCCAAAATTCCTGTAAAACAACAATGTAAATGCAACAATGATTGTAGCAGCTTGGATCACTTAGGAAACATACATGTTGATTATGATGGGACTGGGATATTCAGTTGATTTTGACCTTGTGACATATTATAAGAATATATGACCAACCGATCTAAAGTAAAAAATAAGAATCTTGAGTGCTTTAGGTAGAAAGTCTCAACCCTTGGAGAAAGTTCTTGACTTGCCAAACATTAATATTATTGAGATTCCTCTATCTTACCACAAAGAAAGTTAAATATTCTATTTTACATGCGAAAAGTAAGAAAATGATATAACTTCTCATAATATGTGTCCATTTTGAATTTGACAATTGAATTTTGTTATCGCAATTTTTCAGACAGTTCACTTTAGACCATTCTTAGATTTTATATGTAGTTCCCTTGTTATCCAATGCTTATCAGTAAGAGAAAAAAGGAAAAGAAGGGAGAAGTAGAGAAAAGTATAGAACCAATAAAGATCATTCAGTGGTGGGCGCCAAGATTCCTTTCAGATTTCTCCTTTTACAGCCCCCACTGGTATTAATTTGTGACAAGCCCTACATAGTTGTTATTTGTTTACAGCCCACTGTCCTTCAGAAGTGGTAGCAGCACGTCCTCATTTGGCAGTGTGAGTGACTCTCCCTTCACCACTGGGGGACGGGGCAGACGGTTGCCCAGGAAACAGAGTGTTGGAACAGTAAGTTTAATATCAAATGGGATGTTCCCCTCAAATTAGTATCTTTTTTGATATCTGGCTGGGTGGCGGATCTGATATGCTTGTTTGTACAGTTTGATATCTGGCTGGGTGGCGGATGTGATATGCTTGTTTGTACAGTTTGCACTGTTTTACGACATGTCTTTATTTTTCCAGTATGGTTGTCTGGACGATATCAATGAGAACTCCCCCAGTGCTCTGATGGTAAGTTTACAAACAATGCTATTTTATTCAGTGGTCATGTTTGATTACTTGACAATGAGTAAAATTGACTCTATATATATTCAGCCTGTACAGCCTCCTGTTAGATATGTCTCCCTGTAACACCAGCATGTACCACTTGGTGGTAAGTTTTACAACACAATCTGAACATTTGGTGTTTTAGGGGAGAGAGGAGAATACATGCATCAAAATATTGATTTTAAATACCAAGCAGGTTGGGTTGATTACTTGTCATTAGTTTTGAGTTATCTAATATGAAAGCCAAATTATTAATACCATACCTAGACCCCTAATGATTGTAATGGTGATACCAAACACTGGGGTGTCAGATTTAACCTGAGAGGTAAAAACATTAAAAAAAAAAACGCTCCAGAAAGTTTTGAGGTGGGTCATCAGGGTACAGCATTAGCTTTGTCATGGTTTCTCAATGCCTGCCAGAAAAAGTCAAACATACACAGGAAACCGGTGGAAGCTTCTTTTATTACAAAGGGACATGTCCCCTATCAGGCTACTATTATCACTGCCTTAATTATACAACATTCTAGTGTACGCCCTTAGAACATGACCCATTCTGTCAGCATGACAACAATCCTGATAATAGTTCAGAGATGATATGTTATTAGTCCATTGTATACACATACATGTTTGGATTACATATTATAGTGTTTATTTTATAATCTTTTCTAGGCTGCTTGTAAGATTTCGACAACCAATGCCTAAATTATGTATGTACAGTGCATTACTATATACTCCACACATAAGCTTCCTGCATGCTAAACTAGCTACTATTGACACACAAGTTTGAGCCCACTGAAGCGTCTCGTTAAAGGAGTTTTTCTACCCTCTGAAAGATAATGCTTTAAAACCTCATGCCATGGCTTTTCCCTTACGCTTCATGCTAACATACCTCGATGTGAATGTGTTGAAGTAAAGCTTGAATATACTACTGGGTTATGAGATATTTAGTTACCTGGTGTCGATGGATTGGGATGGGGGAATCTCTACACATTTACCTGGCTTCAGTTTCACAAAGCATTTAAAGATCATATGGGTGAATATAAACTGTCTGCTATTTATTCTATTATTAATTTATTAAACCTGTGGTCTGGACATCAATACTATCAGTAATCTACAAACTTACATATTCTATTATTAATTTATTTAAACTGTGGCCTGGACATCAATACTATCAATAATCTACAAACCTACATATTCTATTATTAATTTATTAAACCTGTGGTCTGGATATTTATACTATCAGTAATCTACAAACTTACATATTCTATTATTAATTTATTAAACCTGTGGTCTGGATATTTATACTATCAGTAATCTACAAACTTACATATTCTATTATTAATTTATTAAACCTGTGGTCTGGATATCTAACATATCTTTATGATATCCCATTATTAGTCCCCTAAGGGGGGGACTAGAGATTTCTTCTCTGTCAGTCCGTCCACTATGTTTACTGCACTTTTCCCTGCCAGGCTTCAAGGTATGTTGGTTGAAAGTTGGTATGTAACTTCAGTTTGAGTAGCTACAGATCAAGTTGGAGTTTCAGGGTTTTGGGGTTTAAGTTACTGTTACTGTTTATACCCAATGCAACAAAGTGGGAGTTGGGAGAGGCTATACTGGAATCAGGTTGTCTGTCCATCCGTGCCTCCATCTCCTGGCCTGCGAATGGTCGAAATTTAAATATCGTCCAATTTTAATGAAAATGTATTAGGGAACTGCGAATTCAACCATTTGAGTTTGGTTGCCATGGTAATCACAGAGGCTTCTGTTTGGTCATAATTAAGATTTTGTTTGATTTCTCTGCAAATTGGTTTATAGGGGTTTTAGGGACTGTAAATTCAGCAGCATGGGTTTCTTTGCCATAGAGACCACCTTTGCACATTCAGGAATATGGGAGGCATTTGGGAACCTTTTGTAATGGTTTCCCATTACAATTGGTACTTGTCATATAAATGCAATGTGATTTCAACTAAACTTACCAGCAATAACCCTTATACATTGTAGATATGTGTAATCTATAACAGGTAGAATTTACCCCCCCAATTTAGAAAGATAAATTGACCCGATCTTGGTTACAAGACTACAATTGATTTCATCATTGTACAAATAACCTCAATGGAGGCAGGGGGTTGGAGTTATGAATCGGGAACCCGGACAATAGTTCTAGTTTCAGGGAGGGCTGGTAGGGGACTTGCTTGTTATACCCCCGCAACAAAGTTAGGGGGGTGTACTGGAATCAGGTTGTCTGTCCGTCCGTCCGTCTGTAGACACATTTTGTCCGGACAACTCCTCCTAAACCGATGGGTCGATTCCAATGAAACTTTACACAAATATTAATAATCATGTGTAGATGTGCATGCCATTTTCTTTTTCTCAAAATTATGGTTGCTATGGCAACTGGTCACTATAAACAGGTTTGCCGATAAGAACCATAACTTTAAGTTTGTCCGGCCAACTCCTAAACCGAAGAGCCGATTTCAATGAAACTTAACACAAATATAGAGGACCATGTGTAGATGTGCATGCCACTTTCTTTTTCTCAAAATTATGGTTGCTATGGCAACTGGTCACTATAAACAGGTTTTCCGATAAGAACCATAACTTTAAGTTTGTCCGGACAACTCCTCCTAAACCGAAGGGCCGATTTCAATGAAACTTCACACAAATATAGAGGTAGATGTGCATGCCACTTTCTTTTTCTCAAAACTATGGTTGCTATGGCAACTGGTCACTATAAACATGTTTTCCGATAAGAACCATAGTTTTAAGTTTGTCCGGACACCTCCTCCTAAACCGAAGGGCCGATTTCAATGAAACTTCACACAAATATAGAGGACCATGTGTAGATGTGCATGCCACTTTCTTTTTCTCAAAATTATGGTTGCTATGGAACTGGTCACTATAAACATGTTTTCCGATAAGAACCATAGTTTTAAGTTTGTCTGGACAACTCCTCCTAAACCGAAGGGCCGATTTCAATGAAACTTCACACAAATATAGAGGACCATGTGTAGATGTGTATGCCACTTTCCTATTCTCAAAATTATGGTTGCTATGGCAACTGGTCACTATATTACTGGGTTATCTTAGTTAGCCTCTAATTAACAGTTCTAATTCACCATTGACTCGTGCAGATTGCGTGGGGTATTAGTCAGCCATCCTGGCGACAGTTATAGTTAATTTTAACGACATACAAATCGGGGAATAGAGATACATTACTTCCACCAGATGGGAGCAAGTACTCTGGTCAGGTTAGCCTATATACGTCCATCCTACATTACACAACCATTGGCACTTAACATGGAGAATGAAAGCACTATACGATATGTAATGTTAACACATAAGCTGTATATAATCGCGGCCTTGTATTGTTTACCTTCTGTTGGGTATGGTGGCTGGCTAGTGCTCATGATGTATAGCATTTACTTCTTGTAGTTACCTGTATTTATCCTGATTTCTCAGATAAGAATGTGTTTGTCATCCATTTATTTTAGATAAAGTAAAACATTTGCAGTTAGTTAATCCTTGTGAACTGGATTTGACACACACACACGATTAAGATAATAGCTATGGAATAAGTAATACACGTGTGAATGCTACAAAACTGTTTTGTTTGTACCAAAAATGTGAATGTTACAGTTGGAATATAGTGGTACTCTCTAGTCAGTGGAATGACTGGAATTATATGATCTGTGTAAAAATTGTGTCTTGTGCAGTTGTATTATGAGGTTAAATGTTAATTCTGACGCAATTAAACTCAGGGAGTATACTTCACATACAAAAAAATACCAGTAAATAATTAAATAATGTACTTCAAAAACAAAACAAGCAAAAAACACATAGACAAACATTCATACTGTGTATATTCTTATCAACATAAAGTATTATCTATTGGTATGAAAAAATTGATCTATGCAATTGGCTTGAATATATATGTTGAGTTGTTACAACAGAAATGTGTTATATCCTTTATTCTGTGTTGTTGCCTTGCAAACATGTGTGATGTCATATCCTTGATTCTGTGTTGCCTAGGTAACAGATGTGTATGATGTCATGTCCTTAATTCTGTTTTGTTGCCTATGTAACAGATGTGTATGATGTCATATCCTTGATTCTGTGTTGTTGCCTAGGTAACAGATGTGTATGATGTCATATCCTTAATTCTGTTTTGTTGCCTATGTAACATGTATATGATGTCATATCCTTGATTCTGTGTTGTTGCCTATGTAACAGATGTATATGATGTCATATCCTTGATTGTGTTGTAGCCTAGGTAACAGATGTGTATGATGTCATATCCTTAATTCTGTGTTGTTGCCTAGGTAACAGATGTGTATGATGTCATATCCTTGATTCTGTGTTGTTGCCTAGGTAACAGATGTATATGATGTCATATCCTTAATTGTGTTGTAGCCTAGGAAACAGAGGGTGGTTAATACCCCTAACCAGCCCCAGCAGAAGAAGATATCTAAGTGGTCTCCAGTACGGAAGGCTAAACCCCTGTGTCTGGATGAAGCGGTAACCCAGTGTACCAAGCGAACATATAACCGATAGATTGTTATGAAATATTAGGGTGGTGGAATAGACATCAAGGGAGAAAAATATACAAAAATATGTTTACTACGTGTTAATATCTTCTTAGGAATTTATACATATATGTATACAGTAGGCCGTAGGATCTGTGTAATGATCCGTTTTACTGTACTTCTCACCAGTCTGCCATTTAATCAGTTTGATATAATTAGTATATCAAAGTCATTAGTACCATTAAATAATCAGATCTATTATTTTTTCAATAACTGAAATCTAACCAGAGTTATATATATGATTATGATTTGCGTGTTAGTAATTTTCAGTACCTGTACCAATAAGAAAACATCATTTATTATGTTGCTAGGTTGTTAACATTCAGATCAGATGATCATTTGATTTCAAACATTTCTGTGTTGTTTTTCTTACAATTTCTTACTTTAATTTTTCTTCCTTTTTTTTTTTAAACTGAACTGGAAATATAGATCTCCACTATAAGCAAGAAATTGTATGCAGTAAAGATGTGTACAATGTAATTAAATGAGCTAGTATATATTGAAATGCAGAAATCATAATTTGTTAAGATAATTAACCATAGATATCATGTTATTCAAACAAAATAAAATTTATTTTAGATTAACCCCTAATAATGATTGTCATTTTTTTTTTCAAATATTTAAAAAAAAAAGTTAAACAGTGAAAACAAAATTTGTTGAAAAAAATTATTTTCAGACTTTCTGGAGCATGCTTATTTAATGCCTGAGAATATCAGCTGTTCACTCGTCACTTACCTGTACACAGGTGTGTACTATAACTTGTTTGTATAGAGATTAGTGATATGCCTGGTTTAACACCCACAGGGTATTTCTACAATCTGGACTTCCTTGGAGCCTAAGATAACTCCAGGGATATATATTTACATTGTGTATCTTTCGAACAAATACATTGTGTATCTTTCGAACAAATAAAAATTTTTGTTTTTGCTTTGTACACTAGTTCAGGCACAAAACAGTTTGTGTTGTCAAGGCTGTAATGAAGGTGTCTTGTCCAAGCAGATAGATATCAATCAGTAGTTAATAAGATACCTTCAGGGATATGGAAGGTCTACAGGTTTTTTCCTGTAATACACAGCAATAACAGTTTTAAAGAATCAGCTTTTTAATAGTTACTGTTATTTCCATTTTTAAATTTAATTGGACAAATTAATCTTGGTTATCTATGATCAATGATGGTTTCATTATAACACAAGAACTTTCGAGAGTTTTCATTTCAGGTTTCTTCTCTGTCTGTCCTACATCACACACATGTAACCTCATGTCCATCCTACATCACACATATGTAACCTCATGTCCATCCTACATCACACATCTGTAACCTCATGTCCATCCTACATTACACATATGTAACCTCATGTCCATCCTACATTACACATATGTAACCTCATGTCCATCCTACATTACACATGTGTAACCTCATGTCCATCCTACATCACACATGTAACCTCATGTCCATCCTATATTACATATATGTAACCTCATGTCCATCCTACATTACACACATGTAACCTCATGTCCATCCTACATTACACATATGTAACCTCATGTCCATCCTACATTACACACATGTAACCTCATGTCCATCCTACATTACATATATGTAACCTCATGTCCATCCTACATTACACACATGTAACCTCATGTCCATCCTACATTACATATATGTAACCTCATGTCCATCCTACATTACACACATCTAACCTCATGTCCATCCTACATTACACATGTGTAACCTCATGTCCATCCTACATTACACACATGTAACCTCATGTCCATCCTACATTACACATGTGTAACCTCATGTCCATCCCACATTACACATGTGTAACCTCATGTCTATCCTACATTACACATGTGTAACCTCATGTCCATCCTACATTACACACGTGTAACCTCATGTCCATCCTACATTACACATGTGTAACCTCATGTCCATCCTACGTTACACATGTCCATCCTACATTACACATATGTAACCTCATGTCCATCCTACATTAAACATGTGTAACCTCATGTCCATCCTACATTACACATGTGTAACCTCATGTCCATCCTACATTACACATATGTAACCTCATGTCCATCCTACATTACACATGTGTAACCTCATGTCCATCCTACATTACACATGTAACCTCATGTCCATCCTACATTACACATATGTAACCTCATGTCCATCCTACATTACACACATGTAACCTCATGTCCATCCTACATTACACATGTGTAACCTCATGTCCATCCTACATCACACATGTGTAACCTCATGTCCATCCTACATTACACATGTGTAACCTCATGTCCATACTACATTACACATAAGTAACCTCATGTCCATCCTACACTACACATATGTAACCTCAAGTCCATCCTACATTACACATATGTAACCTCAAGTCCATCCTACATTACACATATGTAACCTCATGTCCATCCTACATTACACATGTGTAACCTCATGTCCATACTACATTACACATATGTAACCTCATGTCCATCCTACATTACACATATGTAACCTCATGTCCATCCTACATTACACACATATGTAACCTCAAGTCCATCCTACATTACACATGTAACCTCATGTCCATCCTACATTACACACATGTAACCTCATGTTCATCCTACATTACACACATGTAACCTCATGTCCATCCTACATTACACATATGTAACCTCATGTCCATCCTACATTAAACATGTGTAACCTCATGTCCATCCTACATTACACATGTGTAACCTCATGTCCATCCTACATTACACACATGTGTAACCTCATGTCCATCCTACATTACACATATGTAACCTCATGTTCATCCTACATTACATATGTAACCTCAAGTCCATCCTACATTACACATTTGTAACCTCAAAGGTGGTCAAAGCTCTAGCAGCGTCATTCCTTGAGGGATTTTGTTCAAACTTCACACAATGATAAAAAAAACCATAATATCTCCAATAGATTCACGTTTTAGGGTTTTTGGGTCAAGGTTACAGGGAGCTGGTAGGGGACATGTATTGCTTTACCCAGTATGCTTGTTAGTCCCCCACTAGAAACGGGAAGGGGGGTATAGTTCGTGTTATGTCAGTCCATTCTTCACACAAGCATTTTATACTAGGGGTATGTGTTCACCTAAATGAGGCAGTGTGTCGCTTGCCAAAAGTTGGTCACTCTAACCAACACATATATTATCGGGCTGATTTCACACCCTAGAATGGTCAATATCATAGATCAAATTAGTCACATTGCCTACTTGAATTTTTTTGTCTTCATGTCTGAATCCCGATATAAAATTAGTGATAATACTAAAATTCATACCACCAAATGCAATAAAATACTGAATATGTGTCACCCGATCCAATTTCATGATAAATGGACACCACTTATCAGTAAATATCCATCAGATTTATTATCCTCTGTGCATTCTTGACATAATTTCGCTTTCAGTGGGGGACTGTACTTCACTGAATTCACTTGTTTAGATTTGAATTAGACAGGAAAAAAGAATTGAACAATTTATATATTTTCTTTTACCATAAACAGCATTATAACTACATTAAATTTCTCAAACATACTTTGTAGTTACAAAAATTTACTGCTGGTACATCTTTTTCCATATTGTTAGTAAAATACTTTGGTGAATGTTCCACTTCAGATTATCATCGGATCATTGATTGAAGAAGTGGTTTTGAATTATCATACTTTCATTGCAATGCTGTGAAAAATTGTCGTTAATAATACATAACAGTTATTGGTGAGAATTTTCCCTGTGAAAAGTGTTACTATAAAAGCTTACGTGATATTTCTCCTGTACTTTTGTGATAAGAGTGATTAGTACTGCCAGAATGATACTGTTAACAATAGCTCCTCATTATGTAGACTTGTTGTGTGTTTTTATGTTTTTATCTGTGTTGTAAACACCTGCAGATGTGCTGTAGGATAACTGGATATTTTTTGAGAATTGGTGTAGGTTTCCAGTTTTTTTGGGTTTTTGGGGTTTTTTTTATTTGCCCATTTCTCATCAGTTTGAACATAATTAATCAGATTCCTCTTTGGCTAAATCTGGATATTTTTTAAAAATGAGAATTCTTTTCATTCTCAAAATCAGAGCAATGTTGAAGGCCAGATTTCCTCAAATACAGACTTGTGAAATGCATTTATGTCCAGAAATTATCTTATGTCTTGTGAAGAACAGAGTTTGTTGTAAATGAAATATAGATGAATACTGTACTTATTTAAATAACATTGTTTACAATTTAAACAACACAAGCTCATACGACTTTACTAAAGGAAGAAATTTTGTTTTGAAAGTTGGTAGAGAACCGAACATACTGCCAATGGGGAAACAAATAACCAACAGACATCATCCCCACATCTAGAGTTCTAGGGAAGAGTGGTCTGCTTGAATTCACCCACCTTGTCACTTAGATTTATCAGCCTATTTACAGGTAAAGCTAGTCCTCCTAGATGACTGGTACAGATAAGATCAATTCTCTCTTACGTGTTAACATTACATGTAGTCAGCCCTAACAGTTTTTCGATTGGTATGTAGTTGGATATAGCCTGATACAGTCCTTTAATAGTTTCAGAACTGCCGACTATAGAGTGTATAGTGAATACATGTAGATGGCTTTAGCCAGGTGTGTCCAAGTGATATTTATGTAAAGGTCTGCTGTCCATAGTGTGACTAACAAGAATTTGACTATTATCAATTAATTTACAGGGAAATAAAGACATATCAAGATAACCTGTATCTTTTGTTAATACAGGGGCGTCCTCCTTAAACTATAGGGAGTCATAGCTGGCTAATGTTACATGCTTGTAGAACATGTTTGTGATTATTTGTATTTTGTAGTACATTCTTATTTTTCCTATCTTGATCTACACTGTCAATCAATTATATGCTTTTAAAGGAAATGTTGAGAATCTGAAGTGATTTCATTTTGTCATTGGTATGGAGAATGCTTATGTAATTTGTAAAATGTCTTTTCTGTAAATCACCATTAGATTTATACAAATGTATGTTGATTTAAGATTAAATCCATATAAATAATACCTCAGGTAATACCAAATCCACCCATGAAATTTCATGTTGATTATGTAATTCAAACATTAAATGATAGAATATAGGTACATCATGTCCTTATGATTGATGAGATTAGATATGATAAAACATATGGGTAAGGTTAAGTAGGTAAATCACAACATTATATTTAACTTATGTATCCAGAACTTGTCAAATTTTATATGATATATCCATCTTAAAGATTGTCATGCATTGTGGCAGGTGTGTTTTCTGCTTATTGTTCTCAAATAAAAAGTATATATTTACAAGTTTATGACTAACAGCCTTTGTGGGGTTTGGAAGCCTCTGGTGTAATGAGTTCAAAAGTTTGAAATTTCAAATGCCTTGGATGATTTTTAAACATCAATGGCTTCTTGAACTGTAGTAAGCAACACCTTGAGGAGGGGGGGGGGGGGGGGGGAGTCCTTGCTTCAGAGTTAGCAACTAGCAAATCCTATTGGAGTTACAAAGATGGCCAACAACACACTAGGCTCCAGATCCAGAGATTCCATCTAGCAATATCTTGGGCAGGTTGTTCATACCTCTGAGTTCTTATGGTGTGGCAACAGGATTGGGGCTATTGACAGCTTGGGGTTTCCCATACCCCTGATGTTGTGATTAGTAACACTTAGTGGATATTTTCCATACCCCTGGCATCTGAAGGCAGGGGGGGTGTTCCCAAACCTTATATATTAAGATATCAAGGCATCTAGTGGAGAATTTCCATACTTCTGTTGCTGTAACTAACATCTGGTGGGTGTTTTACATACCTTTGAGGCATAGGTTAGTGACAAGTGAAGAGGAGGTCCCCTATCTCTGATGTTGTGGATAATGACATGATTTTCCATTCCCCTTCTGTTGTAACTATGGGATATCCCATACCCCTGATGTTGTGGATAGTGACATTTGGTAGTTGTTTCCCATACCTTAGGTGTAGCTTGCGACATATAGAGTTGGGGTTGATAGCAAGATTGGGTGGGGTTTCCCTTACCTCTGATGTTGTGACATGTGGTAAGGTTTTCCCATATTCTTATACCCCTGATGTTACATCTAGGCAACGCCTGATTGGAGTTTCCAATACCCCTAATCTTCTAACAAGTTACACCTGAAGAAGGTTTCTCATACCTGTGATGTGTTAAGTGACACCTGGCAGAGTTATGCTGTGACTAGTGAAGGTTTCCCTTAACTCTGAGGCTGTGACTAGTGACACCTGGTGGGGGTTTCCCATAACTCTGAGACTGTGACTAGTGACACCTGGTGGGGGTTTCCAATAACTCTGATGCTGTGACTATTGTCACCAGGTGGGGTTTCCCTTACCTCTGATGCTTTGACTAGTGACACCTGGTGGGGGTTTCCCATACCTCTGATGTTGTGACACGTGACACCTGGTGGGAGTTTCCCATACCTCTGATGTTGTGACACGTGACACTAGGTGGGCGTTTCCATACCTCTGATGTTGTGAATATTGACACCGGGTGGGGGTTTCCCATGCCTCTGATGTTGTGACTAGTGACTACAGGTGGGGGTTTCCCATACCTCTGATGTTGTGACTAGTGACACCAGGTGGGGGTTTCCCTTACCTCTGATGTTGTGACTAGTGACACCAGGTGTGGGTTTCCCATACCTCTGATGTTGTGAAACTAGGTGGGGGTTTCCCATACCTCTGATGTTGTGACTAGTGACTACAGGTGGGGTTTCCCATACCTCTGATGCTGTGACTAGTGACTACAGGTGGGGGTTTCCCTTACCTCTGATGTTGTGACTAGTGACACCTGGTGGGGGTTTCCCTTACCTCTGATGTTGTGACTAGTGACACCAGGTGTGGGTTTCCCATACCTCTGATGTTGTGAAACTAGGTGGGGGTTTCCCATACCTCTGATGTTGTGACTAGTGACTACAGGTGGGGTTTCCCATACCTCTGATGCTGTGACTAGTGACTACAGGTGGGGGTTTCCCTTACCTCTGATGTTGTGACTAGTGACACCTGGTGGGGGTTTCCCATACCTCTGATTTTGTGACTAGTGACTACAGGTGGGGTTTCCCATACCTCTGATGTTGTGACAAGTGACACCAGGTGGGGTTTCCCTTACCTCTGATGTTGTGACTATTGACACCAGGTGGGGGTTTCCCATACCTCTGATGTTGTGACAAGTGACTACAGGTGGGGTTTCCCTTACCTCTGATGTTGTGACTAGTGACACCAGGTGGGAGTTTCCCATACCTCTGATGTTGTGACACGTGACACCAGGTGGGGGTTTCCCATACCTCTGATTTTGTGACTATTGACACCAGGTGGGGGTTTCCCATACCTCTGATGTTGTGACTAGTGACACCTGGTGGGGGTTTCCCATACCTCTGATGTTGTGACTAGTGACACCTGGTGGGGGTTTCCCATACCTTTGATGTTGTGACTAGTGCCACCTGGTGGGGGTTTCCCATACCTCTAATGTTGTGACTAGTGACACCAGGTTTGGGTTTCCCGTGCCTTTGATGTTGTGACTAGTGACACCAGGTGGGGGTTTCCCTTACCTCTGATGTTGTGACTAGTGACACCAGGTGGGGGTTTCCCATACCTCTGATTTTGTGACTATTGACACCAGGTGGGGGTTTCCCATACCTCTGATGTTGTGACTAGTGACACCTGATGGGGGTTTCCCATACCTCTGATGTTGTGACTAGTGACACCTGGTGGGGGTTTCCCATACCTCTGATGTTGTGACTAGTGACACCTGGTGGGGGTTTCCCATACCTTTGATGTTGTGACTAGTGCCACCTGGTGGGGGTTTCCCATACCTCTAATGTTGTGACTAGTGACACCAGGTTTGGGTTTCCCATACCTCTGATGTTGTGACTAGTGACACCTGGTGGGGGTTTCCCTTACCTCTGATGTTGTGACTAGTGACTACAGGTGGGGTTTCCCATACCTCTGATGCTGTGACTAGTGACACCAGGTGGGGGTTTCCCGTGCCTTTGATGTTGTGACTAGTGACACCAGGTGGGGGTTTCCCATACCTCTGATGTTGTGACTAGTGACACCAGGTGGGGGTTTCCCTTACCTCTGATGTTGTGACTAGTGACACTAGGTGGGGGTTTCCCATGCCTCTGATGGTGTGACTAGTGACACCAGGTGGGGTTTCCCATACCTCTAATGTTGTGACTATTGTCACCAGGTGGGGGTTTCCCATACCTCTGATGTTGTGACTAGTGACACCAGGTGGGGGTTTCCCTTACCTCTGATGTTGTGACTAGTGACACTAGGTGGGGGTTTCCCATGCCTCTGATGGTGTGACTAGTGACACCAGGTGGGGTTTCCCATACCTCTAATGTTGTGACTATTGTCACCAGGTGGGGGTTTCCCGTGCCTATGATGTTGTGACAAGTGACACTTTAATGTGGTTGACATCTGATGATGTTGTCATAGAAACAAAAAATATATAAATGCATACCAAATGTGTTAATGTACTAAATACTGAATTGAGAAAGGAAAACAAATCTTTGTTATTTGGAAATTCGTACCTTTATGTTACAGCAGACAAATGGCGGCCATGTTCTCTACATCAGTGTGTAACACCATTGATACCCAGATTATATTGTTGGTCGGAACCAGTCAGGTCTAAGTTATGTTCCTATACTGTATTTGTATGTAGAACCACCTTTGTGTAATTATGTCAAGTGCTTATTTTATTAAAACTGTTTATAAAAAAATTGGTTCTGTTTTCTTTAACATTACGAATATCAAGGCCACTGACTTGATTTGACTTGATTTGAAGGCTTAAGACCCGAAGAAGTTTTTAATGACTTATCAAACCATATTTCAAAGAGTTAATGGCCTTATCACATGCGGGCAACGTCTGCTCAGTAAATCAATTCAACTTTATTAGAAGCGTAATTACCACAGCAGTATGTTAGTGTATTGTTGAAATAGTATCCATTTAATATACAATGTATCAATTGTTATCTTTATGTACATGTATTCGCCTTACATTCTAGAATAAAAATAACTATGAAAGCTTCGCTTCAGCAATCGATGTAATTTCTTCATGTATTTGACCACGGTGATTGCTCCATTTGTTAATTGAACAAGCACAGTGAGATATTGTGGTCCTTTTTATTTTTGTGAAGTTTGATCAAAATATCTCAAGCTGCTAGAGAGCTGACAAGTGGCGTTAACGTTACGTTCATACAAAACGGACTGAGGAAAACTAGAAGTATACTGGATAGCATGCCCCACATAAAAACAGTAAAACCAGAAAAATCTGACACTTAACTTGTCCGAGATATGGTCCTTTGTCATTGTGTGTAGTTTGATTGAACGAAGACGACACACTTTGGCGTTACGTACGGACAGAGAGTAAACCTAGTCTTACCATCGTTTGATATCGTCTCCCGACCTAACGTTCAGCCCGAACACTTTAGCTATTAGTCTTTAGCCTTTTGTTTGGGTGAATGGAGTAGTTATGGTCAATAGCTATTTGCAATGTTTCCTCCTTGAAATTGCAATAATAGCAACGAAAGGCCGCCATAATCGTTAGATCGAATATTTGTAAAATAAAGGGTTGACACCATCAGTTTAAACAATTATACTTATAGTGCATCATATACAATTGTTTTGGGACCAATACATAGCCAGATTAATGGACTTTTTGCAACCAATCCATAGCATTTTTTCTAACATGAATTTTTGAAAAAAGTACAGGCCAGTGGACATAAACAGTTTATGGCATGCTATTTTATCTCATATAGGACTATTTCTGACAAGGTAGACAGACATTAGACCATTTTGATAATTCGATATCGGCATATTACGCCTCGATTACGATTTCAACAATTCGTCCAAATTCACGATGGATTTACAAGTATTTTGGAACTGAACGACAAAAGCACAATAAAATTTGAAGTTGGTCTTTTTCTGAGTTCAGTACGGTACTTGTCATGGTCACGATGTGTATACAAACAACTGATCTGGTTGCTTGAAGTTAGGACCTACCTTCTTCGCTCATCCTGGTCCGCCATCTTGAAAAGACCATTCCATACCACGCAATCTTCTTTTGCCAAGAAGGTCTAGCGAAACTATAAAGAAGAAGTCAGTTTATCAGATCGTAGTGATGTTGTATCGCCTGGTTAAGTTGAAAGGCTCTATAACATTTCACAACATAAATGACATATTTGATAGAACTCGTGGGTGACCGTTGCAGCCCATAGGCTAAACAAATGAACACATTTTAATTTGCATTAATACATAATTAGTTGACATGTGTAGCATGTATTCCTTATAACTTTAAAGATGGTTGAATTTACAGTAGAATCGTATCACTCTCATGCATTTAATATAATAGCACCTAACTCAACATCGAATCATATCTGCATATGCTGGCTATTCTACAGCAGTATTCAACAGCTTTATTCAACGTTTGATATCTAATTGTATGTGGAGATATTACTGTATCAACACAAAAGTTTTTAGATATATTAACTTAAAATGTTACTGCTTGTGTAGTATTTTCCAGACTTGAACTTCAAATGTCATCGCTGTCCATTAATATATAGACGTCCTCGAAAATCTCCTTTAATGATTTATAAAGTAAAAATTGAACTCAAATCATGTATAGTAATTAATTCATGTTTATAATTAGAAAATCCATTCTAAATCCATCTGTGTATTTCTTACTTTTCGTAAACTGATATACATTGTTAGGCCAGATACTACAGAAAGTTGACGTTAAGGTTCGTGTACAGATATATCTGGGTTCTATTATCGCTTACCCTCGGGAAATACGACATGCTTGAGTGACCGAATCAATTCCCTATACAACCAGGACTTGTAAACTATGTAATGACATAATTCCACCTGGTTCAACATGCGAGAATTTATATGATATATAGGTCTATAATACACACACATTTACTACATTGTATACTATTTATACATTTACTACATTGTATACTATTTATACATTTACAACATTGTATACTATTTATACATTTACTACATTGTAGACTATTTATACATTTACAACATTGTATACTATTTATACATTTACTACATTGTATACTATTTATACATTTACAACATTGTATACTATTTATACATTTACTACATTGTATACTATTTATACATTTACAACATTGTATACTATTTATACATTTACTACATTGTAGACTATTTATACATTTACTACATTGTAGACTATTTATACATTTACTACATTGTATATACATTTACTACATTGTATACTATTTATACATTTACTACATTGTATACTATTTATACATTTACAACATTGTATACTATTTATACATTTACTACATTGTAGACTATTTATACATTTACAACATTGTATACTATTTATACATTTACTACATTGTAGACTATTTATACATTTACTACATTGTAGACTATTTATACATTTACTACATTGTATATACATTGACTACATTGTATACTTTTTTTACATTTACTACATTGTATACTATTTATACATTTGCTACATTGCATATTATTTTTACATTTACTACATTGTATAAGATACATACATATGTTTACAACTTTCCCTTGTTCAGCGGCGTCATTTCAAAATGGCGCCGTCTAGTTAACGTTCGATAACGTCAAAAATAGACGACGTCATAATTTGTTTACCGATTCCCGTGCTTATTAATCCGCTGAGCCTTTTTTCCCACTGCGTATATGCTAAATATTCGCAGTTAACTGGAACTTTGTTTCCTGTTACTCGATTATCTCTGCGCATAAGCTGGCGTCAAGTGAGTATTTTGTCAATCTGTGTCAATACACGCTGTGCTTGACAACCATAGATAATCTGAGACGGAAATTCTGGATTGTGAATGTATCAATTAATAAAAAAACGTTAACGGTATTTAACAAAACTGTCGAGTTGTTTCATTTAATTTTGTTAACAATAATAGAGGATATTGAAAGGTTTTCCGTTTCGCACTCGTGAAAATATCAAAATATTGAAATATTCTTGACGTGGAGTAACGTCACAAAGAGATGACGTCATTACTGATTCCCGCACTTTCTGAAACTATTAATTTCCGATGTTTTTAATTTTGTTTTTAAGTTTCTGAAATGCAATAAAAAGAAAATTGAATTGTTTCCCGTTTAATATAACATATATTTCACTCGTTTGACAGAATATTTCGATATTTTTCACTCGTGCTTCGCACTCGTAAAACTATCGATGTTCTGTCGTACTCGTGAAATATATGTTATATTAAACGGGAAACCATTCAATATCCTATATATATTTCACTGGCAAAATTGCAATAAAAGTTTCTTTACGTAGATTCACTGGAATTATATTATCTTACCAACCATTCACAGCTGCCGTAGTTACCAACGTCGCAACACACCATGGATTTTATTTTCTTCGTACTGTATTTAAACGATTTGTTTGATGTAAATATAAGGATTGTACCTCATTTTGACTGCGTATACGGTAGTATGCCCGCAATTGGCAACGAACATACCCTATGGGGCGCGCTGACCATAGGATATGTTCCTTGCCAACTGCGGCCATATTACCGTATACGCTGTCAAAATGCAAACTATCGCAAAGTGACCAGTCTCGAAAGAGACAAGAGATCCCAGATAGATCTTGGCGCCCACCACTGGATTATCTTTATAGGTTCCATGTCAGACTAATCTCTCTATTTTCTCCTTCCTCTTACTAATCCGAGTAAATTGAGAAACATCCCTCCAGTATTTTTCAAACAAGGGGAACCTATATATGAAATTTGAGAAATAGCGATAATGGCTGCCTGTCGTACATGTTGTTTTCATATTGGTCCTAAAATGCAATACGAGGGACCAAGAGGAACCTACATATGAAATTTGAGAACGATCCCTTTGGTACTTTCTGGGAAATAGCGATAACAATCTTCTATTGTCAAAATCCAAGATTTCTGTCTGTCGGCCATGTTATTTTCAGACAGGTCCCAAAATGCAATATGCATAACTATGGACCAAGGGGGACGTACATATGAAATCCCTTCAGTACTTTCTGAGAAATAGCGATAACAAACTTCAATTGTCAAAATCCAAGATGGCAGCCTGTCCGCCATCTTGTTTTCCGATTGGTTTGAAAATGTAATATGCACAACGAGGGATCAAAGGAAACCCACATAGGAAATATGAGAAAGATCCCATCAGTACTTTCTGAGAAATAGCGATAACAATAATTGTTTACGAACGGACGGACGGACCGCGGGCGATTTGAATAGGCCTAGTCCTGCAGCGTGGGCTAAAAACTGAAGATAATTTCTTACAAACATTAATAATTTGCTGTACATGCAGATGTTTTCAGTTTTTTCTATAAAGTTACTTTGTGGTAAGATGTAGCATGGACGCGAAAATGACAAAATCTGAAAACTGGTCAAGCTGTTATCTATAGCGCATGGTAGGAGCATTTGTGGGGCCGGAATTTATTTATATACGTGTAAGCGCTCATATTTTGTTTTGACCTTGAAATGCAAATGGCGGCTGTGAATAATGTACACAAATAAGGCATATAGCTATGGAGGCATTTCAATCAATAAAAATGCTCCTTTATCATACTTTAAAGACATCTGATCATAGTAAAAAGGACCTGTTTAAGTTAAATTGTTAAACCGGTGAGTTTGTGGCCACTGTTTCAGAAATAGGCATATTTTACTCCAAAGTCAACGGTTGAACATTGTTTTCTAAATTCAGTCTTACCATTTTCAGAGTTCTTTATAGTGTCTAATATGAGCACTTTTGATGTTTGACATACCTCCTTATATGCCATATTTGTGTGATATCATTCACGACCGCCATTTGCATCTCTAGGCCAAAATGAAAACAGTATTTATACATATAATAAAGTCGAATCTGGTCAAACCAACGCTCCTATTTTGTGCTCTAGACGTCTGTGAGCAAAACGACATGGCTAGTTTGGGCAAATGACCTAATCATCTCTGAAACATGCATTTTTCGTATGTCTTGTTGAAATTTACAAAGAGTTTATCAAATTACATGTCGACAGCAAGTCAAACGGTTTGCTATGACACATAGATATACTAAAAGTTCAACATGTTACTTCTGCGCAAGTGGGTTAATGTTGCATATATAATTAAAAAGAACTAAAATCGTTAAGTTTTTAAATAAATGCATTATTTTACAATTTCCCCGTCAGTTCTGTTGGTTTCCTTGACCGGATTTTAATGTTAGATGTCCAACGTCCTTATCGGGATGTTTTCGTCGGTCCTTGTGTTGTCGCGTGGTCACGTGACCGGCACGAAGGACTACATTAACACTTGGTCGGTAAATATGGCCAGAACACCCAACTAACGTATTATGCCGTATAAACAAACGTGATACCATTGTTTATCGTACTAAGAAACCGAGGAAAAGTGCTGTACATTCTTCTATTTATTCCGTGACGTACAGTTACATATGGCATTAATTGACGTATTGTCGATTGACTCTTTTTTTTTAATAATTTTGACGATGTTTGTCATTTTCGTAAGACTGTACAGCACTTTTCGTTGTTCTCGTACAATTACCTTCTTTGTCTTCATGCTCTTTTATGTTTCATAAGTATTAATTATGGGTAGTAGGGTGCTCTAGGACGATTTATTGTGTGTTAATGTTCACGCATCGAAATCGGCATATAGAAACGCACAAACGTTGATAGACGAATGCAATGCATCGTGATTAATTCAATTAATTATTTACAGATGATTTCCAAAGACATAATGTATAGTTAGAAGTTTTCGGTTGTACAAACAAGTTTGTAGATTCGACACTGTGGTAAAACAACCGTCCTTGACGTCGTTTCCATGACAGTCGATCTAAGCCGCGATCACGAATGCACTGACAAAGTGAAAGTTGAAGTCTTTTGCGCAACATGCCGTTTTTTCTTAAAACTACATTCACAACTCATATTGATTGAGGTTGTTTTACCATACCTGATCAATTGAAATAAAAGAAAAACTGACAAAAACACTAAAAAACACAGAATGAAGATTTCGAGTCAGGCAGTGCAGACACAACGCGGGATCTGTAAACAATGTGACGTCATCGGAATGTACAAGTTGCAACAATGTACAACAATGTATATTTTACATGAATACACTAATGAGCAACGAAATGGGACGCAACATTAACCCACATGCGTGTTTAAAAATTGTACCATAGTAGGAATTCATAGGCTTGTGAAATATCACTGTTTTGACCGGATTTACTGTTTAGATGCCCCTTAAACCCATTCAACTTTTAAATCATCCCTGTCCTTTCAAAGATAACAATGCTTTTCGGTGATCATCACGACCTTCAAACAGTCAAGGTGATAACTAACCGCGAGGTCGTCTGTTGTGTGCAAATTGCATATTTATTTTCAAAACCATTTCAATGAAAAACGTTAAATGATTCTCTTTGTAGATTAAAAGCGCATCGAATGGAAGTAAAGCATGCCATGCAATGAAATAGTTATAACTTATATTTTAGTTCAAATTATGTACTTGTAAACTTCACTTCCGTACATTTTACTATTAAAGAAATATAAACATGTATTTGAAGACACAAAAGTGCATATTCACAGTTTTGAAGTCAAAATAGTGATAATTTTGAATCCGTCGGAGGAACTCTTTTATTGGAACAAAGGACAGACATAGAAATCACCGTCGGAGGAACTCTTGTATTGAAAAAAGGGACAGACATAAAAATCATTGTTGATTTACCAAAGTCAATTGAGCTAGAGTAGATCGTGACTTCTGGTAACCACTCGTGTGATCTGTCCGCGGGCTGGTGGTACTAACTGAGGCAAGACACAATTATATCGAAATACTTACATCAGCCCCGTAAAGTATACATTCTGAAATGTTTCTCGCCAACGAAAATAGACAACGTACGTCATCGTATTTCGGGTCTATGAAATGAAAACAGTGAGTAGAACATCGCCGCGGGACCTGAAGATTATAATTGTGATATCTGTGATGGTCAGTCACGATCTGGTCACCATCGGGTCACGTGCAATGAAATGCTACTGTCTCCAACAGGTACCCGCTATGACGTCACTGGTCTGCGTTGGGCCTTATTACACTGGACATGGGTCAACTCCATCACAATTCCACTAAGACACACCAGAGCACACCAAACTTCTCTACGGGTTCTAAGTTTTTACGACAAAGAGGTACGTATAAGAACTTTTTAGTTTATAATTGATCTGGCCAACGTACTGTCTCATCTGACTAATGTATATATCTGCATCGCTTAATTAATGTCTTAATGTATCTCGCTTAATTAATGTATTCATGTATCTCGCTTAATTAATGTATTTCCGTGTCTCACTACAGTTATTACTGACTAATGTGTCTCACTACAGTAACTACTGACTAGCGTGTCTCACTACAGTAACTACTGGCTGGCGTGTCTCACTACAGTAACTACTGGCTAGCGTGTCTCACTACAGTAACTACTGACTAGCGTGTCTCACTACAGAAACTACTGACTAGCGTGTCTCACTACAGTACATACTGACTAGCGTGTCTCACTACAGTAACTACTGACTAGCGTGTCTAACTAGAGTAACTACTGACTAGCGTGTCTCAATACAGTAACTACTGATTAATGTGTCTCACTACTGACTAGCGTGTCTCACTACAGTAACTACTGACTAGCGTGTCTAACCACAGTAACTACTGACTAGCGTATCTCACCACAGTAACTACTGACTAGCGTGTCTCACTACAGTTACTACTGACTGGCGTGTCTCACTACAGTAACTACTGAATAGCGTGTCTCACTACAGTAACTAGTGACTAGCGTGTCTAACCACAGTTACTACTGACTAGCGTGTCTAACCACAGTAATTACTGACTAGTGTGTCTCATTACAGTAACTACTGACTAGCGTGTCTCACCACAGTAACTACTGACTAGCGTGTCTCACTACTGTAACTACTGACTAGCGTGTCTCACTACAGTTACTACTGGCTAGCATGTCTAACTACAGTAACTGCTGACTAATGTGTCTCACTACAGTTACTACTGACTAGCGTGTCTCACCACAGTAACTACTGACTAGTGTGTTCCACCACAGTAACTACTGACTAGCGTGTCTCACTACAGTAACTACTGACTAGCGTGTCTCACTACAGTAACTACTGACTAGCGTGTCTCACTACAGTAACTACTGACTAGCGTGTCTCACTACAGTAACTACTAACTAGCGTGTCTCACTACAGTAACTACTGACTAACGTGTCTCACTACTGACTAACGTGTCTCACTACAGTTACTACTGACTGGCGTGTCTCACTACAGTAACTACTGACTAACGTGTCTCACTACTGACTAACGTGTCTCACTACAGTAACTACTGACTGGCGTGTCTCACTACAGTAACTACTGACTGGCGTGTCTCACTACAGTAACTACTGACTGGCGTGTCTCACTACAGTAACTACTGACTGGCGTGTCTCACTACAGTAACTACTGACTAGCGTGTCTCACTACAGTAACTACTGACTAGCGTGTCTCACTACAGTAACTACTGACTAGCGTGTCTCACTACAGTAACTACTGACTAGCGTGTCTCACTACAGTAACTACTGACTAGCGTGTCTCACTACAGTAACTACTGACTAGCGTGTCTCACTACAGTAACTACTGACTAGCGTGTCTCACTACAGTAACTACTGACTGGCGTGTCTCACTACAGTAACTACTGACTAGCGTGTCTCACTACAGTAACTACTGACTAGCGTGTCTCACTACTGTAACTACTGACTAGCGTGTCTCACTACAGTAACTACTGACTAGTATGTCTCACTACAGTTACTACTGACTAACGTGTCTCACTACAGTAACAACTGACTAGTATGTCCCACTACAGTAACTACTGACTAGTGTGTCTCACTACAGTAACTACTGACTAGCGTGTCTCACCACAGTAACTTCTGACTGGCGTGTCTCACTACAGTAACTACTGACTAGCGTGTCTCACTACAGTAATTACTGACTAGCGTGTCTCACTACAGTAACTACTGACTAGCGTGTCTCACTACAGTAACTACTGACTAGCGTGTCTCACTACGGTAACTACTGACTAGCGTGTCTCACTACAGTAACTACTGACTAGTATGTCTCACTACAGTTACTACTGACTAACGTGTCTCACTACAGTAACAACTGACTAGTATGTCTCACTACAGTACATACTGACTAGCGTGTCTCACTACAGTAACTACTGACTAGCGTGTCTCACTAGAGTAACTACTGACTATCGTGTCTCAATACAGTAACTACTGATTAATGTGTCTCACTACTGACTAGCGTGTCTCACTACAGTAACTACTGACTAGCGTGTCTAACCACAGTAACTACTGACTAGCGTATCTCACCACAGTAACTACTGACTAGCGTGTCTCACTACAGTTACTACTGACTGGCGTGTCTCACTACAGTAACTACTGAATAGCGTGTCTCACTACAGTAACTAATGACTAGCGTGTCTAACCACAGTAACTACTGACTAGCGTGTCTAACCACAGTAATTACTGACTAGTGTGTCTCATTACAGTAACTACTGACTAGCGTGTCTCACCACAGTAACTACTGACTAGCGTGTCTCACTACAATAACTGCTGACTAGCGTGTCTCAATACAGTGACTACTGACTAGCGTGTCTCACTACAGTTACTACTGGCTAGCATGTCTAACTACAGTAACTGCTGACTAATGTGTCTCACTACAGTTACTACTGACTAGCGTGTCTCACTACGGTAACTACTGACTAGCGTGTCTCACTACAGTAACTACTGACTAGCGTGTCTCACCACAGTAACTACTGACTAGTGTGTCTCACCACAGTAACTACTGACTAGCGTGTCTCACTACAGTAACTACTGACTAGCGTGTCTTACTACAGTAACTACTGACTAGCGTGTCTCACTACAGTAACTACTGACTAGCGTGTCTCACTACAGTAACTACTAACTAGCCTGTCTCACTACAGTTACTACTGACTAACGTGTCTCACTACTGACTAACGTGTCTCACTACAGTAACTACTGACTAGCGTGTCTCACTACAGTTATTACTGGCTAGCGTGTCTCACCTCAGTAACTACTGACTAGCGTGTCTCACTACAGTAACTACTGACTAGCGTGTCTCACTACAGTAATTACTGACTAGCGTGTCTCACTACAGTAACTACTGACTAGCGTGTCTCACTACAGTAACTACTGACTAGCGTGTCTCACTACTGTAGCTACTGACTAGCGTGTCTCACTACAGTAACTACTGACTAGTATGTCTCACTACAGTTACTACTGACTAACGTGTCTCACTACAGTAACAACTGACTAGCGTGTCTCACTACGGTAACTACTGACTAGCGTGTCTCACTACAGTAACTACTGACTAGCGTGTCTCACCACAGTAACTACTGACTAGTGTGTCTCACCACAGTAACTACTGACTAGCGTGTCTCACTACAGTAACTACTGACTAGCGTGTCTTACTACAGTAACTACTGACTAGCGTGTCTCACTACAGTAACTACTGACTAGCGTGTCTCACTACAGTAACTACTAACTAGCCTGTCTCACTACAGTTACTACTGACTAACGTGTCTCACTACTGACTAACGTGTCTCACTACAGTAACTACTGACTAGCGTGTCTCACTACAGTTATTACTGGCTAGCGTGTCTCACCTCAGTAACTACTGACTAGCGTGTCTCACTACAGTAACTACTGACTAGCGTGTCTCACTACAGTAATTACTGACTAGCGTGTCTCACTACAGTAACTACTGACTAGCGTGTCTCACTACAGTAACTACTGACTAGCGTGTCTCACTACTGTAGCTACTGACTAGCGTGTCTCACTACAGTAACTACTGACTAGTATGTCTCACTACAGTTACTACTGACTAACGTGTCTCACTACAGTAACAACTGACTAGTATGTCTCACTACAGTAACTACTGACTAGTGTGTCTCACTACAGTAACTACTGACTAGCGTGTCTCACCACAGTAACTTCTGACTGGCGTGTCTCACTACAGTAACTACTGACTAGCGTGTCTCACTACAGTAATTACTGACTAGCGTGTCTCACTACAGTAACTACTGACTAGCGTGTCTCACTACGGTAACTACTGACTAGCGTGTCTCACCACAGTAACTACTGACTAGCGTGTCTCACAACAGTAACTACTGACTAGCGTGTCTCACCACAGTAACTACTGACTAGCGTGTCTCACTACAGTAACTACTGACTAGCGTGTCTAACTACAGTAACTACTGACTAGTGTGTCTCACTACAGTAACTACTGACTAGCGTGTCTCACCACAGTAACTACTGACTAGTGTGTCTCACTACAGTAACTACTGACTAGCGTGTCTCACCACAGTAAATACTGACTAGCGTGTCTCACCACAGTAACTACTGACTAGCGTGTTTAACTACAGTAACTACTGACTAGCGTGTCTCACCACAGTAACTACTGACTAGCGTGTCTCACCACAGTAACTACTGACTAGCGTGTCTCACCACAGTAACTACTGACTAGCGTGTCTCACCACAGTAACTACTGACTAGCGTGTTTAACTACAGTAACTACTGACTAGTGTGTCTCACTACAGTAACTACTGACTAGTGTGTCTCACTACAGTAACAACTGACTAATGTGTCTCACTACAGTAACTACTGACTAGTGTGTCTCACTACAGTAACTACTGACTAGTGTGTCTCACTACAGTAACTACTGACTAGCGTGTCTCACTACAGTAACTACTGACTAGCGTGTCTCACTACAGTAACTACTGACTAGCGTGTCTCACTACAGTAACTACTGACTAGCGTGTCTCACTACAGTAACTACTGACTAGCGTGTCTCACTACAGTAACTACTGACTAGCGTGTCTCACTACAGTAACTACTGACTAGCGTGTCTCACTACTGTAGCTACTGACTAGCGTGTCTCACTACAGTAACTACTGACTAGTATGTCTCACTACAGTTACTACTACTGACTAGCGTGTCTCACTACAGTAACTACTGACTAGCGTGTCTCACTACAGTAACTACTGACTAGTGTGTCTCACTAAGGTAACTACTGACTAGCGTGTCTCACCACAGTAACTACTGACTGGCGTGTCTCACTACAGTTACTACTGACTAGCGTGTCTCACTACAGTAAATACTGACTAGCGTGTCTCACCACAGTAACTACTGACTAGCGTGTCTCACCACAGTAACTACTGACTAGCGTGTCTCACTACAGTAACTACTGACTAGCGTGTCTAACTACAGTAACTACTGACTAGTGTGTCTCACTACAGTAACTACTGACTAGCGTGTCTCACCACAGTAACTACTGACTAGTGTGTCTCACTACAGTAACTACTGACTAGCGTGTCTCACCACAGTAAATACTGACTAGCGTGTCTCACCACAGTAACTACTGACTAGCGTGTTTAACTACAGTAACTACTGACTAGCGTGTCTCACCACAGTAACTACTGACTAGCGTGTCTCACCACAGTAACTACTGACTAGCGTGTCTCACCACAGTAACTACTGACTAGCGTGTCTCACCACAGTAACTACTGACTAGCGTGTTTAACTACAGTAACTACTGACTAGTGTGTCTCACTACAGTAACTACTGACTAGTGTGTCTCACTACAGTAACAACTGACTAATGTGTCTCACTACAGTAACTACTGACTAGTGTGTCTCACTACAGTAACTACTGACTAGTGTGTCTCACTACAGTAACTACTGACTAGCGTGTCTCACTACAGTAACTACTGACTAGCGTGTCTCACTACAGTAACTACTGACTAGCGTGTCTCACTACAGTAACTACTGACTAGCGTGTCTCACTACAGTAACTACTGACTAGCGTGTCTCACTACAGTAACTACTAGCTAGCGTGTCTCACTACAGTAACTACTGACTAACGTGTCTCACTACTGACTAACGTGTCTCACTACAGTAACTACTGACTAGTATGTCTCACTACAGTAACTACTGACTAGCATGTCTCACTACAGTTACTACTGACTAACGTGTTTCACTACAGTAACTACTGACTAGTGTGTCTCACTACAGTAACTACTGACTAATGTGTCTCACTACAGTAACTACTGACTAGTGTGTCTCACCACAGTAACTACTGACTAGTGTGTCTCACTACAGTAACTACTGACTAGCGTGTCTCACTACAGTAACTACTGACTAGCGTGTCTCACTACAGTAACTACTGACTAATGTGTCTCACTACAGTAACTACTGACTAGCGTGTCTCACCAAAGTAACTACTGACTAGCGTGTCTAACTACAGTAATTACCCTGTATATAACGGTAACCATGTATAACAGACATGGTTCAAGTTAGACTGTTTGAATTCTATAATACCGGTTTAACTGGTAAACCATGTTCACCAGACTGTAATATGTTTAACGTGTTAACACAAATATACTGTTATAGTACCCTGTTTCATAAGGTAACCATGTGTTAACCAAAACCTGACTGATGGTTAATCGTTTAAACTATCATATTACCCGTTAAACGGTAGCTGTTAACCAGACGTAATGTACGCTGTATAATACCGTTAACCTGCTGTTGTGTTGTTGGCTGTTACCGTTATATAGGTGTACCACGTACTTTATGTGAACCATGTTATATAGTTGTGTTACGCATAAGTAAACCATTCTGTAATAATCATCCCACGCCGTGAGTTATATATGTTCCAGCACATGTAACTACTAGACTCAATGTGTCTCACTACAGTAAACTACTGGACTAAGCGTGTCTCACCACAGTACTACTGGCTAGGTTGTTCTCACTACTCTGACTAGTGTGTCTCACTACATGTAACAACACTGACTAATGTGTCTCACTACAGTAACTACTGGCTAGTGTGTCTCACTACAGTAACTACTTGATTAGTGTGTCTCATCTACAGTAACTACTGACTAACGTGGTTTCACTACAGTAACTACTAGACTAGTTGTGTCCTCACTACAGTAACTCCTGACTACCGTGTCTCACCACAGTAACTACTGACTAGTGTGTCTCACTACAGTAACTACTGACTAGCGTGTCTCACCACAGTAACTACTGACTAGCGTGTCTCACTACAGTAACTACTGACTAGCGTGTCTCACTACAGTAACTACTGACTAGTGTGTCTCACTACAGTAGCTACTGACTAGTGTGTCTCACTACAGTAACTACTGACTAATGTGTCTCACTACAGTAACTACTGACTAGTGTGTCTCACTACAGTAACTACTGATTAGTGTGTCTCACTACAGTAACTACTGACTAGCGTGTCTCACTACAGTAACTACTGACTAGTGTGTCTCACTACAGTAACTACTGACTAGCGTGTCTCACCACAGTAACTACTGACTAGTGTGTCTCACTACAGTAACTACTGACTAGCGTGTCTCACCACAGTAACTACTGACTAGCGTGTCTCACTACAGTAACAACTGACTAATGTGTCTCACTACAGTAACTACTGACTAGCGTGTCTCACCAAAGTAACTACTGACTAGCGTGTCTAACTACAGTATTACCCTGTATTAACCGGTAGCCATGTTAACCAGACATGTTGATAGTTAGACTGTTTGAATTTCTATATATACCCGGTATTAACCGGTAACCATGTTCACCAGACCTGTTGATAGTTTAACTGTTAAAATATCTGTATTACCTTTTATTAACCGGTAACCATGTTAACCAAACCTGCTGATGGTTAATCTGTTTAAATATCTATATTACGATGTATAAACCGGTAACCATGTTAACCAGACGTAATGTAACCTGTATAATCCGTTAACCTTTTCGTTGTGTTTGGGCTGGTTACGTTATAATAGTGACCACGTACTCTTATTGAACCATTTCATTATTGTGTTACGCATTAAGTAAACCATTCTGTAAATAATCATCCCACGCCTGATTTATCATTATTGTCCAGCAATGGTAATTACTATAGCCTCAATAGAGCTGACCATAGAATATCGTAGATGTTATCTATAGCCCATGGGTACATTGTCACGTGATTCACGTTTCAGTCTTCTGGTTAAAGTTCGTACGTGTACCGACAGACTTAAACACAATTACTTATTGGTGCCGTAACAGGCTACAGAAAGCAATAAAACAAAATAAACAAATCATTAATACCCGAGTTGTCGGAATCTCGGTGACGTCACACATACAGAGTATAAGTATAGGATACGCCTACTTCTTGGTGATGTCACAATAGAATATAATACATACTTCTTGGTGACGGAATAGAATTATACAGAAACGCGTCTATTTCTTGGTGACATATCACACATATAGTTTACCAGTGGAATACCTGCTCACCTTAGTTAATTGGTTTATTTTGTTTGACGTCCTATTAACAGCTAGACCTGGTCACCACTAGTGACGATGTAAATTTTGCTTCGGAGTTTGACCAATCACATTGGTACTTTCTACTCGCATTATAATTCCGGCTAATTTTGTGGTTCTGGTCCAATAAAGATAGTATACGTAGTTATTTCACTTCTTCAACATACACTAGACATGGTCAGACCAGGTTCTCGTAACGTTTAGAGATATACTCACTAAACTAACGACCTCTATTGAAACTATATGAAACGGTAGCTACATCGTCACTGACAATAAACCATGTAAATTTTTCGCCCTACTTATGACTTATGCATTTTAGAATTTCTTACCTGGAAAATATTGGGGATTGACACCGGTAGTTTGACAAACCCAATCACCGACATTATAGTAGAGACAGACGAGACGGGAATGTGTCATAGTCTTATTTCATTATAAAGATGCTAGTTTACTATATACTTCGTCGCTCTTCTCCTTTTAATGCTCACGAATGAAAATGAGTTAATACGAATTTAAAAATTAAAATTCAATCCTTCAATCTTAACATTAAAAGATCAATTTGACCCTCGCTAAAATAACCCGCTATACGGTGACTACGGAAAACTCACGCAGACCAAATGGCGTTAGGATAGGACGTCAAACATTATCCTACGTATATACCTCCTCCTCCTCCTCCTCCTCCTCCTCAAATAAGACACACGATTATATTACGAAGTAATCGATCATCTCGTGTTGATATCGAACAATGAATTGATTTACATTTGCAGATATATTGTCGGAGATGACAATAAAATGTTTTAGGGTTATCAACACACAAAAAATGGGACAGGAAATGGCAATCTAGATAATGTTAATCAATCAATTATACTTCACATTATTGACGATCATAACAAGTATAGACGTTTTAAAACGTTTCCTCCCACAGTAAGACATTTCCTCCCAAAGTAAGACGTTTTCCTTCATAGTAAGACGTTTCCTACCTCAGTAAGACGTTTCCTCCCACAGTAAGACGTTTACTCCCATATCAAAACGCTTCCTACCTCAGTAAGACGTTTTCCTTCATAGTAATACGTTTCCTCCCACAGTAAGACGTTTCCTCCCACAGTAAGACGTTTTCCTTCATAGTAATACGTTTCCTCCCACAGTAAGACGTTTCCTCCCACAGTAAGACGTTTCCTACCTCAGTAAGACGTTTTCCTTCATAGTAAGACGTTTCCTCCCATAGTAAGATATTTCCTCCCACAGTAAGACGTTTCCTCCCACAGTAAGACGTTTCCTCCCACAGTAAGACGTTTCCTACCTCAGTAAGACGTTTTCCTTCATAGTAATACGTTTCCTCCCACAGTAAGACGTTTCCTCCCACAGTAAGACGTTTTCCTTCATAGTAATACGTTTCTTCCCAAAGTAAGACGTTTCCTCCCACAGTAAGACGTTTCCTACCTCAGTAAGACGTTTCCTCCCACAGTAAGACGTTTCCTCCCACAGTAAGACGTTTCCTCCCACAGTAAGACGTTTCCTACCTCAGTAAGACGTTTTCCTTCATAGTAATACGTTTCCTCCCACAGTAAGACATTTCCTCCCAAAGTAAGACGTTTTCCTTCATAGTAATACGTTTCCTCCCACAGTAAGACGTTTCCTCCCATAGTAAGATATTTCCTCCCACAGTAAGGCGTTTCTTCCCAAAGTAAGACGTTTACTCCCACAGTAAGACGTTTACTCCCATATTAAAACGTTTCCTCCCACAGTAAGACGTTTACTCCCATATCAAAACGTTTCCTACCTCAGTAAGACGTTTCCTCCCATAGTAAGACGTTTCCTACCTCAGTAAGACGTTTCCTCCCACAGTAAGATATTTCTTCCCACAGTAAGACGTTTCCTCCCATAGTATGACATTTCTTCCCACATTAAGACATTTCCCCCAAAGTAAGACGTTTACTCCCACAGTAAGACGTTTCTTCACATAGTATGTCATTTTCTCCCATTGTAAGACGTTTCCTCCCACAGTAAGACAATTCCTTCCACAGTAAAACGTTTCCTCCCTCAGAAGACCCCTCGCGTGCTCCAATCCGGGCCAATAAGTGCTATAAATATATGTTTACACAACTTATTTCGCAGTTGGTGTAAACTGAACCATGTTTACAATGCATTGTATATATATTATATCTATTTCTTGAATACGTTATGCATTACATATTGAAATTACAGAATGTATCTACTGGTTAGAATTGTTTGACATATGTTACACACGTAGAAAAATACTTTTCGTTTCTGTCCTGCACACTTGCTTACCGGGTAACAATGTTTATCTTTGTAGATATGAAGCGTCTAGCTGAGCTCTGCCTCTATGTCGGGCTGTTGGTGCAGGTTGCCTACCCTGTACAATCACATGGCGCTAACAAGGAGCTTCTCCAGAGATTGCTCCGTGTCCTTACAGAGAAGACGAACGAGGAAGCACTGAGAAGCGTCATGCTGTCATCTGGGCAAAGTGAAGGTCATGCCAAACTCGATGTTCGAGGTGACGATCATGATGACGGCGAGGCTCTTCCTCGTTTACTTGAAACATTAGAGCGAATCTGTAATAGGGCCAATTTCGACGGTCTCCCTTTGCCCTTAAAGGACTCACTTGAGCAAATTTGTTCCGTTTTCAATGATGACAGTAGTGAAGAGGATGATGAAGAGGACCCTGAACCAACTACAAATCCGGGACCAACGGAAGACCCAGACGATGGTATGGAAAAAAGACGAAAACCGAATCAAAAAAAGCTTAAGAAACAAGTAAAAAACGCTATGAAATCGCTGAAGAAGGCTTGTAAGACTGCCAGAAAATCTGACGCTGGACAGGGGCAGGCACGTGACATCATAGAACAGATATGTAATGCGTTATATAATGATAATGCTGTCAAATCCGACATCACTACGGATGATATAGATACACGTGGTAAGGAAGCAGTATTTGAGAAAGCTTTATCTGCCCTTGAAAAACTGTGCGCAAACGATGACGTATTTAACCTTAAGATGAAGGTCGATAAGAAGCCAGTGGGAGATGTCTTTGACGTATTATGCACCATAATCGACAATGAAAATGAAGAAGTTGGTCCGACTCCAACTGGAGGACCAGAACCAACTGAAAACCCCAAACCAACCGGGGGACCTAAACCAACTGGACGACCAAAACCAACCGGCGTCCCAGAGGAACAAATAAAACGTGCTTTTAACATGTTGAAGAAAGCTTGTAAGACCATTGAGAAAAATAACAATGGACAAGGTCCTGCGCGTGTTGTAATAGAGGAAATTTGCAAGGCATTAAAAAGCGGCAATAATGACGTCAAATCTACACAAGAAAAGCGCAAACCAGGTGACAAGGCGGGTAGTTTGTTTCAAGACACGCTAGCAGCACTTACTGATATATGTGACAACATGTTCATCCAGACAAAGCGGAATAAGATGTGGGGCAAATCATATGATGATATATTGGACATAGTCTGTGGTATTATTGAGGGTGATGGCCTCAAACCAACTGGAGGACCAAAACCAACTGGAGGACCAAAGCCTACTGGAGGACCTAATAGTGGAATGGAGAAAAGACGCAGACCAAAGCCGACGATGGACCTGAAACAGCAAGTAAAACGTGCATTAGGTATGCTTAAGAAGGCGTGCAAGGCTGTTGAGAAATCGAGCAATGGACAGGGACCAGCGCGTGTAGTTGTAGAGGAAATCTGTACTGCATTAGACGACGGGGACAGCGGGGAAGACGACGATGACACCGAAAGACGTAGAGGTCCCGGCGGGAGGAGGCGATTATTTGAAGACACACTAGCAGCCCTCAAAGAGGTATGTGGAAACGACGCCATCGACACTATTACTGAGATCGATGGAAGGCCAGTCGCCGACATCTTAGACGTAGTCTGCGAGATATTAAATGACGCACCGAGGCCAACTGGAGGGCCCAGACCAACGGGGGGACCAAGACCAACTGGGGGACCAAGACCAACTGGAGGGCCCAGACCAACCGGGGGACCAACAGATAAAAAAGTGAAATTTTATATGAAAGTTTTGAAGAAAATTAATAGGGCATGTTCTGATGGGGTCACAGCAGAAAATTCTGACATTGCCGATCTATTACAGTCAATCTGTGATGTCCTTGCCTGATCCACTTGGCCGCAATGATGTCTTGACAATACATAATGTAATTAAAACATAATATTGTAACTTGGCATTGTGTACAAGTCAACTTAATATACATAATCAAGGCAATATATAATTTCAAAAAACGGATTGCCCTATCTACCGCTTAATGATGAAATCGACATTGTTGGTGACAGGCGACTTATCATACACATTTGTGTTGAATATGTTGTCCAACGAAATCGATAACTAATAGCATTTCTCATTTTTATATAAATCTGTTAAGATTCGGAGACATTCTCTAGAAATAAAAAAAAATTACATGTGAACAAAAGCTTTATTATCTATACATCTGCCGATATCCACACTCTTATTACGTAGTCTTGTCGTCAATGTCTGTCTTGTGTCCACACTCATATTACGTAGTCTTGTCGTCAGTGTCTGTCTTGTGTCCACGATCATATTACGTAGTATTGTCGTCAATGTCTGTCTTGTGTCCACACTCATATTACGTAGTCTTGTCGTCAGTGTCTGTCTTGTGTCCACACTCATATTACGTAGTATTGTCGTCAATGTCTGTCTTGTGTCCACACTCATATTACGTAGTCTTGTCGTCAATGTCTGTCTTGTGTCCACACTCATATTACGTAGTATTGTCGTCAATGTCTGTCTTGTGTCCACACTCATATTACGTAGTCTTGTCGTCAATGTCTGTCTTGTGTCCACACTCATATTACGTAGTCTTTTCGCCAGTGTTTGTCTTGTGTCCACGATCATATTACGTAGTATTGTCGTCAATGTTTGTCTTGTGTCCACGATCATATTACGTAGTCTTGTCGTCAATGTCTGTCTTGTGTCCACACTCATATTACGTAGCCTTGTCGTCAGTGTCTGTCTTGTGTCCACACTCATATTACGTAGTCTTGCCGTCAGTGTCTGTCCTGTGTCCACACTCATATTACTTAGTCTTTTCGTCAGTGTCTGTCTTGTGTCCACGCTCATATTACGTAGTCTTGTCGTCAGTGTCTGTCTTGTGTCCACACTCATATTACGTAGTCCTGTCGTCAGTGTCTGTCCTGTGTCCACACTCATATTACTTAGTCTTGTCGTCAGTGTCTGTCCTGTGTCCACACTCATATTACTTAGACTTGTCGTCAATGTCTGTCTTGTGCCCACACTCATATTACGTAGTCTGGTCGTCTGTGTCTGTCTTGTGTCCACACTCATATTACGTAGTCTTGTCGTCAATGTCCGTCTTGTGTCCACACTCATATTACGTAGTCTTGTCGTCAGTGTCTGTCTTGTGTCCACACTCATTTTACGTAGTCTTGTCGTCAGTGTCTGTCCTGTGTCCACACTCATATTACTTAGTCTTGTCGTCAGTGTCTGTCCTGTGTCCACACTCATATTACTTAGACTTGTCGTCAATGTCTGTCTTGTGCCCACACTCATATTACGTAGTCTGGTCGTCTGTGTCTGTCTTGTGTCCACACTCATATTACGTAGTCTTGTCGTCAATGTCCGTCTTGTGTCCACACTCATATTACGTAGTCTTGTCGTCAGTGTCTGTCTTGTGTCCACACTCATTTTACGTAGTCTTGTCGTCAGTGTCTGTCTTGTGTCCACACTCATTTCGCGAGCGTAGCCTTATTCACGGGGACTTGAGAATTAGTTACAGTCTTCATGTATTTGGAACTTCCGTAGTGTGTACTGAGCACATTTTGAAATTCGAAAAGTTCGTATATATGAACACCGGGGGTGTCATTTTTACCCAATTTCAATCTAGCCCCCCAAAACGTCTCAAAATGTGTTATACACACTAGGGAATACATGTAGACTCAACTATTTCATCCAGACAAAGCGGAATAAGATGTGGGTCATATCATATGATGATATATTGGACATAGTCTGTGGTATTATTGAGGGTGATGGCCTCAAACCAACTGGAGGACCAAAACCAACTGGAGGACCAAAGCCTACTGGAGGACCTAATAGTGGAATGGAGAAAAGACGCAGACCAAAGCCGACGATGGACCTGAAACAGCAAGTAAAACGTGCATTAGGTATGCTTAAGAAGGCGTGCAAGGCTGTTGAGAAATCGAGCAATGGACAGGGACCAGCGCGTGTAGTTGTAGAGGAAATCTGTACTGCATTAGACGACGGGGACAGCGGGGAAGACGACGATGACACCGAAAGACGTAGAGGTCCCGGCGGGAGGAGGCGATTGTTTGAAGACACACTAGCAGCCCTCAAAGAGGTATGTGGAAACGACGCCATCGACTCTATTACTGAGATCGATGGAAGGCCAGTCGCCGACATCTTAGACGTAGTCTGCGAGATATTAAATGACGCACCGAGGCCAACTGGAGGGCCCAGACCACACTCATTATTACGTAGCCTTGTCGTCAATGTCTGTCTTGTGTCCACACTCACATTACATAGTCTTGTGGCCTTATCGTCTATATACGTATTTTCTGTCTATTAACATAACGCTGTCACCCTTTAATGACTTTCAAGGAATGTATCGTACTTAAAAGTATCGTGATCAAAACATTTGCCTCCTTATTAGAAAGTAAATGAATCACATCGACATGTGAAGCTTAATATGATATTCGTTTGTGTCCGTTTGACTGTATTGAAAATATCCTGACCAAGGGGCATAACTCTGTATTGTCAATCGCTTTTTTAAAATGATTTGCCTTGTAGCACACACGTTCATTCGGTAGTGTATTATATAGCTACTATGTAATTTCAATCAACTTCTACCTACGACTTGGTATCTTGTACCTACAACTTAGTGACGTGTACCTACAACTTAGTGACGTGTACCTACAACTTAGTGACTTTACCTACAACTTAGTGTCTTGTACCTACAACTTGGTGTCTTGTACCTACAACTTGGTGTCTTGTACCTACAACTTAGTGTCTTGTACCTACAACTTAGTGTCTTGTACCTACAACTTAGTGTCTTGTACCTACAACTTGGTGTCTTGTACCTACAACTTGGTGTCTTGTACCTACAACTTAGTGTCTTGTACCTACAACTTGGTGTCTTGTACCTACAACTTAGTGTCTTGTACCTATAACTTGGTGTCTAGTACCTACATCTAAGTTTCTTGTACCTACAACTTAGTGTCTTGTACCTACAACTTAGTGTCTTGTACCTACAACTTAGTGTCTTGTACCTACAACTTAGTGTCTTGTACCTATAACTTGGTGTCTAGTACCTACATCTAAGTTTCTTGTACCTACAACTTAGTGTCTTGTACCTACAACTTAGTGTCTTGTACCTACAACTTAGTTTCTTGTACCTACAACTTGGTGTCTTGTACCTACAACTTAGTGTCTTGTACCTACAACTTAGTGTCTTGTACCAACAACTTAGTGTCTTGTACCAACAACTTAGTGTCTTGTACCTACAACTTGGTGTCTTGTACCTACAACTTGGTGTCTTGTACCTACAACTTAGTGACTTGTACCTACAACTTAGTGACTTTACCAACAACTTAGTGTCTTGTACCTACAACTTAGTGACTTGTACCTACAACTTAGTGACTTTACCTACAACTTTGTGACTTTACCTACAATTTCGTGTCTTGTACCTATAACTTAGTTTCTTGTACCTACAACTTAGTGTCTTGTACCTACAACTTAGTGTCTTGTACCTACAACTTAGTGACTTGTACCAACAACTTAGTGTCTTGTACCTACAACTTGGTGTCTTGTACCTACAACTTGGTGTCTTGTACCTACAACTTAGTGTCTTGTACCTACAACTTGGTGACTTTACCAACAACTTAGTGTCTTGTACCTACAACTTAGTGTCTTGTACCTACAACTTCGTGTCTTGTACCTATAAATTAGTTTCTTGTTCCTACAACTAAGTGTCTTGTACCTACAACTTAGTGTCTTGTACCTACAACTTAATGTCTTTTACCTATAACTTGGTGTCTTGTACCTATAACTTAGTTTCTTGTACCTACAACTTAGTGCCTTGTACCTACAACTTAGTGACTTGTACCTACAACTTAGTGTCTAGTACCTACATCTTAGTTTCTTGTACCTACAACTTAGTGTCTTGTACCTACAACTTCGTGTCATGTACCTACATCTTAGTTTCTTGTACCTACAACTTAGTTTCTTGTTCCTACAACTTAGTGTCTTGTACCTACAACTTGGTGTCTTGTACCTACAACTTAGTGACTTGTACCTACAACTTGGTGTCTTGTACCTACAACTTGGTGTCTTGTACCTACAACTTAGTGTCTTGTACCAACAACTTAGTGTCTTGTACCTACAACTCAGTGTCTTGTACCTACAACGTGGTGTCTTGTACCTACAACTTAGTGACTTATACCTACAACTTAGTGACGTTACCAACAACTTAGTGTCTTGTACCTACAACTTAGTGACTTGTACCTACAACTTAGTGACTTTACCTACAACTTTGTGACTTTACCTACAATTTCGTGTCTTGTACCTACAACGTCGTGTCTTGTACCTACAACTTAGTGTCTTGTACCTACAACTTAGTGTCTTGTATCTACAACTTAGTGTATTGTACCTATAACTTCGTGTCTAGTACCTACATCTTAGTTTCTTGTACCTACAACCTAGTTTCTTGTACCTACAACTTAGTGTCTTGTACCTATAACTTAGTTTCTTGTTCCTACAACTAAGTGTCTTGTACCTACAACTTAGTGTCTTGTACCTACAACTTAGTATCTTGTACCTACAACTTAGTGTCTTTAACCTACAACTTAGTGTCTTGTACCTACAACTTAGTGCCTTGTACCTACAACTTAGTGTCTTGTACCTACAACTTAGTGTCTTGTACCTATAACTTGGTGTCTTGTGTCCACAACTTTGTGTCTTGTACCTGCAACGTGGTGTCTTTTGTCTACAACTTAGTGTCTTGTTCCTACAACTTAGTGTCTTTTTCCAACAACTTAGTGTCTTGTACCTATAACTTGGTGTCTAGTACCTACATCTTAGTTTCTTGTACCTACAACTTAGTGTCTTTTTTCCTACAACTTTGTGTCTTGTACCTATAACTAAGTGTCTTGTACCTACAACTTAGTGTCTTGTACCTACAACTTAGTGTCTTGTACCTACAACTTAGTGACTTGTGCCAAAAACTTGGTGTCTTGTACCTACAATTTGGTGTCTTGTACCTGCAACGTAGTGTCTTTTGTCTACAACTTAATGTCTTGTTCCTATAACTAAGTGTCTTGTACCTACAACTTAGTGTATTGATGGTTCACTTTAGACAGGTTTTACGATTATAGACGTGGTTCACTTTAGACAGGTTTCACGATTATAGACGGGGTTCACTTTAGACAGGTCTTACGATTATAGACGGGGTTCACTTTAGACAGGTCTTACGATTATAGACAGGGTTCACTTTAGACAGGTCTTACGATTATAGACGGGGTTCACTTTAGACAGGTTTTACGATTATAGACGTGGTTCACTTTAGACAGGTCTTACGATTATAGACGGGGTTCACTTTAGACAGGTCTTACGATTATAGACGGGGTTCACTTTAGACAGGTTTTACGATTATAGATGGGGTTCACTTCAGACAGGTCTTATGATTCCCACGATTATAAAAAGGATTTACTTTATCCTACTCTTATGAATATAGACGTGGTAGAAGGGTTTCACTCCAGTTGTTTCTTTAGAGTATAAACGGGGTTCGTTTTATTTGATGAATTAAAATAATGCTACTTGGAGAAAGCCGACTGAAGTCAAGTGAGTGTAAGTGACGAATCTGCACAGCGTTCTGCTTCCTATCGAATATTTATATATTAACAAAACACGGTCTCGGGCACTTTTTATTTTCGTTATTAAGTTCAAGTCTTAGTTTTATGAAGAATTGAAAATTAAGCCTGGAGATATTTTGCAACAGTGATTTTTTTTACAGTTATAGTCGCTTTAAATCATGAGTATTCGATTTTCCGTCGGCGACGCAAACGTAAAAATGATCCTAATACCAATAAAAACTGCGTACTGTCTGGTTCCATATTAAGGTGTATCGTTATCGATAACCAAACAATGCCTGGTATACATCCATTGTGTGATAACAATGTTATTAAAATCCGATGTTCATTTTTAACTCCATATGAACTTCGACAGAAACGTAGAGTATGGGGTTGAACTCTTGTAGAAAGACTGGTTATACTAAACCCTGTGTATAGTTTTATATTTGACAAATAACAGATATGTAAAAATCCGGTAATAAAAGTTAAAAATCATGTATGAACATTCGAAAGCATTATAGGACTTTTTACCCCAACTCTCGGAGATTTTCTCACTTATATACTTATGAAGGTGTCATACAAAGAAATTGTTTTAAATAGCAGTGTCGTCTTGAGGGAAGGGGGCATTTTTGTTTGAGTTATAGAATGCTGAAACATAAAAAAAAGTTAGATAAATCCGCTTATCCTGAGCTAGGCCACACTCGTACAGCAATATTATAGCTTTCTAGTACAAATGTTTCCTTTTTACCTTCAACTCTTCGTTTATGGAATGAACTAGATCATACTACTAGATCTTCACCTTCATTGAGCATATTCGAAAACTCTATTACTCCAGATTTAAATGCATCAAAAGCTCCTAGTTATTATGGCTTCGGCGATAGAAAAAATATGATTGATACGAAGTTAAGGTACCAAAATAGTTCTCTCAAATATGATTTATGTCGAGTAAACCTGGTAGAAAATGCAGAATGCACTTGTGGTAACCCTTGTGAAAATACCTTTCAGTTTTTCTTTGTTTGTCCACATTATGGTATGCAAAGGCGTTTATTTCTTCCTAGTCTTCAAAATCTAGATGTAGCTATCAACTTAGAGCCAATTCTTTCTGGAGATGAATATCTGCCCTTAGACATACATAATTATTTTCAGAAATGTGCCCATGTTTATGAAAAGCAGCAATGGATTTAATTATGGATAAGATTATTTTCTCCTGTACTTCCTTAGCTTTTGAATGTTCGGAGAACTGCAATATTACAAAAATATTTAATTGATGACTTTCACACTCTCTTTTTGCCAAATGTTGAACCTTTGCTTTTGGAAAGGGCTTTTATAATGTTGTTATACCTTGTGCCGAATCCTTTTTGCTTTGATTTATAGCAATAAAAATATGTTAAATCATTTATTGGTAAAATATCGCATGGCCCCAGTGATTCCCACGGTACCAAATTAGATCACCATTGTTCGTCGCAAAGAAAGTTCGACAGTATTGTTTTAGACAAAGTGATTGATCTTTCTCGACTCAGTTCACATTTGTAGACATCATACTTTCAGCTGTTCAATATTCATCATATCTCCTGTTGGTCTTTCAGTGGGCTCTATCACAGGGACTTGAGCATTTGTTACAGTCTACATGTATTTGGACCTTCTCTAGTGTGTATTTTTACCGAATTCTAATCTAGCCCCCAAAACGTCTCAAAATGTGATATACACACCAGGGAAGGTCCAAATACATGTAGACTGTAACAAATTCTCAAGTCACTGTGATACACACCAGGGAAGGTCCAAATACATGTAGACTGTAACAAATTCTCAAGTCACTGTGCTCGAAACCTGAAATAGCATGGTGATGCAACTCTAGGTTCATCTAATGAAATATCCATTGTAATTAACAAACACATTTTTTGCAAGTAAAAATAATTATTTGTTATATATGTTGTATTCAAAAACTCATTTTACATTTTTTTAATTTTTGTTTTTTGTTTGGTTTATTTTTTGGACGGTCATCGTTAGGTCGACACATGCCAATATGCGCCATACCTCTTTTAGGTCATTAGTCTGAGGTATGTCTGTATGCTAATATTTAGGCCTATTGATATTTTTATGAACACTTGCCTTTTACCTAGACGTTCCGGGTTTGAGTCCACGATCAGGCGTGAAAAGGTGCCCGAAATGTCGAAAAGACGAAAATTAAGGTTAGTTAATTTTCGTCTTTTCGGGGCAATACGTCGAAAAGACAAAAATAATGAGCCCGAAAAGACGAGAAATAAAGTCGCTAATTTGCGTGCGTTTATTTCGTCTTTTCGCGTATGATGTTTCGTCTTTTCGGGGCGAAAAGACGAAAATGGCACAAATCAGCTACTGTAGTTTTCCCTGGCTACTCCGGTTTCTTCCCCTAGTCCCCACACGCGCTTCAATCCGGACCAACAGGACTGCTAAGTAGAAATTAAAACTTTAACAGTTAAGTCTTCGTCATTATTTACAAGCTTTTTGATGTCGTGAAAATGTGTAAAAACAGCTAAGATTTTTTATGATAGACTATATCAGTTATGCCTGTTTTTAATTATTCTAAATAATAATATAAAGACTTTTTTGTGTAATGTTTTTTGTGTATTTTCTAAACACCCCTAAATCCATTAACAATGAACTCGCCCATTCAGCAGCCACACGTCACGGCGACCTTTCACCTCCGCTACTTTAGTGATACAGCACGGAGATATCATTCCAGACAGGCCAGCGGACAGGTAAGGTTGTCACTGCACTCTCTGTTGTTATGCATGCATGTGTGTTAATATGCAGACATAGGTGTAGACGGGCAATGAGCGACGGACACTGGTCAGTCGCTACATGACCTGTATTCTGCTGCTATATCCAGTTGTGGTACTCCGTGGGAGTGGTCAGTGTAGATATATATCTATTTATAGATTGCATAGTGGGATTCATTGTGCTCACTTCCAAGATTCATTTAGAGGCATTTCTTAATTAGTATTTATTTTGTTACATTGTCGTTATAAACAAAGAAACAGTTTACAATACGTATCAGAAAACACCCAGCCTCCTCATGTTTCATTGCCTCGACAGTCTCACTGCTCAGACTAATATACTTGTAATTGATCTTGTAGATAAAGTGTTTGTTTCTTTACTTGTGGATATTTATAAAATGATTACAAAGGGTTAGAAATCTCCACTGGAAAACAACTTTACTAGAATCTCCAATGAAATATTTAAGAAAATAAACTTGTAAGTTGTTGCATATATAGTGGTCACAGAGAGGTTATGCGGCACTATTTTTGCAAGATGTCTGCCTAAGTTGTATATCAATGAAATTTCTATATAGAACTAAGCTGCCGTCACAAACTGTTGGATTAAAAGTGAAATCTTTAATACAAATATTATCTCAGTTTTTGGATAGGAAAAAGGTGTAACGTTGTTTTGTATGGATAGGTGAATTAATACCCAAGATTTTGAAATCTGTGCATAAATTAAGTTATTCTTGGATGTGTTTTGGTGGATTTTATTTCAACAAGAATAAATTATGAAGGTACACTGCAATTTAATTCCTAAATATGTGTATTTCAGACATTTTTTCACTGTCATTTGGCTCTTCAGTTACATGTAGGTGAATGGATTAACTAAAAATTACTGAGTATAAAGGTGTTTAGTAGATATTGGGTAGTAACCCAAAGTTATGTCCAGGAGAGAAAGACCTGTAGATTTTATACTGGTAAGGAACTGTCAAAGGGATATGATACCTGTCAACTGGGGCATATGTAAACAGTGACTTGCTAGTGCCTATATAGAGAGGGAAATTATAAGAATCCAGACTGTTGTGATTAAAATGGTTCCATAGTCAGATTATTTAGAATTCTGTTGTGACAATGGTAGACCAAGGAGAACAGTTGTGACAGAAAATTTGTGGGCAGGAGGATGGGTGACAGAAGGGTTGTTATAATGGGGAGGGAGGATGGGTGACAGAAGGGTTGTTATAATGAGGTCGGAGGATGGGTGACAGAAGGGTTGTTATAATGAGGTGGGAGGATGGGTAACAGAAGGGTTGTTATAATGAGGTGGGAGGATGGGTGACAGAAGGGTTGTTATAATGGGGAGGGAGGATGGGTGACAGAAGGGTTGTTATAATGAGGTCGGAGGATGGGTGACAGAAGGGTTGTTATAATGAGGTGGGAGGATGGGTAACAGAAGGGTTGTTATAATGAGGTCGGAGGATGGGTAACAGAAGGGTTGTTATAATGAGGTCGGAGGATGGGTGACAGAATGGTTGTTATAATGAGGTCGGAGGATGGGTGACAGAAGGGTTGTTATAATGAGGTCGGAGGATGGGTGACAGAAGGGTTGTTATAATGGGGAGGGAGTATGGTGACAGAAGGGTTGTTATAATGGGGTGGGAGGATGGGTGACAGAAGGTTGTTATAATGGGGAGGGAGGATGGGTGACAGAAGGTTGTTATAATGGGGAGGGAGGACGGGTGACAGAAGGGTTGTTATAATGAGGTCGGAGTATGAGTGACAGAAGGGTTGTTATAATGGGGAGGGAGGATGGGTGACAGAAGGGTTGTTATAATGGGGTGGGAGGATGGGTGACAGAAGGGTTGTTATAATGGGGTGGGAGGATGGGTGACAGAAGGGTTGTTATAATGGGGTGGGAGGATGGGTGACAGAAGGGTTGTTATAATGGGGAGGGAGGATGGGTGACAGAAGGTTGTTATAATGGGGAGGGAGGATGGGTGACAGAAGGGTTGTTATAATGAGGTCGGAGTATGAGTGACAGAAGGGTTGTTATAATGGGGTGGGAGGATGGGTGACAGAAGGGTTGTTATAATGGGGTGGGAGGATGGGTGACAGAAGGGTTGTTATAATGGGGAGGGAGGATGGGTGACAGAAGGTTGTTATAATGGGGAGGGAGGACGGGTGACAGAAGGGTTGTTATAATGAGGTCGGAGTATGAGTGACAGAAGGGTTGTTATAATGGGGAGGGAGGATGGGTGACAGAAGGGTTGTTATAATGGGGTGGGAGGATGGGTGACAGAAGGGTTGTTATAATGGGGTGGGAGGATGGGTGACAGAAGGGTTGTTATAATGGGGAGGGAGGATGGGTGACAGAAGGTTGTTATAATGGGGAGGGAGGATGGGTGACAGAAGGGTTGTTATAATGAGGTCGGAGTATGAGTGACAGAAGGGTTGTTATAATGGGAAGGGAGGATGGGTGACAGAAGGGTTGTTATAATGGGGTGGGAGGATGGGTGACAGAAGGGTTGTTATAATGGGGTGGGAGTATGGTGACAGAAGGGTTGTTATAATGGGGAGGGAGGATGGGTGACAGAAGGGTTGTTATAATGGGGAGGGAGGACGGGTGACAGAAGGGTTGTTATAATGGGGTGGGAGGATGGGTGACAGAAGGGTTGTTATAATGGGGCGGGAGGATGGGTGACAGAAGGGTTGTTATAATGGGGTGGGAGGATGGGTGACAGAAGGGTTGTTATAATGGGGTGGGAGGATGGGTGACAGAAGGGTTGTTATAATGGGGAGGGAGGATGGGTGACAGAAGGGTTGTTATAATGGGGTCTGGGTATGGGTGACAGAAGGGTTGTTATAATGGGGTGGGAGGATGGGTGACAGAAGGGTTGTTATAATGGGGTGGGAGGATGGGTGACAGAATGGTTATAATGGGGAGGGAGGATGGGTGACAGAAGGGTTGTTATAATGGGGTGGGAGGACGGGTGACAGAAGGGTTGTTATAATGGGGTGGGAGGATGGGTGACAGAAGGGTTGTTATAATGGGGTGGGAGGACGGGTGACAGAAGGGGGGTTATAATGGGGTGGGAGGATGGGTGACAGAAGGGTTGTTATAATGGGGTGGGAGGATGGGTGACAGAAGGGTTGTTATAATGGGGAGGGAGGATGGGTGACAATGGTTGTTATAATGGGGTGGGAGGATGGGTAACAGAAGGGTTGTTATAATGGGGAGTGAAGATGGGTGACAAAATGGTTGTTATAATGGGGAGGGAGGATGGGTGACAGAAGGGTTGTTATAATGGGGAGTGAAGATGGGTGACAAAATGGTTGTTATAATGGGGAGGGAGGATGGGTGACAGAAGGGTTGTTATAATGGGGAGGGAGGATGGGTGACAAAATGGTTGTTATAATGGGGAGGGAGGATGGATGACAGAAGGGTTGTTATAATGGGGTCTGGGTATGGGTGACAGAATGGTTGTTTTAATGGAGAGGGAGGATGGGTGACAGAAGGGTATTTATAATGGGGAGAGAGGACGGGTGACAGAAGGGTTGTTATAATGAGGTCGGAGGATGGGTGACAGAAGGGTTGTTATAATGGGGAGGGAGGACGAGTGACAGAAGGGTTGTTATAATGGGGAGGGAGGATGGGTAACAGAAGGGTTGTTGTTTGGGTGGGAGGACCGGTGTGACAGAACAGATGTCTTGTGATGGGGTGGAAGGATGGGTGACAAAAAGGTTGTTTTGTTTTGGTGGGAGGACAGGTGTGACAGGACAGAGGTCTTGTTGTTATGAAGGGGGGGGGGGGGGGGGGGGATGGGTTACAAAAGGTTGTTGTGACTGTGTTTGGGTGGGTAAAGGAAGGGTTGTTGTGATGGAGTAGAAGAGAATGGTTTTGATGGGGTTGGAGAATAAATAACAGAAGGGAGGTTGTATTGGGATAGAAGGAAAGTTGTGCCAGAAGGGTTGTGTTTGGGTGAGAGGATGGGTGGTATGATGGGTGACAGAAAGGTTGTTGTAATCGAGTAGGAGGATGGGTGGCAAGGGTTAATATTGTGATGTATATACAGTGCATTCCGCTTAATCAGGTTGCCTATTTGCGGGGACTATATATATATATATATATGTGTGTGTTTGTGTGTGTGACCCTTATACCATCAGTAGCTCGAAGTCAAACTAGTGACCTCACTGTAGTCTGTATGCACATACAAGGATGTACTTGAGGTAGGTACTGGACGAGTAGATGGTAGTTAATTAGTTACAGAAAGTTGTAGGTGAACAATACAGGCCTGTTTAGCCTCTTTTTGAAGACATTTATTGATTGCTACAGGACACAGTTACAGTGTTTAATAAGTTTTTGCCAGTGAAATATAGAAATTTATCAAACTAATAAAACTTATATTTTTCACTGCTCATTGCTGCAGTGAAACTATAAGTTTTGCAGTGAAAATGTAAGTTTTCCGATTTTGACCAATCCGAGCAAACCTTTGTATTCACCTCATTGAAACTTGCCGATTTTTCCAATCGAAGCGAAGATAGATAAATTGGTTATTTTGCTGTATTTATGAAATATTCTGACTGGTTATTGACAAAATACTCGCTTGACATTAGCTATTCATGCATAGATTCTCCGATAACAGCAGAAAACGCTTAAATTGCACTGATCAGTCCTTTCAAAATGGCTCTGTCAAGTTGACATGGAGTAACATCACAAAGAGTCATTACTGATTCCCACACTTTTTGACACTATTAATTTTTCTATGTTTTTAATTTTGTTTTTAAGTTTATGAAATGCAATAAAAAGAAAATTGAATGGTTTCCTGTTAAATATAACATATATTTCACTTATACATGTTTTATTAAACGGGAAACCATTCAATATCCTCTATTTATTGATATTTTTTATATGCACTTAACTGTGATTTATAACAGTTTCCTTGTTTAACAACTGTACATGTGCTTCCTTCATTGTAGATTAAGTACAGAAACCTCTGTGTCAACATCCACAAGTCACAATGTCAGGTAAGATTATTGATTTTTGCTGGAGGACTGGGTGGTAGAAATTCTACAGATAGTTTGTATGATTCATCTATATTTGAAATATATCTGAAATGTCCACAGATCAGCATGATTTTCCTGTCGGTGACAGATACACAAGTATCGGTTTCCTTTTTGTTGTGTATTATGGGTGTACTGTCAGTACAAACCCACTTATCAGAGGAATGTGCCTGTTATCCACTTTCCTTACCTATAAGGGCTAGTAGCTTATTTTTTTCCACTAGATCCCGATGAAAATTCTACTAGCCCTGCACTTTTGAAATTTTTCAATACATGTATTCCATTCCGAAATGTACCTTTTACTCAACATAATTGATCAGAATCATGCCATTTAACAAAGAATTCAACAATTTTAATATTGTTCAGAATGTTATATGGTCTGTGTGTGAAAATAGTCATAACTATTGCGAAAGAAATTAACTATACAGTAAAATAAGTTTACACACTTCAAAATAATAATGAGTATAAAAATATGGATTTTATTTTACTGGTTGTAGATAAGAGTTAAAACTTTCTGACGGTTACATGTACCTATACAACGACATGTCAATATTGTATTTTGAATAGTTAAACTAAAATATACTTCAATCTAAATTATATGAGAGGGAATAATTAATTTCAAAAATTTAAAGCTGCTAGTTTAAATAAACCAACACATTACGAACTCAATCACTACTCTAAAATAGTTCTGGTTTAATGTCATAGTGAACTTGAAGTTTAATATTCACTCTGATCCACTACTTTCTAGATATTTTTGTTCTCCATCTCATTTCCTGAGGGAAAAACTTATAGCTAGCAAATTGTATTGGATTGGAACTAAAGGTGCCAATATCAATGAAATCAATATCATTTTAACTTTCAATCATAGTCATAGGAAATTATTATCATTGCAATTCAAGTTAAGTTCAAATTTTAATTTATAACAATGTTAAGTCGGGTTTTTCAGATGAAAATGTTGTGAACATTTGTCAATCTGTCAAATATATTTATATCTACAAGATTCCCCTACTTTATTTAGAAAACCAACAGTTTAACAAATTTGGTGTGATCACGCCTGCTTTGTGAATATAACATCTATCAAAACAGACCTGTACATATAGCAGCACCAACGATCTAATTTCAATTTCAACAGGAAGATTAACTCAACTGATAATAAGATCCATATATCCTAATAATAAATATGATATGATCACTAACTGTCACTTCATAATTAAATTCCTATCTTAATTATGTCTGCAACTATGCTGACATGTCGGCAGACCTGTTTGCATCTGGGTCACTCGTGTTTGCATCTGGATCACTCGTGCGCTTGAATGCTATCAATGGGCATACCTAAGCATTTTATAGACCTAGATGAAGATATTATTTACCTTTGAGAAATGTGTTGAACCGATGTCAACCACCTGTGGTTGAAAAATCTTATTAACTTGACCAGTTACCATGTTTACAACTGTCAGAACCGTATACAGAAACAAACTGACTTTTAATGTAGATTTATTAACGAAAATTTTGGTACAGAAACAATTTGACTTTCCATGCAGATTTATGACGAAGAAATTTTCACTAGCCCACGGGCTAGTCAGTGCCATAGAGCAGCTAGCCCTGACCTTAAAACTACTAGCCCTGGGCGTCGAGCTAGTGGAATTGTACACCCCTGTCCCTGATTCTGACTTAGAAATAAAATGCAAGACGGAAAAAAGTCCAGATTAAACCCTATCTAGATGAAGATTTACTTCTGTGTTAACTTTCTGATCACCCTCTCTTTCCCTTGAAATAAACATACCTCTCAACTGTTGAAATATTGAATGAAGAAAAAATGATATGGTGAAAATTATTAGCATTGTTTTCAAAACCTATATATAATTTTGTCTTTGAACAGAAATATAATTATTTATTTTAGAGCAGGATTCACACAAGCTTTTGAAATTCTAGTACCAAATTTTTCCCAAAATTGATTTTTTTTATCACCAAATTGTATATTTTTGCACTAGATAACAGGCATATTTCTTATCAATGAAAAATTACTAAAGTAGGTGATTAAACAGCTCTAATATTAACCTTTATGTACCTCGAACTCCGAAGAATTGTCCTACGTGTACACCCTTAAAAGTTAGTGTAAAAGACAGTACACTAAGATTCTGTAGGGGTCCCAGTGTAGTCACATTAAGGTTCTACTGTAGGGGTCCCAGTGTAGTCACATTAAGATTCTGTGGAGGTCCATTGTAGTCACATTAAGTTTCTGTCAAGGTCCATTGTAGTCACATTAAGATTCTGTGGAGGTCCCAGTGTAGTCACATTAAGATTCTGTAGAGGTCCCAGTGTGGTCACATTAAGGTTCTGTAGAGGTCCCAGTGTAGTCACATTAAGGTTCTGTAGAGGTCCCAGTGTGGTCACATTAAGGTTCTGTAGAGGTCCCAGTGTAGTCACATTAAGATTCTGTCGAGGTCCCAGTGTAGTCACATTAAGGTTCTGTAGAGGTCCCAGTGTAGTCACATTAAGATTCTGTCGAGGTCCCAGTGTAGTCACATTAAGGTTCTGTAGAGGTCCCAGTGTAGTCACATTAACATTCTGTGGAGGTCCCAGTGTAGTCACACTAAGATTTCTGTAGAGGTCCAGTGTAGTCACATTAAGATTCTGTAGAGGTCCCAGTGTAGTCACATTAACATTCTGTAGGGGTCCCAGTGTAGTCACATTAAGATTCTGTGGAGGTCCCAGTGTAGTCACATTAAGTTTCTGTCAAGGTCCCAGTGTGGTCACATTAAGATTCTGTAGAGGTCCCAGTGTAGTCACATTAAGATTCTGTGGAGGTCCCAGTGTAGTCACATTAAGATTCTGTGGAGGTCCCAGTGTGGTCACATTAAGATTCTGTAGAGGTCCCAGTGTAGTCACATTAAGGTTCTGTAGAGGTCCCAGTGTAGTCACATTAACATTCTGTGGAGGTCCCAGTGTAGTCACACTAAGATTTCTGTAGAGGTCCAGTGTAGTCACATTAAGATTCTGTAGGGGTTCATTATAGTCACATTAAGATTCTACTGTAGAGGTCCCAGTGTAGTCACATTAAGATTCTGTGGAGGTCCCAGAGTAGTCACATTAAGATTCTGTAGGGGTCCCAGTGTAGTCACATTAAGGTTCTGTAGAGGTCCCAGTGTAGTCACATTAACATTCTGTGGAGGTCCCAGTGTAGTCACACTAAGATTTCTGTAGAGGTCCAGTGTAGTCACATTAAGATTCTGTAGGGGTCCCAGTGTAGTCACATTAACATTCTGTGGAGGTCCCAGTGTAGTCACACTAAGATTTCTGTAGAGGTCCAGTGTAGTCACATTAAGATTCTGTAGGGGTCCCAGTGTGGTCACATTAAGATTCTGTGGAGGTCCATTGTAGTCACATTAAGATTCTGTGGAGGTCCCAGTGTGGTCACATTAAGATTCTGTGGAGGTCCCAGTGTAGTCACATTAAGATTCTGTCGAGGTCCATTGTAGTCACATTAAGATTCTGTAGGGGTCCCAGTGTAGTCACATTAAGATTCTGTAGGGGTCCCAGTGTAGTCACCTTAAGATTCTGTAGAGGTCCCAGTGTAGTCACATTAAGTTTCTGTAGAGGTCCAGTGTAGTCACATTAAGATTCTGTAGAGGTCCCAGAGTAGTCACATTAAGATTCTGTGGAGGTCCCAGTGTAGTGACATTAAGGTTCTGTGGAGGTCCCAGTGTGGTCACATAAAGATTCTACTGAAGGGGTCCCAGTGTAGTCACATTAAGATTCTGTAGAGGTCCCAGTGTAGTCACATTAAGATTCTGTAGAGGTCCCAGTGTAGTCACATTAAGATTCTGTAGGGGTCCCAGTGTAGTCACATTAAGGTTCTGTAGAGGTCCCAGTGTAGTCACATTAAGATTCTGTGGAGGTCCCAGTGTAGTCACATTAAGGTTCTGTAGAGGTCCCAGTGTAGTCACACTAAGATTTCTGTAGAGGTCCAGTATAGTCACATTAAGATTCTGTAGGGGTCCCAGTGTAGTCACATTAAGATTCTGTGGAGGTCCCAGTGTGGTCACATTAAGATTCTGTAGAGGTCCCAATGTAGTCACATTAAGATTCTGAAGGGGCCCAGTGTAGTCACATTAACATTCTGTGGAGGTCCCAGTGTAGTCACATTAAGATTCTGTAGGGGTCCCAGTGTAGTCACATTAAGATTCTGTGGAGGTCCCAGTGTAGTCACACTAAGATTTCTGTATGGGTCCCAGTGTAGTCACATTAACATTCTGTGGAGGTCCCAGTGTGGTCACATCAAGATTCTGTGGAGGTCCCAGTGTAGTCACATTAAGATTATGTAGAGGTCCCAGTGTAGTCACATAAAGGTTCTGTGGAGGTCCCAGTGTAGTCACATTAAGGTTCTGTAGAGGTCCCAGTGTGGTCACATTAACATTCTGTAGAGGTCCCAGTGTAGTCACACTAAGATTTCTGTAGAGGTCCAGTATAGTCACATTAAGATTCTGTAGGGGTCCCAGTGTAGTCACATTAAGATTCTGTGGAGGTCCCAGTGTGGTCACATTAAGATTCTGTAGAGGTCCCAGTGTAGTCACATTAAGATTCTGTATGGGTCCCAGTGTAGTCACATTAACATTCTGTGGAGGTCCCAGTGTAGTCACATTAAGATTCTGTAGGGGTCCCAGTGTAGTCACATTAAGATTCTGTGGAGGTCCCAGTGTAGTCACACTAAGATTTCTGTATGGGTCCCAGTGTAGTCACATTAACATTCTGTGGAGGTCCCAGTGTGGTCACATCAAGGTTCTGTGGAGGTCCCAGTGTAGTCACATTAAGATTCTGTAGAGGTCCCAGTGTAGTCACATTAAGGTTCTGTAGAGGTCCCAGTGTAGTCACATTAAAATTCTGTAGGGGTCCCAGTGTAGTCACATTAAGATTCTGTCGATGTACTGGTGTGGTCACATTAAGATCCTGTCGATGTCAAGTGTAGTCACATTAAGATTCTTTCGATGTCCAGTGTAGTCACATTAAGATCCTGTAGGGGTCCCAGTGTAGTCACATTAAGATTCTGTCGATGTACTGGTGTAGTCACATTAATATTCTGTGGATGTACTGGTGTGGTCACATTAAGATCCTGTAGGGGTCCCATTGTGGTCACATTAAGATTCTGTCGATGTACTGGTGTGGTCACATTAAGATCCTGTCGATGTCCAGTGTAGTCACATTAAGATTCTGTCGATGTCCAGTGTAGTCACATTAAGATCCTGTAGGGGTCCCAGTGTGGTCACATTAAGATTCTGTCGATGTCCAGTGTAGTCTCATTAAGATCCTGTAGGGGTCCCAGTGTGGTCACATTAAGATTCTGTGGATGTACTGGTGTGGTCACATTAAGATTCTGTGGATGTACTGGTGTGGTCACATTAAGATTCTGTCAATGTCCAGTGTAGTCACATTAAGATCCTGTAGGGGTCCCAGTGTGGTCACATTAAGATTCTGTGGATGTACTGGTGTGGTCACATTAAGATTCTGTGGATGTACTGGTGTGGTCACATTAAGATTCTGTCGATGTACTGGTGTGGTCACATTAAGATTTTTGTCGATGTACTGGTGTGGTCACATTAAGATTTTTGTCGATGTACTGGTATGGTCACATTAAGATTCTGTCGATGTACTGGTGTGGTCACATTAAGATTCTGTCGATGTACTGGTGTGGTCACATTAAGATTCTGTCGATGTACTGGTGTGGTCACATTAAGATTCTGTCAAGGTCCCAGTGTGGTCACATTAAGATTCTGTCGATGTACTGGTGTAGTCATATTAAGATTCTGTTGAGGTCCCAGTGTGGTCACATTAAGATTCTGTCGATGTACTGGTGTGGTCACATTAAGATTCTGTCGATGTACTGGTGTGGTCACATTAAGATTCTGTCGATGTACTGGTGTAGTCACATTAAGATTCTGTCGAGGTCCCATTGTGGTCACATTAAGATTCTGTAGAGGTCCCAGTGTAGTCACATTAAGATTCTGTGGATGTACTGGTGTAGTCACATTAAGATTCTGTGGATGTACTGGTGTAGTCACATTAAGATTCTGTTGATGTACTGGTGTAGTCACATTAAGATTCTGTCGATGTACTGGTGTGGTCACATTAAGATTCTGTCGATGTACTGGTGTAGTCACATTAAGATTCTGTCGATGTACTGGTGTAGTCACATTAAGATTCTGTCGATGTACTGGTGTGGTCACATTAAGATTTTGTCGATGTACTGGTGTGGTCACATTAAGATTCTGTCGATGTACTGGTGTGGTCACATTACGATTTTGTCGATGTACTGGTGTGGTCACATTAAGATCCTGTAGGGGTCCCAGTGTGGTCACATTAAGATTCTGTTGATGTACTGGTGTGGTCACATTAAGATTCTGTGGATGTACTGGTGTGGTCACATTAAGATTCTGTGGATGTACTGGTGTGGTCACATTAAGATTCTGTGGATGTACTGGTGTGGTCACATTAAGATTCTGTGGATGTACTGGTGTGGTCACATTAAGATTCTGTGGATGTACTGGTGTGGTCACATTAAGATTCTGTGGATGTACTGGTGTGGTCACATTAAGATTCTGTGGATGTACTGGCGTGGTCACATTAAGATTCTGTGGATGTACTGGTGTGGTCACATTAAGATTCTGTCGATGTACTGGTGTGGTCACATTAAGATTTTGTCGATGTACTGGCGTGGTCACATTAAGATTCTGTGGATGTACTGGTGTGGTCACATTAAGATTCTGTCAAGGTCCCAGTGTAGTCACATTAAGATTCTGTGGATGTACTGGTGTGGTCACATTAAGATTGTGTCAAGGTCCCAGTGTGGTCACATTAAGATTCTGTGGATGTACTGGTGTAGTCACATTAAGATTCTGTCGATGTACTGGTGTGGTCACATTAAGATTCTGTCAAGGTCCCAGTGTGGTCACATTAAGATTCTGTCGATGTACTGGCGTGGTCACATTAAGATTCTGTGGATGTACTGGTGTAGTCACATTAAGATTTTGTCGATGTACTGGTGTAGTCACATTAAGATTCTGTCGATGTACTGGTGTAGTCACATTAAGATTCTGTCGATGTCCAGTGTAGTCACATTAAGATCCTGTAGGGGTCCCAGTGTAGTCACATTAAGATTCTGTGGATGTACTGGTGTGGTCACATTAAGATTCTGTGGATGTACTGGTGTAGTCACATTAAGATTCTGTAGGGGTCCTAGTGTAGTCACATTAAGATTCTGTCGATGTACTGGTGTGGTCACATTAAGATTCTGTAGAGGTCCCAGTGTGGTCACATTAAGATTCTGTCGATGTACTGGTGTAGTCACATTAAGATTCTGTCGATGTACTGGTGTAGTCACATTAAGATTCTGTCGATCTTCAGTGTAGTCACAATAAGATCCTGTAGGGGTCCCAGTGTAGTCACATTAAGATTCTGTCGATGTACTGGTGTAGTCACATTAAGATTCTGTCGATGTACTGGTGTAGTCACATTAAGATTCTGTGGATGTACTGGTGTGGTCACATTAAGATTCTGTGGATGTACTGGTGTGGTCACATTAAGATTCTGTCGATGTACTGGTGTGGTTACATTAAGATTCTGTGGATGTACTGGTGTGGTCACATTAAGATTCTGTGGATGTACTGGTGTAGTCACATTAAGATTCTGTGGATGTACTGGTGTGGTCACATTAAGATTCTGTCGATGTACTGGTGTGGTTACATTAAGATTCTGTGGATGTACTGGTGTGGTCACATTAAGATTCTGTCGATGTACTGGTGTAGTCACATTAAGATTCTGTGGATGTACTGGTGTGGTCACATTAAGATTTTGTCGATGTACTGGTGTAGTCACATTAAGATTGTGTGGATGTACTGGTGTGGTCACATTAAGATTCTGTAGAGGTCCCAGTGTAGTCACATTAAGATTCTGTAGAGGTCCCAGTGTAGTCACATTAAGGTTCTGTAGAGGTCCCAGTGTAGTCACAGTAAGATTCTGTAAAGGCCCCAGTGTAGTCAAATTAAGATTCTGTAGAGGTCCCAGTGTAGTCACATTAAGATTCTGTAGGGGTCCCAGTGTGGTCACATTAAGATTCTGTCGATGTACTGGTGTAGTCACATTAAGATCCTGTCGATGTACTGGTGTTTCTTCAGTGTGTTTTGTAGTTGTGTATTTTTTGTTATTAATGGACTGCTGAGTTATTTACACATGAAAAGCATTAGTTGGCAGTTCGTTAAGTGTTTTTCAATAATATCTGTCTGGTCAACTGCCACATACAGATGACCTTGGAATGATCCCTAACATCAGATAATAAGGTGGGGTCAGCACATTCTTAACTGGTGAGGTCATCCTGTAGTCAAGCTTGACCACCAACCAGAATAATGATGGCTGATGACAACATACACTTTTGTTCTTACTTATGTTTGTAGGTAGAAATTGGAGACAGTTCTTGTTGGTGTATGGGGGAAAGGTGTTAGTTTGTCATCATTTAGTTCAGTTACAGATGTTAGTTTATGATGGCTATCATTTCCTGTAAATAATCTACATTTGAATAAGAATTAAATCCAGTTAGGGTATTGTTAGGCCACTTGAGACAGTTTAAGTCCCAAGTGACTTTCTAATCACATTTTGTCCATTTGTAATTTTCACTCCTCTATGATACACTGCAATACAAAATTAACAATTCCCTGCACTAGGCCATTTCAGCATGACCTTTGAGCTCAGCAAATTAGTTCACCACCTATGCAATTGTTGGGCGTGATTTCATTCTTCAGTTTAAAAGTATGTGATGGCAATTTGATGGTATGCACATATTGGCCTTGTCTGACCAACAGGGGTTGATCAGCAGGGCCAAAAAAGGGTCAAATTAGCAAAGATCTTTTCAAGACCAAAATTGTATTGCAGTGTATCGTAGAGTATCGTAGAGGAATGGAAATTACAAGTCTAATTTTAATTAGATTGACTGAAATATATATCAGAACTCAAATGACTGTTAAGGCACATGGGCCTCTTGTTAAATACCCAGAAAAAGGGAAAAAATGGATGGGTGCTCACAGTAGTGAGTATGGTACATTTTATAATAATACCCAAAGAAAAAGTCTGTAAATTTCACATTTAAGCTGATATACTGTTTTTGAATGTGAAATTAGTATTGGTACAGAATTGTGATAGATCAGCATTTACTACAACAGATGTCAATTGTCTGAGCAGACTGACTAACTCTCCCCAGGTCTCTGTGAATTAGGAGTTGGCAGGCTCACCGTGTTATCACAGGCCGCAGTGTAAGACCAACATCACAAAGTTCAGTAATGGGGCACACACACAAGATAAGGTCTGCCTCCTTCTCCAGCTATGATACATACACCATCTTATAAGCCTGGCAACATAAAGAAGGGAGTTTACAGCAGTCTATTGCATTATACAATACTGGTAAATGGTGGACATATTGCTTGTATTTAGATTTTTTCAGTAAAATGCATTAATACATTTTAAGTTTTTTGATATTCCAGCTTTTTTGAGGTCACTTAAAAGAATAATTTGATTTTTTTACTTCTCAGAAACCCTTAACCAATATGCTGAAAATATTGACCTTTGACCTACATCAAAGAAAAGGTTTGTCGGCTCTATCTCCTCACCACTTGTCAATGGAACTTCATACTTGGGTCACATGTTCACCAAGGAGAGGTGGTGTGTCATGTACCAAATATAGGTCATTCTGATCTACATTTTGACCTTTGACCTACATAAAAGAAAACGTTTTGTCCGAGTCCTATTTCCTACTTGCAAGTAGAACTTCACACTTGGGTAATTTTTTGTCATCGTTACCTAGGTGAGACAGTATGTCATGCATCAGAAGTAAGCCACTCTGACCTACATTTTCACTTTTGACCGGCATCAAAGTAAAAGGTTTTCCTATGCCTACCTCCTACACTACTTGTTAATGGAATTTCGTACTAAGTTGTGTCATGGGTTAATTCACCTAAGTGACGCTGTATATCATGTACCAAAAGTAGGTCACTCTGACCTATATTTTGACTTATAGTTTGTCTGGGCTCTATCTCCTACACCAGTCACTGGAACTCATACTTTTGTCATGGGTTCACCTAGGTGAACTTCTTACTCGGGGCATTCAGGTTCATCTTTCTTTGGGTTCTTTTGCATTAAACTTCTGATAGTGCTTACTAAGATTATAAATCTTCCTGAATTCATTCACATTGATACCACCAACCACAATTTAAACCTGGTGGGTCGTCAAACGATCTGTGTTGTAAATTCTTGGCATATAATTTCATATGTGGTGGGGGACTGTAATTCACTGAACTATCTTGTTTATACTGTATTATTTCCTATATATGTTTATTGCATACATAGCTTGATTTATGGGAACTAGTCATATTTTGTAATTGATTCAATTGTTGGTAGATAACTATGACGACACTGAAGATAATAGACCACATGGGTAGGGTTGGTGCTCAAAGTACTATGATATTGATATCTAACGTGACTATGTCACAGAATGTTCTATCTAACATAAACAGTGTATTCCTGTATCACAGATACATTTACAATTTATACCTATCATCAGGCTTTTGTAATACAGAGAGACATGAATTGATGTTCAGATAGATTGCTACAGAAATGTCAAATCATGAAATTAAGAGTGCAGACCTATAAACCAGCTACAATGTCCCCTACATTGGCTCCAGATGTTGATAATGGCAGCATGTACCACTTAAAACAACATGGTTGTCCTGAAACAGTTAATGGACTATAAATCATGTAGACTTACATGGCTGGGATCTTGTGTGCTTTTGATGTAGATGGGATATAATAACATCAGTCACAATCTGCTTTTTTCTTCTCTCTACAATTAAGTCATTTGTGGGTTTCCATGGGGACATGGAGTATCATTTTGGCTTGGTGAGAATGGAGCGGACCCTCCTGTTATAACCTTATGTAATACATTGTTATTATTGTAATAAACATGATTGTTGATCTAACATTCTGTACATATAGCCAAAACCAAAATGTTTATCCAATTTTCATTCTTTATGTAGCCAAGTTTCCAAAATTTTTATCTAATTTTCATTTTTTGGTAGCCAAGTTTCCAAAATGTTTATCTGATTTTCATTTTTTGGCAGCCATGTTTCCAAAATGTTTATCTAATTTTCATTCTTTAGGTAGCCATAGTTTCCAAAATAAACCCCCATTCCATGAATTCCTTCCGTACAGTTAAAAAGCCGAAAGGGGGATTATACGTAAAGACTTTTTTGTCTAGGATACTGTTTGAAGCTGGGTACTTTTTTAGAAGCACTGATGCACTTTGAAAGTATCGGTGAATGTCTGTGGTGATACTAGTACATATAATGTATATTAATATAAGAGTTGTGTGGGGGGTGGGGGGTCATAATGTCACTTTGGTTGGACTGACTGCCATCTGGTGGCGGTTTTCTGTATACAGCAGAGTCTATAGACAGTGATCCATATATACTTTGGTAAGAATATAAATGATTATCCGTGCATGACCAGGACAGCTATGACTGAGATATTGGTGATGACTGCATAATGTATAAAATGATGACAAAGATCTCACAGATCTTCTACAACATAACTTCCCCTTTTTTTTCCTTAAAGAAATTTGCATGCAGAGCCAGGCAATTGAATTTTTTTTGCCCATTTCCAATTGAAATTTCTTTCAAATGAAAGTTTAAAATCCCAAACTTTGTAGTTAAACCCGAAACATTTTTCTTAAAAAATCAATAATTGCTTTAAAAAAATGAGACGAAACTCTTGAACGTTTCCACAATGAGCGAGAAAGTAATCTCAAACTCTCAAATTGGCCCTACTATGAAATTTCCTAAGCGTTTAACTCGCTACAGCATATGAATCATAAAAGAATACTTTTATATGGAAATGAAGAATACATACATTCCCTAGTATATATATAGTCTGACCATGCAAGTATATCCTGAAATCAAATCCACATTTCCTGCTACTTGATTCTGGTTGATTACACATCCGCATCACCAACAGCTCAGGGCTCTGGTTGATTACACATCTGCATCATTAACAGCTCAGGGCGGTAACCCAGATCACCACTAGTGCAGGTTTACATACAACAAGGCTGTTCACAGAATCCAAATAAATATAATTTCTATCAGCTGTCTTTTGTCTTCGAGGAGGCCCTGGAGCTATCAGTAAGGAAGATATACATTATTATAATGGGGTTTGGTTTTAGTTTCAAAGGAATTCTTGGTACTTTTATCAGCAGGGTATACCCCCAGTACATCACTGTAGAACTTGTATTAACACGGTATTCCACTCCTAGTGTCAAACATCAACACAAACCAAGCTGTAATAACTATAGAAAACATTGTAGATGTCAGAGAGGGCAGTATTATATTGTAGAGGTCAGAGAGGGCAGTATTACATTGTAGAGATCAGAGAGGGCAGTATTACATTGTAGAGGTCAGTGAGGGCAGTATTACATTGTAGAGATCAGAGAGGGCAGTATTACATTGTAGAGGTCAGTGAGGGCAGTATTACATTGTAGATGTCAGTGAGGGCAGTATTACATTGCAGACCTGCCAACTACTACTATTTTATAGTAATCTTTACTATTTTGTGGTGGTCGTTACTCTTTTTTCTCTCGAAATAGTAGCAAATTACTCTTTTTGATGCAATAGATTTGGCAAGAATTGTTAAGAATTACTCTTTTTTGCTCAAAAATGGGCCAAATTACTATTTTTGAATTTGAAAGGTTGGCAGGTCTGACATTGTAGAGGTCAGAGAGGGCAGTATTACATTGTAGAGATCAGAGAGGGCAGTATTACATTGTAGAGGTCAGTGAGGGCAGTATTACATTGTAGAGATCAGAGAGGGCAGTATTACATTGTAGAGGTCAGTGAGGGCAGTATTACATTGAAGATGTCAGTGAGGGCAGTATTACATTGTAGAGGTCAGAGAGGGCAGTATTACATTGTAGAGGTCAGAGAGGGCAGTATTACATTGTAGAGGTCAGAGAGGGCAGTATTACATTGTAGAGGTCAGAGAGGGCAGTATTACATTGTAGATGTCAGTGAGGGCAGTATTACATTGTAGAATTGTAGAAGCTGGAGAGGATGGTTCTACATATGAGCTCTTAACAATAGTCCTATCATGAGGACATTACTATTAAAGCAGAATAAATTAAGTTTAGGTTTGAATTACAGTTATTAACATGTATAAAGTGTCGGGCCACAAGTATTTTGCTTATTTATCATGACAGATATCTGAATATATCACATCATGGAAAAACATACATTTCTGCTGGTTGTTAATATTACAGCATGCTGTTTATATAGATATACACAACAGATGTATATATATGTGTGATTGAAAAGGAAGCTTATAAAAACCTGTTCACCGAGGTAGTCAGTTCATCTAGGGTACTGAAGTGGATATGGTTGAGCCGTTACACATACATTGTACAGTCCTTTTGCTTTGACCTAAATGTGTAGCTTAAACACAACATTCCTTTGAATATTTTTAGCAGTTCATATAGTTGAGGGGTAGAGAGGGTGTTCTAGCTATCCCATTACATATAGAAAGGGGTATGAATGGAGCATCATTAGAATGAGCATGTAAGATATAAATTGAAGTATTTATATAATGCTGATACTTTTGTTTAAACTATTTCAGGTTTAAGGAAAGCAAAGAAGTATGATTGGAAGGATTCCAACATGGCCCTGTTTGGCACGGACACTGACAGAAAAGTCAAAAGTAATTGATTAATCATACTCCTGTACACATATGGTGACAAGTCTATCTGGAATGTTTAGACTGATTCACACAAAAAAAAATCATTGTTACTAAAATAAACTGAACTGGGAATTAAAACCTGTGAGAATAAGATTATAATTTGGGGTAACACCAGCGAGGCCCCAGGGTTTTTTCTCACTGGTTTGGGATGGGGCGTTTTTGTCTAATTTTGAAGAAAACTGATGAATTGGGAAAGATTTTTAGCTCACCTGGACCAAAGGTCCGGTGAGCTTATGTCATGGCGCGGCGTCCGTCGTCCATCAGTCCGTCGTCCGTCCGTCAACATTTGCTTCCAATCGCTACTAGTCAAAAAGTTCTTATTGCATTTTTACCGAATTCGGTCAGAAACATCCTTGGGGGAAGGGGAACAGATTTTGCATAGATGGTGACTCTGACCCCCGAGGGGCCAAAGGGGCGGGGCCGAATAGGGGAAATAGAGGTCATTCCTTTAAATCGCTACTAGTCATAAAGTTATGAATGGATTTGAACCCAATTTGGTCAGAAACATCCTTGGGGGAAGGGGAACAGATTTTGCATAAATGGTGACTCTGACCCCTGAGGGGCCAAAGGGGCGGGGCCCAATAGGGGAAATAGAGGTAATTCCTTTAAATCGCTACTAGTCATAAAGTTATGAATGGATTTGAACCCAATTTGGTCAGAAACATCCTTGGGGAAGTGGAACAGATTTTGCATAAATAGTGACTATAACTTCAAAGGGGCCAAAGGGGTGGGGCCCAATTGGGGAAATAGAGATCATTCCTTTAAATCGCTACTAGTCATAAAGTTATGAATGGATTTGAACCCAATTTGGTCAGAAGCATCCTTGGGGAAGGGGAACAGATTTTGCATAAATGGTGACTCTGACCCCCAAAGGTCCAAAGGGATGGGGCCCAACAGGGGAAATAAATGTAATTCATCTAAATCTCTACTAGTCATAAAGTGATGAATGCATGTTCTAAAAACAAGTCTTGAGGTCTTTCAGACCTTAGAGAGTCTGAACTTCATTAATCATTAAAGCAGTTCGGATTCCCACACTATACCATATATAGCATTGTTTGAGATTTACAAATAAAACAAATTGAACATGAACATTATTTTGACATTTGGTCTAATCCAACCAGGTGAGCGATACAGGCCCCATGGGCCTCTTGTTTAGGAGTAGATTGCAAATTTTGGGAATTTGGCTTAAATTTGAAATAACTAATTGGGAATGGGGCCATTAATGGCCCCCAAAAGCCCCTAGAAAAAGCCATGGGGCCCCCTGCTTTGTAAACACATTATGATCATGTGTATTAGGCCAGTCCATTCAGTAAAGGGGAAAAAAAGCTAGGTTATACATATTCTAGGCTGGTAGGCTGACTACATTCTAGACTGGTAGATTGACTATACATTCTAGACTGGTAGGCGGACTGTACATTCTAGACTGGTAGGCTGACTATACATTCTAGACTGGTAGGCTGACTAAACATTCTAGGCTGGTAGGCTGACTATACATTCTAGGCCGGTAGACTGACTGTACATTCTAGACTGGTAGGCTGACTATACATTCTAGACTGGTAGGCGGACTGTTCATTCTAGACTGGTAGGCTGACTATACATTCTAGACTGGTAGGCTGACTGTACATTATAGGCTGGTAGACTGACTGTACATTCTATACTGGTAGGCTGACTATACATTCTAGACTGGTAGGCTGACTACATTCTAGACTGGTAGATTGACTATACATTCTAGACTGGTAGACTGACTATACATTCTAGGCTGGTAGGCGGACTGTACATTCTAGACTGGTAGGCTGACTGTACATTCTAGACTGGTAGACTGACTACATTCTAGACTGGTAGGCTGACTACATTCTAGACTGGTAGATTGACTATACATTCTAGACTGGTAGACTGACTATACATTCTAGGCTGGTAGGCGGACTGTTCATTCTAGACTGGTAGGCTGACTATACATTCTAGACTGGTAGGCTGACTGTACATTATAGGCTGGTAGACTGACTGTACATTCTATACTGGTAGGCTGACTATACATTCTAGACTGGTAGGCTGACTACATTCTAGACTGGTAGACTGACTATACATTCTAGGCTGGTAGGCGGACTGTACATTCTAGACTGGTAGGCTGACTGTACATTCTAGACTGGTAGACTGACTGTACATTCTAGACTGGTAGGTTGACTATACATTCTAAACTGTTGGGCTGACTGTACATTCTAGACTGGTAGACTGACTGTACATTCTAGACTGGTAGGTTGACTATACATTCTAAACTGTTGGGCTGACTGTACATTCTAGACTGGTAGACTGACTGTACATTCTAGACTGGTAGGCTGACTATACATTCTAGACTGGTAGGCTGACTACATTCTAGACTGGTAGATTGACTATACATTCTAGACTGGTAGACTGACTATACATTCTAGGCTGGTAGACTGACTGTACATTCTAGACTGGTAGGCTGACTATACATTCTAGGCTGGTAGGCTGACTATACATTCTAGGCTGGTAGACTGACTGTACATTCTAGACTGGTAGGTTGACTATACATTCTAGACTGTTGGGCTGACTATACATTCTAGACTGTAGACTGACTATACATTCTAGACTGGTAGACTGACTGTACATTCTAGACTGTAGACTGACTATACATTCTAGACTGGTAGGCTGACTATACATTCTAGACTGGTAGACTGACTATACATTCTAGGCTGGTAGACTGACTGTACATTCTAGACTGTAGACTGACTATACATTCTAGAATGTAGGCTGACAGCCTAGTTATCATGTAAATGATTAAAAAATAGTTTCTTTAAAAAAATGAATTTCCCTGACCAGCCCTTAGTTTAATAAAAAATGACTGAATTTTGTGGTTTGATGTTGTAGAGGAGTCAGCCGAGACAGAGCCTGCCTGGACAGGTGCTGGACAGGAGCCAGGGATCAAGATCTGGCGTATTGTGGTCAGTTAGCTCATCAATTACTGTAACGGTATCACTGTATAAAACAGCACTGGATAGATCTTTCTCAAGATGTTGATGTGTTTGTCTTACAGTACATTTTGCAATTCAATCCAGTTAGCCATATGGGAACTCTTCCACTTAACAGGTCCCATTAATAATTCTTAATATTAATAATCAAGGACGAAACAAATTTTTGAAAAGGCCTCAACATTTGACATTTTCCATCTTCAAGTTTGTGTTCCCCTTTCCTCCATTACTTACATGTATATAAATCCATCTTCAAGTTTGTGTTTCCCCTTTCCTCCATTACTTACATGTATATAAATCCATCTTCAAGTTTGTGTTTCCCTTTCCTCCATTATTTACATGTATATAAATCCATCTTCAAGTTTGTGTTTCCCTTTCCTCCATTACTTACATGTATATAAATCCATCTTCAAGTTTGTGTTTCCCCTTTCCTCCATTGTTTACATGTATATAAATCCATCTTCAAGTTTGTGTTCCCCCTTTCCTCCATTACTTACATGTATATAAATCCATCTTCAAGTTTGTGTTTCCCCTTTCCTCCATTATTTACATGTACATGTATATAAATCCATCTTCAAGTTTGTGTTCCCCTTTCCTCCATTACTTACATGTATATAAATCCATCTTCAAGTTTGTGTTCCCCTTTTCCTCCATTGTTTACATGTACATGTATATAAATCCATCTTCAAGTTTGTGTTTCCCCTTTCCTCCATTACTTACATGTATATAAATCCATCTTCAAGTTTGTGTTCCCCTTTCCTCCATTGTTTACATGTATATAAATCCATCTTCAAGTTTGTGTTTCCCCTTTCCTCCATTACTTACATGTATATAAATCCATCTTCAAGTTTGTGTTCCCCTTTCCTCCATTGTTTACATGTATATAAATCCATCTTCAAGTTTGTGTTTCCCCTTTCCTCCATTGTTTACATGTATATAAATCCATCTTCAAGTTTGTGTTCCCCTTTCCTCCATTACTTACATGTATATAAATCCATCTTCAAGTTTGTGTTCCCCTTTCCTCCATTGTTTACATGTATATAAATCCATCTTCAAGTTTGTGTTTCCCCTTTCCCATTCTGGCTACATTATGTACAAGACTATAATTGGTGTATAATCCTCGTCAAGCTTGTATATGAACATATGAATTGTACACTTGTATATGAACATATGAATTGTACACTTGTATATGAACATATGAATTGTACACTTGTATATGAACATATGAATTGTACACTTGTATATGAACATATGAATTGTACACTTGTATATGAACATATGAATTGTACACTTGTATATGAACATATGAATTGTACACTTGTATATGAACATATGAATTGTACACTTGTATATGAACATATGAATTGTACACTTGTATATGGTTGTCCTTCACACAAGTTGTCGGCATATCATACGTATACACACACATATATATTGTATTTGTGTAACCCTGGTAAATACTTCTTTTTAGCCCGATCGGTTGGGCGTAAGACTAGTAAGCCAGAGGTTCCGGGTTCGATCCCTAGCGGAGACAGTGATATAAATTTGATTAATCATGCTCTCTGTTATATTTGGTCATCCTTGACAGCAGTTTTGCTGATGATTTTATCAGAAATTTCCAACACCAGACAATACTTCCAATATGTCTTGATGTCCTATTTTGTAGATATTTTGCTGCTAAAATCTCATTATGTGTCTGCTCCAAATGAGATGTGTCTAATTGGTTAATATAAAGTTGTTTTCTTTTCAGAAATTCAAGGTGACAGAGTGGTCCAAGGAGGATTATGGCCAGTTCTACAATGGAGATTCCTACATCATCCTCAATGTAAGCTTTGATTGTGTCACATACAATGAGGGGATACTGGGTTTTCTTTGTGTCTGTCTTGTACATATGTGTGCAAGTAACATCAAAGAAAATCCAAGTTTATTCAATATTATATAGGGGACATGTATTGCTTAAGCAATACCCAGTATACTTGTTTTGTAGGTGTAATATTTTGTTTTAAAATCTGAAGAGAAGATTTGTGAAAAAAGTTACTGGAATATCTTTTTTACTTTTACTTATGTCATGGCCCATCTTTCGTCAACAAGTTGCTATTAGTCCTAAACAACTAAATGGATTTTGATGAAAGTTGGTCTGAAGCATTATTGGGAAAAGGAGATCTAATGTTGTATAAAAAGAAGGTGTGGCTCCCTTGGGGCTGAAGGGGGGAGCCGATAGGGGAAATTGAGGTAAATCCTTCAAATCGTTACTAGTCCTGAACAATGTGGATATTGATGAAATTTGGTCTTGAGCATTATCTAGCAAAAGAGATGTAATGTTGTATAAACACATTGTGGTTCAATTGGGGCTCTAGAGATGGGACCCAATAGGGGAAATTGGGGTAAATGCTTCATATCTCTATTACTCCTGAACAACTGAATTGATTTTGATGAAATTTGGTCTGGAGAATAATTTGGCAAAGGTTATCTAATGTTGTATAAATTGAGGGTGTCACTTGCACCTAGAGTGAGAATTCTCAATATTGGAAATATTGAAGAAAGAACAACTAAAATTGTTCTTTTTGTTGAAGAATGACAGGATTTTATCCACATTTGGTTTGAACCATTGTTGGGAAAGGCAGCAAAAAAGGGAGGAAATTATTTGTAATATAACTTAAATCACAGTATTTTGCCAGGGTTACTGTAATATCTAGATGAGCAATGCTGGCCCTGTGGGCCTCTTTTAGATATATAAAACATGTCCACCATTGCCACAAGACTTTTTGTCAGGAGACAGAGTGGGAGAGGTGTGACTGAATGATTTTGTGTAATTCTTAAAGTTCCTTCCTGTCATCTTGACTGATACTAACTTTTTACATGCTGGTGGTAATGTAATGATTGTGATGATGCCCTACAAAGTTTGCAAAAAAGGAAATACATGTAGATTACTTTGAATGAACCATTTTCAAGGTCACAGGGTCAAATTTCTTAACTAAAAGGCTTAGAATGAGGTTCTTCTGATTAAGTGAATACAAGATACAGGCCAATTGGGCATCGTGTTAAAACAAAAAATACATGGTGTATACATTGTTTATTACATTAAGATATTTTTATGCTCCCGCCATAAAAGGGGGAGGAGATATATAGGGTTACCCTGTCCCGTCCCTGCAGGAACTGCTGATGTGGGATGGCGAGTGGCAGCAGGGGCATCCATGTCTGTAATCTATGTCTTACAGACCTAGTTTTGTAGAATTATACCTCTAAAATGTGATTATGTTGACTAATTCAGACCTACAAAGAGGACGGCAGTGATGAATTGTTGTATGATGTCCACTTCTGGATTGGTCGACAAAGCACACAGGTAAGAGAAGCATTTTTAGGTCACCGTAGTCTCAAGTAACCTATTACAATCTCCTTTTGTCTGTCTGTTTTGTTTTTTGGGTGAATAGTATGCTTCGATGAAGTGTTGCTAAGTTGTTCAAATGAATGACCTTTTAATTGATCTACTTTCAAGGTCGCAGGAGTCAAATGTGTTAAATGTTGGTTGCAAAGTAAACTGAACATTCATCAATGTACACATCTGAACTCAGGTGACTACTAAGGCCATTGGGTCTCTTGTAAGTACGTACATCTTGGTCAAAGAGATTGCATGATTTAAAATTTGTTTTTTTTGTCGGTGGAGTGTGGGGAGTGGGGTGTTGAAACCTTCAAATTTGTATTTTAAGAAATTCCTGTTAGATTTTTATTGCAAAAATGAAAAATTCAAAACTTGTATCATCAATCTAATTTGAAGGAAAACTCGGATCCTCTATTTATTTTGGTGCCTTCTGCCAAAATGAGTGCTGTTGAGTGTTTTCCATGCAATCTTGTGCCATTTACATGAGATGAATTAATCATAATCATTTAAAAGCTTGCGTGTATTTGTCATATTTTTTGTTACTTGAGAAACTAATTGTGGCTGATTTTCCAGATTTTTTTTTTAAGATGGTGGCTGATGCTTTCTTAATCTTTTGTTTCATCAATTTTCCGATAAAAACGGCTCTGCAGCACCCTTAAATGATATGCCTGAAAACCAAGGAACTACTTTTTCTTGGTCATAGTCCTAGGTTGTTCTGATGTTTACAGCAAACTTATGCTGTATACCTAGAATATAAGTAACAGTAAACCAATAGATTTATAATGGAAGACAAATTATCTATCAATTAATGAGATATAAACTTAAGTCATCCAGTAACAAGAAATGACATAGAGGATATTTAACAGTATCTTCAGTAATACCAAATATATTTCCGAGTGTGGCTAATATTTTGATTTTTTACGAGTGCATAGCATGAGTGAAAAATATCAAACTATTAGCCACGCCCGTGAAATATATTTGGTATTACTGAAGATACTGTTAGACATTTTGTTTATTACATTTTATAGCAAAATAACAAAATGTACATATCTACCGGAATAGAAGAAGACTGATATAGGCATAGCCTGTTGTCTGATTCTTTTGTAAATACTCATTTAATGACTGTAATTAATGTACTTTGTTAAAATGCATTTACAATAAAATATTTTTGAAATTGAAAATTGAAAATAGCAAAATATACTGAGGCAGCTCAAATTCTCCCAGAATTCATTGTGGTCCCCTGTCAATGACTCACAAATGTATGCCAAATTGTGATGTTATGTATTCTATCTTGCATAATGACATCATATACCATGGCAAGCTTTCTACCATTGTCGTTTGTAAGCTCTGTGTTCTGATTAATATTGGTCAAATCTGAAATGTCCAAAACTACTAAGGTCTATCTAAGTACATCTGTTAACTTGCAAATATGAAATTGCAAAAACATGTGCAAATTATTTTCTGACATTATATTGATCTGGTAATTATCTGTTGTCTGACCTGACGACTGGGTAGTGACGGTATGTAATCATGCCACGATCTGGTAATTATCTGTTGTCTGACCCGACGACTTGGTAGTGAAGGTATGTAATCATGTCACGATCTGGTAATTATCTAATGTCTGACCTGACAACTGGGTAGTGACGGTATGTAATCATGTCACAATCTGGTAATTATCTACTGTCTGACCTGACGACTGGGTAGTGACGGTATGTAATCATGTCACAATCTGGTAATTATCTGTTGTGTGACCTGACGACTGGGTAGTGACGGTATGTTATCATACCACGATCTGGTAATTATCTAATGTCTGACCTGACGACTGGGTAGTGGCGGTATGTAATCATACCATGATCTGGTAATTATCTGTTGTGTGACCTGACGACTGGGTAGTGACCGTATGTAATCATGTCACGATCTGGTAATTATCTGTTGTCTGACCCGACGACTTGGTAGTGAAGGTATGTAATCATGTCACGATCTGGTAATTATCTAATGTCTAACCTGACGACTGGGTAGTGACGGTATGTAATCATATCACAATCTGGTAATTATCTACTGTCTGACCTGACGACTGGGTAGTGACGGTATGTAATCATACCACAATCTGGTAATTATCTGTTGTCTGACCTGACGACTGGGTAGTGACGGTATGTAATCATACCACAATCTGGTAATTATCTGTTGTCTGACCTGACGACTTGGTAGTGAAGGTATGTAATCATGTCACGATCTGGTAATTATCTAATGTCTGACCTGACGACTGGGTAGTGACGGTATGTAATCATGTCACAATCTGGTAATTATCTACTGTCTGACCTGACGACTGGGTAGTGACGGTATGTAATCATACCACAATCTGGTAATTATCTGTTGTCTGACCTGACGACTGGGTAGTGACGGTATGTAATCATGTCACGATCTGGTAATTATCTGTTGTCTGACCTGACGACTGGGTAGTGACGGTATGTAATCATGTCACGATCTGTTAATTATCTGTTGTCTGACCTGACGACTGGGTAGTGACGGTATGTAATCATGTCACAATCTGGTAATTATCTACTGTCTGACCTGACGACTGGGTAGTGACGGTATGTAATCATGTCACAATCTGGTAATTATCTGTTGTGTGACCTGACGACTGGGTAGTGACGGTATGTTATCATACCACGATCTGGTAATTATCTAATGTCTGACCTGACGACTGGGTAGTGGCGGTATGTAATCATATCACGATCTGGTAATTATCTGTTGTGTGACCTGACGACTGGGTAGTGACCGTATGTAATCATGTCACGATCTGGTAATTATCTGTTGTCTGACCTGACGACTGGGTAATGGCGGTATGTGATCATACCATGATCTGGTAATTATCTGTTGTCTGACCTGACGACTGGGTAGTGACGGTATGTAATCATGTCACGATCTGGTAATTATCTAATGTCTGACCCGACGACTGGGTAGTGACGGTATGTAATCGTGCCACGATCTGGTAATTATCTGTTGTCTGACCTGACGACTGGGTAGTGACGGTATGCAATCATACCACGATCTGGTAATTATCTGTTGTCTGACCTGACGACTGGGTAGTGACGGTATGTAATCATGTCACAATCTGGTAATTATCTAATGTCTGACCTGACGACTGGGTAGTGACGGTATTTAATCATGCTACGATCTGGTAATTATCTGTTGTCTGACCTGACGACTGGGTAGTGACGGTATGCAATCATACCACGATCTGGTAATTATCTATTGTCTGACCTGACGACTGGGTAGTGACGGTATGTAATCATGTCAGGATCTGGTAATTATCTGTTGTCTGACCTGACGACTGGGTAGTGACGGTATGTAATCATACCACGATCTGGTAATTATCTGTTGTCTGACCTGATGACTGGGTAGTGAAGGTATGTAATCATACCACGATCTGGTAATTATCTGTTGTCTGACCTGACGACTGGGTAGTGACGGTATGTAATCATACCACGATCTGGTAATTATCTGTTGTCTGACCTGATGACTGGGTAGTGAAGGTATGTAATCATACCACGATCTGGTAATTATCTGTTGTCTGACCTGACGACTGGGTAGTGACGGTATGTAATCATACCACGATCTGGTAATTATCTGTTGTCTGACCTGACGACTGGGTAGTGACGGTATGTAATCATGCCACGATCTGGTAATTATCTGTTGTGTGACCTGACGACTGGGTAGTGACGGTATGTAATCATGCCACGATCTGTTAATTATCTGTTGTCTGACCTGACGACTGGGTAGTGACGGTATGTAATCATGCCACGATCTGGTAATTATCTAATGTCTGACCTGACGACTGGGTAGTGACGGTATGTAATCATACCATGATCTGGTAATTATCTGTTGTCTGACCTGACGACTGGGTAGTGACGGTATGTAATCATGCCACGATCTGGTAATTATCTGTTGTGTGACCTGACGACTGGGTAGTGACGGTATGTAATCATGCCACGATCTGTTAATTATCTGTTGTCTGACCTGACGACTGGGTAGTGAAGGTATGTAATCATACCACGATCTGGTAATTATCTGTTGTCTGACCTGATGACTGGGTAGTGAAGGTATGTAATCATACCACGATCTGGTAATTATCTGTTGTCTGACCTGACGACTGGGTAGTGACGGTATGTAATCATACCACGATCTGGTAATTATCTGTTGTCTGACCTGATGACTGGGTAGTGAAGGTATGTAATCATACCACGATCTGGTAATTATCTGTTGTCTGACCTGACGACTGGGTAGTGACGGTATGTAATCATACCACGATCTGGTAATTATCTGTTGTCTGACCTGACGACTGGGTAGTGACGGTATGTAATCATGCCACGATCTGGTAATTATCTGTTGTGTGACCTGACGACTGGGTAGTGACGGTATGTAATCATGCCACGATCTGTTAATTATCTGTTGTCTGACCTGACGACTGGGTAGTGACGGTATGTAATCATGCCACGATCTGGTAATTATCTCATGTCTGACCTGACGACTGGGTAGTGACGGTATGTAATCATACCATGATCTGGTAATTATCTGTTGTCTGACCTGACGACTGGGTAGTGACGGTATGTTATCATACCACGATCTGGTAATTATCTAATGTCTGACCTGACGACTGGGTAGTGACGGTATGTAATCATGCCACGATCTGTTAATTATCTGTTGTCTGACCTGACGACTGGGTAGTGACGGTATGTTATCATACCACGATCTGGTAATTATCTAATGTCTGACCTGACGACTGGGTAGTGACGGTATGTAATCATGCCACGATCTGGTAATTATCTAATGTCTGACCTGACGACTGGGTAGTGACGGTATGTAATCATGCCACAATCTGCTAATTATGTGTGAGATTGACTGCACCCTGAAGTCTTACAAGAGTGTAACAGGTAACAATTGTCATGTCTGGTATACGTTCGAAGAATAATTATTATTACTATAATGAATTTGAAAGGAAGGTGGATACTTTATAGTGTATTCAATTAATAACTGTTATTCGAGGTTAGTTTACAAGGACATGATTGATATTGGCAGGAAGCAAACTGTTTCAGAAATAGATCTTGGTACTGTGGGTTAGAGTTTTACTGCATACTTATTGATATGTTCACATGGAATCTAAATATTTTTTTACAGGATGAGTATGGAACAGCTGCGTATAAAACTGTGGAGTTGGATACCTTTCTAGATGACAAACCAGTTCAGCATCGGGAGACCGAGGGACATGAAAGTGATTTGTTCAAGAGTTACTTTGATTCCATTACGTAAGTTTCTTACCAACTATACAAGGATCAAGTCCTAAAATAACTGCAAAAAAATTATAAGGAGAAGTAACAAGTACAGTGGACCCTCGATAATCTGAATACCTTCGTTCCCAGTCCAAACCGTCCGGATTACGAGTTTTCCGGACTGCCGAATTTCGTGTACCAGGGCAAAAAAATTGCCGTATAAGAGTTATCTCCCTTGATTATATAAAATCCGGGACGTTTCATAAACACGTCTAATTGTCAGACTTTTTAACAATAAATATACTTATGTTTCTGATATGATTCTTGTTTTATTTTGTAGAAAGTAAAAAATAAACTATGTTTTTAAAACAACATGTAAAGTGAAAGTTGTTTTATTTATAGCGGGCATATGTGACCTACAAACAACACACATGTGTCACGTCCCGGAGGTTCACAAACAAGTAGAAATTACAAACGTTAAATACCTTAAATAAAATACCCGGATTTTACAACTTACCGTCAGTCCATGTTTTTTTTATGATTTTTACGTACCAGAAACCCCAAGCTAGATTATCTACGCGACACCAGCGAGAACTACCCGAGATGTCCAATAATTATTAAACCCGTATTCACTTAACAATGTGACGCTTAGTTAAGTATCAGACGACTATTGACTAATTTGTGTATAATCAACCCAGTTCTTGTGATCACTGCTTAATACGTAAATGTGTATGTAATTAATAACATGCATCTTTCAATGAGTCGTCGTTTCACGTAACGGTGTCACAAAGCCGATATCCGTGTTTACCTAATACAAGTGTTAATGATGTTAATTACCGATCATAAATTTATTACATGTATTTGAGATTGATTGATTATCGTATCACGTACTGTATGTTTGTGCATAAATTCTGTAACATTTAGGTCATAGAGAAAAAGCAATGTACCGTTATAAAAACAAAAGCTACACATTGTAACACAGGTAAACACCCAGGGCTATGACCTGGCAGCGGTCGCTATGGCTACGCACAGTGTCAAGCGATAGTCTGTACCGCTGTCGACACGGGTGACTTGCCCCGACATTTTTTTCTCCTCGTGGTGAAAAAATCGTCCGGATTATTGAGGGAAATTTACTAATGAAAAGTACGTTCCGTTCCCAAAATGGGCTTCCGGAATCGGAATCGGAATCCGAATTTCCGGACTGGTGAGTACAAATAACGTTACGGAAATCCGTTCCCGTGCATTTCCGTCCGGACTGTGAGTTTTCCGGACTATCGGCGTCCGGATTATCGCGGGTCCACTGTATATCAATAAAGAATTTTAGTTAAGGGGAGGTAACCTGGTATATGGAATAAAGTAGTCTAGTTAAGGTTACGTAACCTTGTATATAGGGTAAAGTAGTCTAGTTGAGGGTATGTAACCTGGTATATAGAGTAAAGTAGTCTAGTTAAGGTTACGTAACCTGGTATATAGAGTAAAATAGTCTAGTTAAGGTTATGTAACCTGGTATATAGAGTAAAGTAGTCTAGTTAAGGTTACGTAACCTGGTATATAGGGTAAAGTAGTCTAGTTAAGGTTACGTAACCTGGTATATAGAGTAAAGTAGTCTAGTTGAGGGGAGGTAACCTGGTATATAGAGTAAAGTAGTCTAGTTAAGGTTACGTAACCTTGTATATAGGGTAAAGTAGTCTAGTTAAGGTTACGTAACCTGGTATATAGAGTAAAGTAGTCTAGTTAAGGTTACGTAACCTGGTATATAGAGTAAAGTAGTCTAGTTGAGGGGAGGTAACCTGGTATATAGAGTAAAGTAGTCTAGTTAAGGGGAGGTAACCTGGTATATAGAGTAAAATAGTCTAGTTGAGGGTATGTAACCTGGTATATAGAGTAAAGTAGTCTAGTTGAGGGTATGTAACCTGGTATATAGAGTAAAGTAGTCTAGTTAAGGGGAGGTAACCTGGTATATAGAGTAAAGTAGTCTAGTTAAGGTTACGTAACCTGGTATATAGAGTAAAATAGTCTAGTTAAGGGTAGGTAACCTGGTATATAGAGTAAAGTAGTCTAGTTGAGGGTATGTAACCTGGTATATAGAGTAAAGTAGTCTAGTTGAGGGTATGTAACCTTGTATATAGAGTAAAGTAGTCTAGTTGAGGGTATGTAACCTGGTATATAGAGTAAAGTAGTCTAGTTGAGGGTATGTAACCTGGTATATAGAGTAAAGTAGTCTAGTTAAGGTTACGTAACCTGGTATATAGAGTAAAGTAGTCTAGTTAAGGGTATGTAACCTGGTATATAGAGTAAAGTAGTCTAGTTAAGGTTACGTAACCTGGTATATAGAGTAAAGTAGTCTAGTTAAGGTTACGTAACCTGGTATATAGAGTAAAGTAGTCTAGTTAAGGGTACGTAACCTGGTATATAGAGTAAAGTAGTCTAGTTGAGGGTATGTAACCTGGTATATAGAGTAAGTAGTCTAGTTGAGGGTATGTAACCTGGTATATAGAGTAAAGTAGTCTAGTTAAGGTTACGTAACCTGGTATATAGAGTAAAGTAGTCTAGTTAAGGGTAGGTAACCTGGTATATAGAGTAAAGTAGTCTAGTTGAGGGTATGTAACCTGGTATATAGAGTAAAGTAGTCTAGTTGAGGTTACGTAACCTGGTATATAGAGTAAAGTAGTCTAGTTAGGGTATGTAACCTTGTATATAGAGTAAAGTAGTCTAGTTAAGGTTATGTAACCTGGTATATAGAGTAAAGTAGTCTAGTTAAGGTTACGTAACCTGGTATATAGAGTAAAGTAGTCTAGTTGAGGGTATGTAACCTGGTATATAGAGTAAAGTAGTCTAGTTGAGGGTATGTAACCTTGTATATAGAGTAAAGTAGTCTAGTTAAGGGTATATAACCTGGTATATAGAGTAAAGTAGTCTAGTTAAGGTTACGTAACCTGGTATATAGAGTAAAGTAGTCTAGTTAAGGGTAGGTAACCTGGTATATAGAGTAAAGTAGTCTAGTTGAGGGTATGTAACCTGGTATATAGAGTAAAGTAGTCTAGTTGAGGGTATGTAACCTGGTATATAGAGTAAAGTAGTCTAGTTAAGGTTACGTAACCTGGTATATAGAGTAAAGTAGTCTAGTTAAGGGTATGTAACCTTGTATATAGAGTAAAGTAGTCTAGTTGAGGGTATGTAACCTGGTATATAGAGTAAAGTAGTCTAGTTGAGGGTATGTAACCTGGTATATAGAGTAAAGTAGTCTAGTTAAGGTTACGTAACCTGGTATATAGAGTAAAGTAGTCTAGTTGAGGGTATGTAACCTTGTATATAGAGTAAAGTAGTCTAGTTAAGGGTATGTAACCTGGTATATAGAGTAAAGTAGTCTAGTTAAGGGTATGTAACCTGGTATATAGAGTAAAGTAGTCTAGTTAAGGGTACGTAACCTGGTATATAGAGTAAAGTAGTCTAGTTGAGGGTATGTAACCTGGTATATAGAGTAAAGTAGTCTAGTTGAGGGTATGTAACCTGGTATATAGAGTAAAGTAGTCTAGTTAAGGGTATGTAACCTGGTATATAGAGTAAAGTAGTCTAGTTAAGGGTATGTAACCTGGTATATAGAGTAAAGTAGTCTAGTTGAGGGTATGTAACCTGGTATATAGAGTAAAGTAGTCTAGTTAAGGGTATGTAACCTGGTATATAGAGTAAAGTAGTCTAGTTGAGGGTATGTAACCTTGTATATAGAGTAAAGTAGTCTAGTTAAGGGTATGTAACCTGGTATATAGAGTAAAGTAGTCTAGTTGAGGGTATGTAACCTGGTATATAGAGTAAAGTAGTCTAGTTAAGGGTACGTAACCTGGTATATAGAGTAAAGTAGTCTAGTTGAGGGTATGTAACCTGGTATATAGAGTAAAGTAGTCTAGTTGAAGGTATGTAACCTGGTATATAGAGTAAAGTAGTCTAGTTGAGGGTATGTAACCTGGTATATAGAGTAAAGTAGTCTAGTTGAGGGTATGTAACCTGGTATATAGAGTAAAGTAGTCTAGTTGAAGGTACGTAACCTGGTATATAGAGTAAAGTAGTCTAGTTGAGGGTATGTAACCTGGTATATAGAGTAAAGTAGTCTAGTTGAGGGTACGTAACCTGGTATATAGAGTAAAGTAGTCTAGTTGAAGGTATGTAACCTGGTATATAGAGTAAAGTAGTCTAGTTGAGGGTATGTAACCTGGTATATAGAGTAAAGTAGTCTAGTTGAGGGTATGTAACCTGGTATATAGAGTAAAGTAGTCTAGTTGAGGGTATGTAACCTGGTATATAGAGTAAAGTAGTCTAGTTAAGGGTACGTAACCTGGTATATAGAGTAAAGTAGTCTAGTTGAGGGTATGTAACCTGGTATATAGAGTAAAGTAGTCTAGTTGAGGGTACGTAACCTGGTATATAGAGTAAAGTAGTCTAGTTGAGGGTATGTAACCTGGTATATAGAGTAAAGTAGTCTAGTTGAGGGTACGTAACCTGGTATATAGAGTAAAGTAGTCTAGTTGAGGGTATGTAACCTGGTATATAGAGTAAAGTAGTCTAGTTGAGGGTACGTAACCTGGTATATAGAGTAAAGTAGTCTAGTTTGAAGGGTAGGTAACCTGGTATATAGAGTAAAGTAGTCTAGTTGAGGGTACGTAACCTGGTATATAGAGTAAAGTAGTCTAGTTAAGGTTACGTAACCTGGTATATAGAGTAAAGTAGTCTAGTTGAGGGTATGTAACCTGGTATATAGAGTAAAGTAGTCTAGTTAAGGTGACGTAACCTGGTATATAGAGTAAAGTAGTCTAGTTGAGGGTATGTAACCTGGTATATAGAGTAAAGTAGTCTAGTTAAGGGTACGTAACCTGGTATATAGAGTAAAGTAGTCTAGTTGAGGGTATGTAACCTGGTATATAGAGTAAAGTAGTCTAGTTAAGGTTACTGTAACCTGGTATATAGAGTAAAGTAGTCTAGTTGAGGGTATGTAACCTGGTATATAGAGTAAAGTAGTCTAGTTGAGGGTATGTAACCTGGTATATAGAGTAAAGTAGTCTAGTTACCTGTATATGATAAGTAGTCTAGTGAGTATACCTGGTATATAGAGTAAATATCTCTAGTTGAGGGATGACCTGGTATATGATTAATAGTCAGTTAAGGGTACGTAACCTTGTATATAGAGTAAAGTAGTCTAGTTGAGGTATGTAACCTGGTATATAGAGTTTAAAATAGTCTAGTTGAGGGATGTAACCCTGTATAGAGTGTAAAGTAGTCTAGTTGAGGGTATGTAACCTGTATATAGAGTAAAGTAGTCTAGTTAAGGTTCGTAACCTGGTATATAGAGTAAGTAGTCTAGTTAGGTAGTAACCTGGTATATAGAGTAAAGTAGTCTAGTTGAGGGTATGTAACCTGTATATAGAGTAAAGTAGTCTAGTTAGGGTAGTAACCTGGTATATAGAGTAAAGTAGTCTAGTTGAAGGGTAGTAACCTGGTATATAGAGTAAAGTAGTCTAGTTAAGGGTATGTAACCTGGTATATAGAGTAAAGTAGTCTAGTTAAGGGTATGTAACCTGGTATATAGAGTAAAGTAGTCTAGTTAAGGGGAGGTAACATTGTTTCTGGAATGAAGTAGTCTAGTTAACGGGAGGTAACCTGGTATATGGAATAAAGGTCTCACACAACTAATTCAGCCTATCAGCTGGTGTTTCACCTGACCAAGTCCCTGAGGAAAATGGGTTTCTTGGGTTTGTAGCTATTTCTTGAGTAAATTACACATGCAATGGGTACTTTCTATATATGAGAATGAAGAGTAGGGTCTTGAGATTCTGAAAATCAAAAATATACACTCTTGGTATAAATAGAAAGATGTAGGATTTCAGGTGTAAAAAGGCGGGAATTCCCCAGGTGGGGGTTCCCCTGTCTATTGTAAATATCAGGGTTACTGTCTTCCAAGTACTGGTAGGCTTTTATATGCTATTAAGGGGAGGTAGCCAAGTTTATGGAATAAAGTAGTCTGGTTAGGCAAGTAGCCTGAGCCCCGTTCGATTTGCACTCTTCTCATTCTAGAACATATCTTCCGGTCACTCGATTTGAAGCTCTTCTGCTTCTGGAAGATCTTCTACCTCTTCCGTCTCGAAGCTGGAAGATTTATCTTCCAAGATGGCGGCGACCGTGTTTTAAGTGTGCGAGTGATGAGTTTCACTAGAGAAGGATTTATAACACATACATGCGCATGTTTGTGTCATCGTGTTTGAGAAAACTTAAAAACTTGCTTATTTTTTGTTTTATTCTCCCGGTTTACTCGATTTACATATAACGGAATACGATCTTCTTAGAAGGCTTCTCTTCTTAGAAGAGTGCAAATCGAACGGGGCTCCGGTATATCTAGCTGAGGGGAGGTAATCTGGTATATAAATGAAATTGTTTAGTTAGGGGAGGAAACCTGGTATGAGGAATAAAGAAGTCTAGTTAATAAACTGCTATAGCTGAAGTTAAAGAGAAATATTAGACCTGCTATATGTATAACTGTAACATGTAATGGGAGGTAACTTGGGTTATGGACAGTATGGTTTTGAGAGGAGGAAATATGGTTAAAGATATAGCTCTATAACCTAACAGTAAACTGTCAATTATTACAGTATCCTGAAAGGAGGTGCAGACACTGGATTCCGTCGTGTTCAAGTTGAGGAGTTCAAAACCCGTCTTTTTAAATTCTGTGGTACCAGGAAGAACATAGAAGTCAAGGAGGTATGATTGTGGATTTATTGCTGGTCACTTTTATTATGCTGATATGTTTAGCTCACCAGTTACGAGTGATACTAAGATAAAAAAAACTTTAAAAGTGTTTTTGGTATTTTTTTCAAGTCAATAAGTGTACACTCTACACCCTTCCGATCGGGTATATACATTGATAAGAGGTCTGGGAGGGATGTTATGGCAAAATGATATTGAAATCTATTGAAATTTTTTTCAAATTTTGCCATGTTTTGGACAGTGGTCCATCCTGTTGGCTATCATCCTTCTGTCTGTATACAATCCTTGTTATCTTGTTTTTTTGAGAACTACTTCTAAGAAATTTGCTAAGGATATATCTCTTAACTTCACATGAAGGATATATCTCTTTAACTTTACATGAAGGATATATCTCTTAACTTTACATGAAGGATATATCTCTTAACTTCACATGAAGGATATATCTCTTAACTTTACATGAAGGATATATCTCTTAACTTTACATGAAGGTTCCCTTAAGTCCCTAGTTATGACCATTTGAGTCTGATCAGGAAAACAAAATGGCTGATATTTGGCCGTTGTTAATTTTGTGAGTTGAAGGTTATTTCTCAGAAAGGGATGTCATTGTACTGTTGAATTAGTGAAGGACTGAGGGATGTCATTGTACTGTTGAGTTAGTGAGGACTGAGGGATGTCATTGTACTGTTGAGTTAGTGAGGACTGAGGGATGTCATTGTACTGTTGAGTTAGTGAGGACTTGAGGGATGTCATTGTACTGTTGAGTTAGTGAGGACTGAGGGATGTCATTGTACTGTTGAGTTAGTGAGGACTGAGGGATGTCATTGTACTGTTGAGTTAGTGAGGACTGAGGGATGTCATTGTTCTGTTGAGTTAGTGGAGGACTGAGGGATGTCATTGTACTGTTGAGTTAGTGGAGGACTGAGGGATGTCATTGTACTGTTGAGTTAGTGAAGGACTGAGGGATGTCATTGTACTGTTGAATTAGTGGAGGACTGAGGGATGTCATTGTACTGTTGAGTTAGTGAGGACTGAGGGATGTCATTGTACTGTTGAGTTAGTGAGGACTGAGGGATGTCATTGTACTGTTGAGTTAGTGAGGACTGAGGGATGTCATTGTACTGTTGAGTTAGTGAGGACTGAGGGATGTCATTGTACTGTTGAATTAGTGGAGGACTGAGGGATGTCATTGTACTGTTGAGTTAGTGAGGACTGAGGGATGTCATTGTACTGTTGAATTAGTGGAGGACTGAGGGATGTCATTGTACTGTTGAGTTAGTGAGGACTGAGGGATGTCATTGTACTGTTGAGTTAGTGGAGGACTGAGGGATGTCATTGTACTGTTGAGTTAGTGGAGGACTGAGGGATGTCATTGTACTGTTGAGTTAGTGGAGGACTGAGGGATGTCATTGTACTGTTGAATTAGTGGAGGACTGAGGGATGTCATTGTACTGTTGAATTAGTGGAGGACTGAGGGATGTCATTGTACTGTTGAGTTAGTGAGGACTGAGGGATGTCATTGTACTGTTGAATTAGTGGAGGACTGAGGGATGTCATTGTACTGTTGAGTTAGTGAGGACTGAGGGATGTCATTGTACTGTTGAGTTAGTGAGGACTGAGGTATGTCATTGTTCTGTTGAGTTAGTGGAGGACTGAGGATATCATTGTACTGTTGAGTTAGTGGAGGACTGAGGGATGTCATTGTACTGTTGAGTTAGTGAGGACTGAGGGATGTCATTGTACTGTTGAATTAGTGGAGGACTGTGGGATGTCATTGTACTGTTGAGTTAGTGAGGACTGAGGGATGTCATTGTTCTGTTGAGTTAGTGAGGACTGAGGATATCATTGTACTGTTGAGTTAGTGAGGACTGAGGGATGTCATTGTACTGTTGAGTTAGTGAGGACTGAGGGATGTCATTGTACTGTTGAATTAGTGAGGACTGAGGGATGTCATTGTACTGTTGAGTTAGTGAGGACTGAGGGATGTCATTGTACTGTTGAGTTAGTGAGGACTGAGGGATGTCATTGTTCTGTTGAGTTAGTGGAGGACTGAGGGATGTCATTGTACTGTTGAGTTAGTGGAGGACTGAGGGATGTCATTGTACTGTTGAGTTAGTGAGGACTGAGGGATGTCATTGTACTGTTGAGTTAGTGAGGACTGAGGGATGTCATTGTACTGTTGAGTTAGTGAGGACTGAGGGATATCATTGTACTGTTGAGTTAGTGGAGGACTGAGGGATGTCATTGTACTGTTGAGTTAGTGAGGACTGAGGGATGTCATTGTACTGTTGAGTTAGTGGAGGACTGAGGGATGTCATTGTACTGTTGAGTTAGTGGAGGACTGAGGGATGTCATTGTTCTGTTGAGTTAGTGAAGGACTGAGGGATGTCATTGTTCTGTTGAGTTAGTGAGGACTGAGGGATGTCATTGTACTGTTGAGTTAGTGAGGACTGAGGGATGTCATTGTACTGTTGAGTTAGTGAGGACTGAGGGATGTCATTGTTCTGTTGAGTTAGTGGAGGACTGAGGGATGTCATTGTACTGTTGAGTTAGTGAGGACTGAGGATATCATTGTACTGTTGAGTTAGTGAGGACTGAGGGATGTCATTGTACTGTTGAGTTAGTGAGGACTGAGGGATGTCATTGTACTGTTGAGTTAGTGAAGGACTGAGGGATGTCATTGTACTGTTGAGTTAGTGAGGACTGAGGGATGTCATTGTTCTGTTGAGTTAGTGGAGGACTGAGGGATGTCATTGTACTGTTGAGTTAGTGAGGACTGAGGGATGTCATTGTACTGTTGAGTTAGTGAGGACTGAGGGATGTCATTGTACTGTTGAGTTAGTGAGGACTGAGGGATATCATTGTACTGTTGAGTTAGTGAGGACTGAGGATATCATTGTACTGTTGAGTTAGTGAGGACTGAGGATATCATTGTACTGTTGAGTTAGTGAAGGACTGAGGGATGTCATTGTACTGTTGAGTTAGTGAAGGACTGAGGGATATCATTGTACTGTTGAGTTAGTGAAGGACTGAGGGATGTCATTGTACTGTTGAGTTAGTGAAGGACTGAGGGATGTCATTGTACTGTTGAGTTAGTGAGGACTGAGGATATCATTGTACTGTTGAGTTAGTGAGGACTGAGGGATGTCATTGTACTGTTGAGTTAGTGAGGACTGAGGGATGTCATTGTACTGTTGAGTTAGTGAGGACTGAGGGATGTCATTGTACTGTTGAGTTAGTGAGGACTGAGGGATGTCATTGTTCTGTTGAGTTAGTGGAGGACTGAGGGATGTCATTGTACTGTTGAGTTAGTGGAGGACTGAGGGATGTCATTGTACTGTTGAGTTAGTGAGGACTGAGGGATGTCATTGTACTGTTGAGTTAGTGAGGACTGAGGGATGTCATTGTACTGTTGAGTTAGTGAGGACTGAGGGATGTCATTGTACTGTTGAGTTAGTGAGGACTGAGGGATGTCATTGTTCTGTTGAGTTAGTGGAGGACTGAGGGATGTCATTGTACTGTTGAGTTAGTGGAGGACTGAGGGATGTCATTGTACTGTTGAGTTAGTGAGGACTGAGGGATGTCATTGTACTGTTGAGTTAGTGAGGACTGAGGGATGTCATTGTACTGTTGAGTTAGTGGAGGACTGAGGGATGTCATTGTACTGTTGAGTTAGTGAGGACTGAGGGATGTCATTGTACTGTTGAGTTAGTGAAGGACTGAGGGATGTCATTGTACTGTTGAGTTAGTGAAGGACTGAGGGATGTCATTGTACTGTTGAGTTAGTGGAGGACTGAGGGATGTCATTGTACTGTTGAGTTAGTGAAGGACTGAGGGATGTCATTGTACTGTTTTAGTGGAGGGCTGAGAGATGTATTGTACTTTTGAGTTAGTGGAGGGCTGAGAGATTTCATTGTACTGTTGAATTAGTGAGGCTAGTCCTCCTGGTCCAGAAGACCAGTGTGAGCTTATGCCATTGTGTGGTGTCAGCTGTCTGTCTGCCTGTCCTTCATCATTTTTACCTAAGACAATTTCTTCCAAATAACTGATTGTAATTAAACATATTTCACTGGTAGTATCCCTATATGGGAATTCAAAAAGCTACAAAAGATCGGTCTGACCCCCCAGTGCTTCAGATTAATGATGCGCCCGCGCCAATCCCACATAAATTGTTTAAATGATGCATGACTTACCTTGTACATGGGCCTGCCGGCACAATGCAACTATATACTAAAATGAAAGTAGTTAGATTTCCAAGTGTGGTCCTCATTCCGTAAGATCACACAACCGAAAGCACATATTAGGAAAATGACAAGTTTGACATACAAAAGGGAAGTAGATTCTTTTACTTTAAGAGTTGTTATGTGCATATTGCTTTGAGATATGTAGACATAAATTGGAATGGCTATTTGCATTAAAATATATATGTTTTTGCCAGTAGCGAATTGACTTGGTGGTTATGATTTGGGTCAGCAGGTTTGGTGTTTGTAGTGAAATTAAACAATGAATTACGACAAGTGTTGAATGAAAACAGTTTGTGAAACAAAGGAAAATATATCTTACTTATATAACAGTTAAGGAAAATATATTATACTTATATTACAGTTAAGGAAAATAATATTGCTGTTAAGGAAAATATATTTTACTTATATTACATTTAAGGAAAATATATCTCACTTATATTACAGTATCAGAATTAATGTTAGGATTATCTGTATCACAAAAACTTGTTGTCCAAAATAAATCATGGTACACTAGTAAGTGGTCATAAAAATGCTGGCCCATGGTTTAGTAAAATGGCTCCTACTTTCTGGTCTAGATTGGCCCAATGACCCATGTTAATGCAAACAGGGAGCTGAGGGGACGGGGCCAAAATGGAGCTATCATAATCAACATCAATCTATTTGGTTTGTAGGTACCCGCTGCAAAATCCAGCTTGAATTCAGACGACGTGTTTATCATTGATTTAGGTCTTGAATTGTACCAATTCAATGGCAAAGGTGCCACTAAAGATGAACGGTTCAAGGTTTGTGCAAAATTGTTTTCCTTGTCTTTCAAAATAAACATTGTGTCTCTTTCATTTTGACCCAGTATATAGTTACGATAAGCTCACCAAATTAGCATTCTGACCCAGTATATAATTACGATAAGCTCACCAAATTAGCATTTTGACCTCGTATATATTTACAATAAGCTCACCAAAGTAGCATTATGACCCAGTATATAATTACGATAAGCTCACCAAATTAGCATTATGACCCAGTATATAATTACGATAAGCTCACCAAATTAGCATTCTGCAATCATGTCCCAAAAAAAAAAAATTGTGGTTCAGTCGTTATTAAGTGGTTCCATTACATGTTGTCTTCTTTTTCAGGCCACACAGTACCTGCAGAAACTGAAAAGTGAGCGTGGAGGCAAGGCCAAGGTTGAGGTGTTGGATGAGACGGATACTTCTGATAATGTAAGTTGTAAGGGGTTTGGCACTTTTTAGGTCACCTGAAACAAAGTCTCAAGTGACCTATTCTAATTGCCTCTTGTCCGTCGTCGTCCGTCTTGCGTCGTCAGTCTGTAAACAATTTACATTTTCAACTTCTTCTTCAAAACCGCTGCACCAAATTGAATGAAATTTGGCAGGAAGCTTCCATGGCCAAAGGTCAGCCTAAATTGTGAATTATATGGTCCCCATCCCCCAGGGGCCTGAAAGGCAGGGCCAAAAAGGGTCAAATTGACTAAAATTTCAAAAATCTTCTTCTCAACTTCCAGATATGGTAGAATCAAATACTCTTCACAGATAGATAGGTCTTAAGGTGCTTTACCAAAATGTGAATTTCATGACCCTGGGGTCTCAGGTTTGCCCCTGGGGAGGGGGTCAACTTTGCTATAGTTTATATAGGAAAATCACATTTTTGACTATATCATTCGTTTCATTTCTATTGGAATTCATTCTAACTTGGTTAACATTATCAGCATGGGATGACAGTTTAATGGTATGGACATGTTGGCCTTGACCGACCCCCAGGGGTTGATGGGTGGGGCCAAAAAGGGTCAAATTGACTAAAATTTCAAAAATCTTCTTCTCAACTTCCAGATGTGGTAGAATCAAATACTGATCTTCACAGATAGAAAGGTCTTAAGGTGCTTTACCAAAATTGTGAATTTCATGACCCTGGGGTCTCATGTTTGCCCCTGGGGAGGGGGTAAACTTTACTATAGTTTATATAGGAAAATCACATTTTAGACTATAATTTGTTTCATTATCCCCCGCGAAACGCGTTTGCGGGGGATATTAAATTGGACTCCCTCCGTTTGTGCGTCCATCCGTCCGAGATTCTTTTCCGGGTTATAACTCCATAACGGTTCAACGCAGCTCCTTGAAACTTTCTGTATATATCCGACTAGTGCCCTAGTTGTGCCTTTTGCTATTGCAGACCTTCCATTTTCGGTATTTTTTCTGTCACCATGGAAACTTTAGTCAAAAATACCAAATTACTGTTTCCTTTTGTTTCCGGGCTATAACTCAAAAACCGTTCGACGCAGCTGCTTGAAAATTTCTGTATATATCAGACTAGTGCCCTAGTTGTGCCTTTTGCTATTGCAGACCTTCCATTTTCGGCATTTTTTCTGTCACCATGGAAACTTAGTCAAAAATACCAAATTACTGTTTCCTTTTGTTTCCGGGCTATAACTCCAAAACGTTCAATGCAGCTCCTTGAAACTTTCGGAATATATCAGACTAGTTGTGCCTTTTGCTATTGCGGACCTTCCATTTCGGTATTTTTTCTGTCACCATGGAGACTTAATCAAAAAAACCAAATTACTTTTTCCTTAATAACTCTTACTTTGAGCTTGATATATACATGTATTTGGGTTTTCATACCAACTGCGGGGCACGGGGGATAATGCCAAGCTTTGCGGCTCCCTGTTTCTATTGGAATTCATTCTAATTTGGTTAACATTATCAGCATGGGATGATAGTTTAATGGTATGGACATGTTGGCCTTGACCGACCCCCAGAGGCTGATGGGCGGGGCCAAAAAAGGGTCAAATTAGCTGAAAATTCCGAAATCTTCATCTCAAGACCCATATAAGATAGAATCAATTACTTTTGATAGATGGAAGGGTCTGAAGGTGCCTAACCAAAAGTTTTATGGCCCTGAGGTCTCATGTTTGCTCCTTTGGAGGAGGTACCGTTTACTGTTGTTTATATAAGGAAATAACATTTTTGACTATCATTTGTGTCATTTCTATTGGAATTAGCAGTTTTGGAAGACAGTTTGCTGGTATGCAGTTATTGGCCCCCAGGGGCTGGTTGGCAGGGTAAAAAAGGGTCAAATTTGCAGAAATAGTTCAAAACTCAGGTGACCGTTAAGGCCCATGGGCCTCTTATTCTGAAAAAAATCCTTTACTTTTCTGAATTTAGTTGCCTTCAAATTTACCTAGAGAGATTTACCTCATCACAAATTGATTTTACCTAGCCAGATATAACTTGTGACTTTGAGATATACACTTGTGTAGCACCCTAAAATGATACAATGGTGTAAAATTAGGAACTTGACACCTCTTCCTAGCACCCTAAAATGATACAATGGTGTAAAATTAGGAACTTGACACCTCTTCCTAGCACCCTAAAATGATACAATGGTGTGAAATTAGCTGTTTAACTAGTTAGATGGAGAAGAATGTTAGAAGGCACAGATTCAAATGGTATTTTCTATTCAGCATAGTGTCATCAGTGCCCTGAAAGCAGACCGTGATGAAGATGATGATGATGATGATGATGATGATGATGAAAAAGATGGTAGTGGATATCCAAAACTCTTCAGGTAAATGAATCGTTATTGAATTAAGTAGTTTAGATAAATGGAAATGTGCTCTTATATTTTTATGGGTTTTTGAGTTACCAGGCCTCTTTTGATACAAATTTTTTTTGTAAGATTTCTTAGTGAAAAAAACCCCTCCAGTTTGTGTAGTCTTGTATAAATTTTAACAAATTACACACTGTGGTTGTGAGTACTTCACGAACATGAATCCCATTTGTTTTAAAATCTCTTATGAAATAGATAACAATCCAGTGTTTATAAAAAAGAGTTGTATACATATATATTTGTTTGTTCACTCAGAATTTGTGATGAATCTGGCAACTTAGAGATGACTGAGCTCCCTTCTGAACAGATAACCGAAGAAACGCTTGATCGGAAGGTAAGATCATAGTAGTGCTGGAAATGATCAGAAAACAATTATGTATTGCTGTCATTGGTTAACCACTGACATCTAGTCACCCCTAAATCTAAGTCTGTGTTTGGTTTAATACAGACTTTAGTCACCCCTAAATCTAAGTCTGTGTCTGGTTTAAAACTGACTTTAGTCACCCCTAAATCTAAGTCTGTGTCTGGTGTAATACAGACTTTAGTCATTCCTCAATCTAAGTCTGTGTCTGGTTTAATACAGACTTTAGTCACCCCTAAATCTAAGTCTGTGTCTGGTTTAATACAGACATTAGTCACCCCTAAATCTAAGTCTGTGTCTGGTTTAATACAGACTTTAGTCACCCCTAAATCTAAGTGTGTGTCTGGTTTAGTACAGACTTTAGTCACCCCTAAATCTAAGTCTGTGTCTGGTTTAATACAGACTTTAGTCACCCCTAAATCTAAGTCTGTGTCTGGTTTAATACAGACTTTAGTCACCCCTAAATCTAAGTCTGTGTCTGGTTTAAGTACAGACTTTAGTCACCCTAAATCTAAGTCTGTGTTTGGTTTAATACAGACTTTAGTCACCCCTAAATCTAAGTCTGTGTCTGGTTTAATACAGACTTTAGTCACCCCTAAATCTAAGTCTGTGTCTGGTTTAATACAGACTTTAGTCACCCCTAAATCTAAGTCTGTGTCTGGTTTAGTACAGACTTTAGTCACCCCTAAATCTAAGTCTGTGTCTGGTTTAGTACAGACTTTAGTCACCCCTAAATCTAAGTCTGTGTGTGGTCCCAATACAGACTTTAGTCATTCCTAAATCTAAGTCTGTGTCTGGTTTAATACAGACTTTAGTCACCCCTAAATCTAAGTCTGTGTCTGGTTTAATACAGACTTTAGTCACCCCTAAATCTAAGTCTGTGTCTGGTTTAGTACAGACTTTAGTCACCCCTAAATCTAAGTCTGTCTGGTTTAATACAGACTTTAGTCACCCCTAAATCTAAGTCTGTGTCTGGTTTAATACAGACTTTAGTCACCCTAAATCTAAGTCTGTGTCTGGTTTAGTACAGACTTTAGTCACCCCTAAATCTAAGTCTGTGTCTGGTTTAGTACAGACTTTAGTCACCCCTAAATCTAAGTCTGTGTCTGGTTTAGTACAGACTTTAGTCACCCCTAAATCTAAATCTGTGTGTGGTCCCAATACAGACTTTAGTCATTCCTAAATCTAAGTCTGTGTCTGGTTTAATACAGACATTAGTCATTCCTAAATCTAAGTCTGTGTCTGGTTTAATACAGACTTTAGTCACCCTAAATCTAAGTCTGTGTCTGGTTTAATACAGACTTTAGTCACCCTAAATCTAAGTCTGTGTCTGGTTTAATACAGACTTTAGTCACCCCTAAATCTAAGTCTGTGTCTGGTTTAATACAGACTTTAGTCACCCCTAAATCTTAGCCCATCTCTGGTTTAATACAGACTTTAGTCATTCCTAAATCTAAGTCTGTGTCTGGTTTAATACAGACTTTAGTCACCCCTAAATCTGAGTCTGTGTCTGGTTTAATACAGACATTAGTCGCCCCTAAATCTAAGTCTGTGTCTGGTTTAATACAGACTTTAGTCACCCTAAATCTAAGTCTGTGTCTGGTTTAGTACAGACTTTAGTCACCCCTAAATCTAAGTCTGTGTCTGGTTTAATACAGACTTTAGTCACCCCTAAATCTAAGTCTGTGTCTGGTTTAATACAGACTTTAGTCACCCCTAAATCTAAGTCTGTGTCTGGTTTAATACAGACTTTAGTCATTCCTAAATCTAAGTCTGTGTCTGGTTTAATACAGACTTTAGTCACCCCTAAATCTAAGTCTGTGTCTGGTTTAATACAGACTTTAGTCACCCCTAAATCTAAGTCTGTGTCTGGTTTAATACAGACTTTAATCACCCCTAAATCTAAGTCTGTGTCTGGTTTAATACAGACTTTAGTCACCCCTAAATCTAAGTCTGTGTCTGGTTTAATACAGACTTTAGTCACCCCTAAATCTAAGTCTGTGTCTGGTTTAATACAGACTTTAATCACCCCTAAATCTAAGTCTGTGTCTGGTTTAATACAGACTTTAGTCACCCCTAAATCTAAGTCTGTGTCTGGTTTAATACAGACTTTAGTCATTCCTAAATCTGAGTCTGTGTCTGGTTTGATACAGACTTAAGTCATTCCTAAATCTAAGTCTGTGTCTGGTTTAATACAGACTTTAGTCACCCTTAAATCTAAGTCTGTTTCTGGTTTAATACAGACTTTAGTCACCCCTAAATCTAGGTATGTGTTTGGTTTAATACAGACTTTAGTCAACCCTAAATCTAAGTCTGTGTCATGTTTAATAGACTTTAGTCACCCCTAAATCTAAGTCTGTGTCTGGTTTAATACAGACTTTAGTCACCCCTAAATCTAAGTCTATGTCTGGTTTAATATAGACTTTAGTCATCCCTAAATCTAAGTCTGTGTCTGGTTTAATACAGACTTTAGTCACCCCTAAATCTAAGTCTGTGTCTGGTTTAATACAGACTTTAGTCACCCCTAAATCTAAGTCTGTGTCTGGTTTAATACAGACTTTAATCACCCCTAAATCTAAGTCTGTGTCTGGTTTAATACAGACTTTAGTCATTCCTAAATCTGAGTCTGTGTCTGGTTTAATACAGACTTAAGTCATTCCTAAATCTAAGTCTGTGTCTGGTTTAATACAGACTTTAGTCACCCTTAAATCTAAGTCTGTTTCTGGTTTAATACAGACTTTAGTCACCCCTAAATCTAGGTATGTGTTTGGTTTAATACAGACTTTAGTCACCCCTAAATCTAAGTCTATGTCTGGTTTAATATAGACTTTAGTCATTCCTAAATCTAAGTCTGTGTCTGGTTTAATACAGACTTTAGTCACTCCTAAATCTAAGTCTGTGTCTGGTTTAATACAGACTTTAGTCACCCTAAATCTAAGTCTGTGTCTGGTTTAATACAGACTTTAGTCACCCCTAAATCTGAGTCTGTGTCTGGTTTAATACAGACTTTAGTCACCCTAAATCTAAGTCTGTCTGGTTTAATACAGACTTTAGTCACCCTAAATCTAAGTCTGTCTGGTTTAATACAGACTTTAGTCACCCCTAAATCTAAGTCTGTGTCTGGTTTAGTACAGACTTTAGTCACCCTAAATCTAAGTCTGTGTCTGGTTTAATACAGACTTTAGTCACCCCTAAATCTTAGCCCATCTCTGGTTTAATACAGACTTTAGTCACCCCTAAATCTAAGTCTGTGTTTGGTTTAATACAGACTTTAGTCACCCCTAAATCTAAGTCTGTGTCATGTTTAATAGACTTTAGTCACTCCTACATCTAAGTCTGTCTGGTTTAATACAGACTTTAGTCACCCCTAAATCTAAGTCTGTGTCTGGTTTAATACAGACTTTAGTCACCCCTAAATCTTAGCCCATCTCTGGTTTAATACAGACTTTAGTCACCCCTAAATCTAAGTCTGTGTCTGGTTTAATACAGACTTTAGTCACCCCTAAATCTAAGTCTGTGTCATGTTTAATAGACTTTAGTCACCCCTAAATCTAAGTCTGTGTCTGGTTTAATAGACTTTAGTCACCCCTAAATCTAAGTCTGTGTCATGTTTAATAGACGTTAGTCACCCCTAAATCTAAGTCTGTGTCTGGTTTAATAGACTTTAGTCACCCCTAAATCTAAGTCTGTGTCATGTTTAATAGACGTTAGTCACCCCTAAATCTAAGTCTGTGTCTGGTTTAATACAGACTTTAGTCACCCCTAAATCTAAGTCTGTGTCTGGTTTAATACAGACTTTAGTCACCCCTAAATCTAAGTCTGTGTCTGGTTTAATAGACTTTAGTCACCCCTAAATCTAAGTCTGTGTCATGTTTAATAGACGTTAGTCACCCCTAAATCTAAGTCTGTGTCTGGTTTAATACAGACTTTAGTCACCCTAAATCTAAGTCTGTGTCATGTTTAATAGACTTTAGTCACCCCTAAATCTTAACCCATCTCTGGTGTATTCTCAAGGCATTGATGAGGATGAATTGTTTGTCATTTTGCAGGATGTTTATATTTTGGATACTGTGAAACATCTGTTTGTCTGGACTGGAAGAGATGCTTCCATTGATGAGAGAATGAATGCCATGCCGTATGCTCATGTGAGTTTAATTATACCCATAGTAAATAAAGGAGGGGATTATACCCCACTCAGTAAAGAGAGGGTTGGAATTATACCCCCACTCAGTAAAGAGAGGGTTGGAATTATAACCATAGTAAATAAAGGAGGGGATTATACCCCCACTCAGTAAAGAGAGGGTGGGAATTATAACCATAGTAAAGGAAGGAGGGGATTATACCCCCACTCAGTAAAGAGAGGGTGGGAATTATAACCATAGTAAATAAAGGAGGGAATTATACCCCCACTCAGTAAAGAGAGGGTTGGAATTATAACCATAGTAAAGGAAGGAGGAGATTATACCCCCACTCAGTAAAGAGAGGGTGGGAATTATACCCCCACTCAGTAAAGAGAGGGTGGGAATTATACCCCCACTCAGTAAAGAGAGGGTGGGAATTATAACCATAGTAAAGGAAGGAGGAGATTATACCCCCACTCAGTAAAGAGAGGGTGGGAATTATAACCATAGTAATGGAAGGAGGAGATTATACCCCCACTCAGTAAAGAGAGGGTGGGAATTATAACCATAGTAAATAAAGGAGGGAATTATACCCCCACTCAGTAAAGAGAGGGTGGGAATTATAACCATAGTAAAGGAAGGAGGAGATTATACCCCCACTCAGTAAAGAGAGGGTTGGAATTATACCCCCACTCAGTAAAGAGAGGGTGGGAATTATACCCCCACTCAGTAAAGAGAGGGTGGGAATTATAACCATAGTAAAGGAAGGAGGAGATTATACCCCCACTCAGTAAAGTGAGGGTGGGAATTATAACCATAGTAAATAAAGGAGGGGATTATACCCCCACTCAGTAAAGAGAGGGTGGGAATTATACCCCACTCAGTAAAGAGAGGGTTGGAATTATACCCCCACTCAGTAAAGAGAGGGTGGGAATTATAACCATAGTAAAGGAAGGAGGAGATTATACCCCCACTCAGTAAAGTGAGGGTGGGAATTATAACCATAGTAAAGGAAGGAGGAGATTATACCCCCACTCAGTAAAGAGAGGGTGGGAATTATAACCATAGTAAATAAAGGAGGGGATTATACCCCCACTCAGTAAAGAGAGGGTGGGAATTATAACTATAGTAAAGGAAGGAGGAGGAGATTATACCCCCACTCAGTAAAGTGAGGGTGGGAATTATAACTATAGTAAAGGAAGGAGGGAATTATACCCCCACTCAGTAAAGAGGGGGTTGGAATTATAACCATAGTAAATAAAGGAGGAGATTATACCCCCACTCAGTAAAGAGAGGGTGGGAATTATACCCCCACTCAGTAAAGAGAGGGTGGGAATTATAACCATAGTAAAGGAAGGAGGAGATTATACCCCCACTCAGTAAAGAGAGGGTGGGAATTATAACAATAGTAAAGGAAGGAGGGAATTATACCCCCACTCAGTAAAGAGAGGGTGGGAATTATAACCATAGTAAATAAAGGAGGAGATTATACCCCCACTCAGTAAAGAGAGGGTGGGAATTATACCCCCACTCAGTAAAGAGAGGGTGGGAATTATACCCCCACTCAGTAAAGAGAGGGTGGGAATTATAACCATAGTAAATAAAGGAGGGGATTATACCCCCACTCTGTAAAGAGAGGGTGGGAATTATAACCATAGTAAAGGAAGGAGGAGATTATACCCCCACTCAGTAAAGAGAGGGTGGGAATTATAACAATAGTAAAGGAAGGAGGAGATTATACCCCCACTCAGTAAAGAGAGGGTGGGAATTATAACCATAGTAAAGGAAGGAGGAGGAGATTATACCCCCACTCAGTAAAGAGAGGGTGGGAATTATAACCATAGTAAAGGAAGGAGGGGATTATACCCCCACTCAGTAAAGAGAGGGTGGGAATTATACCCCCACTCAGTAAAGAGAGGGTGGGAATTATAACCATAGTAAATAAAGGAGGGGATTATACCCCCACTCAGTAAAGAGAGGGTGGGAATTATAACCATAGTAAATAAAGGAGGAGATTATACCCCCACTCAGTAAAGAGAGGGTGGGAATTATACCCCCACTCAGTAAAGAGAGGGTGGGAATTATAACCATAGTAAAGGAAGGAGGGGATTATACCCCCACTCAGTAAAGAGAGGGTGGGAATTATACCCCCACTCAGTAAAGAGAGGGTGGGAATTATAACCATAGTAAATAAAGGAGGGGATTATACCCCCACTCAGTAAAGAGAGGGTGGGAATTATACCCCCACTCAGTAAAGAGAGGGTGGGAATTATAACCATAGTAAATAAAGGAGGAGATTATACCCCCACTCAGTAAAGAGAGGGTGGGAATTATAACCATAGTAAATAAAGGAGGGGATTATACCCCCACTCAGTAAAGAGAGGGTGGGAATTATACCCCCACTCAGTAAAGAGAGGGTGGGAATTATAACCATAGTAAATAAAGGAGGAGATTATACCCCCACTCAGTAAAGAGAGGGTGGGAATTATACCCCCACTCAGTAAAGAGAGGGTGGGAATTATACCCCCACTCAGTAAAGAGAGGGTGGGAATTATAACCATAGTAAATAAAGGAGGGGATTATACCCCCACTCAGTAAAGAGAGGGTGGGAATTATAACCATAGTAAAGGAAGGAGGAGATTATACCCCCACTCAGTAAAGAGAGGGTGGGAATTATACCCCCACTCAGTAAAGAGAGGGTTGGAATTATACCCCCACTCAGTAAAGAGAGGGTGGGAATTATACCCATAGTAAATAAAGGAGGGGATTATACCCCCACTCAGTAAAGAGAGGGTGGGAATTATAACCATAGTAAATAAAGGAGGGGATTATACCCCCACTCAGTAAAGAGAGGGTGGGAATTATAACCATAGTAAAGGAAGGAGGAGATTATACCCCCACTCACTAAAGAGAGGGTGAGAATTATACCCATAGTAAATAAAGGAGGGGATTATACCCCCACTCAGTAAAGAGAGGGTGGGAATTATAACCATAGTAAAGGAAGGAGGGGATTATACCCCCACTCAGTAAAGAGAGGGTGGGAATTATAACCATAGTAAAGGAAGGAGGAGGAGATTATACCCCCACTCAGTAAAGAGAGGGTGGGAATTATAACCATAGTAAAGGAAGGAGGAGATTATACCCCCACTCAGTAAAGAGGGGGTTGGAATTATAAGCATAGTAAATAAAGGAGGGGATTATACCCCCACTCAGTAAAGAGAGGGTGGGAATTATACCCATAGTAAAGGAAGGAGGAGATTATACCCCCACTCAGTAAAGAGAGGGTGGGAATTATAACCATAGTAAAGGAAGGAGGAGATTATACCCCCACTCAGTGAAGAGAGGGTTGGAATTATACCCATATTAAATAAAGGAGGGGATTATACCCCCACTCAGTAAAGAGAGGGTGGGATTTATACCCATAGTAAATAAAGGAGGGGATTATACCCCCATTCACTAAAGAGAGGGTGGGAATTATAACCATAGTAAAGGAAGGAGGAGATTATACCCCCACTCAGTAAAGAGAGGGTGGGAATTATAACCATAGTAAATAAAGGAGGGGATTATACTCCCACTCAGTAAAGTGAGGGGGAAGTGTTTTTGTCCCTTTCTTCAGTCGTTAACAAGTTTGTGTAGGAGATACATTGTAGCTCATGAACCCTAGAACAAACTATGGTCATATCATTACAATATAGAATACGGTAAAGCTCTACCACTTATTGAAGTTGGTTATCACGGTTAAGGGGTCAAAGGTCAATCCCATAAGACCAATTCTGACACTGATAGGGTTAAAAATTCCCATAAGACCACTTCTGACACTGTAGCTTGTGAATACATCAAAGTATTATAACATCAAATTCTGCTCCTGAATAAATTGTGGTGATCTTGTCACTGTTAAGGGGTCATAAGTCAAACTTAAGGTTTTTGGTGTAGGTTTTTAAAAATCTGTTGGCTCAATAGAATTACTACATAAATACAGTCATTAGAGGGGTGGATATTATCATATGACAATATTTAGACTTTTGAAAATATGTTATGATCATATGGACAATATTCTTTCATTTGAATTTTTTTTTTCATGTGAAATTCACACGATTTTGTCAAGTGAAATTCACATGAGTTTTTCACGTGAATTTCACGTGAATCTTTTTTTCACGTGAAATTCACATGAAATTTTTTACGTGGAATTCACAATTAAAAAAATCACTTGAAATTCCTGTGAATTTCACTTTTTTGCCCTTTTCACGAGAAATGCATGTAAAAATTTTCGCGTGAATTTCACGTGAAGGAATATTGCCTGTGTATATAAGTGATTGTGTTTTCATTTGGTATTGAGATTATATGTCCTGATAGGTTCTAAAACATCAATAAAACCAATTTTAAAATGGCTGTGGCAGGTCTGAGGTCGCCGAATACCTCTTTTGTCAGTCTGGATTTACTTATGTTTTTAACTCTTCCCTGGTAATTCAGTGTTTATCTGTTTTTGTTTATTTTCAGAGATACCTGATGAAGTCTACACACCCTGTTATCCCAATCACATGTGTGAAGGACGGGTTAAGACCGAACAAGGAATTTGAGGCTTTCTTAAAATAAATCCAGTTACCTTGGAGAATCCTCGGAGGAGAGGCCACTCCACAGGAAGTTACCGTAGAGAATCCTCGGAGGAGAGGCCACTCCACAGGAAGTTATCGTGGAGAATCCTGGCAGGAGTGGCCACTCCACAGGAAGTTATCGTGGAGAATCCTTGGAGGAGAGGCCACATGCTGCATTTAAATACTTTGCAATAGAGTAACTTAACACTACCCATAATCTAATAACATGTTCCGTGAGAAGTTCACATGTGTCCAGATTTTGGACAACTATGCTGTTTACTGAAGAGCTGAATAAAATTAGAATTTAAAAAAATTGAAGTTTAATTAGGCGCATATTGAATGAAGAATGAACATTGCTAGTGCTGGTCATTTAGAGAGCTGTATAATTACCTATTGTTTAGTGTCCGACAACAATGATGGTTTTGGTATACAGAGAAACATTAGAGGGATTGTCGTAGTTATTTCTATCTTTGTTTACCAAACACCTTTTTTATACACACACTTTATTAACATTATATTATATAATTGTATTGAAATTTACACATAACTTGTCTCTTGTTTCCTAAATTATTCCAATATCACTCATTGGATATAACATTTATTACCTTTTTATGTTGTTACATTTGTGGACCAAGTTTAGTTATTTCTTATGTAGACATAAATTATATGTACATGTAGTGGCAAACTACTAATCAACCCTGGTTTAAGTTCTATTTAACAACACAAAGACTTTGTTGGCTAATTTATTACTTTCTTACATACAGGTACTTTGGTTTGAAATTGTTTTGAATTGATTGACAGTTGAGTGTTTAAATTGATTTGAAGTCTTCTTCATGGTCCAGAGTTCAATAAAACAACAATATTACTACATGTTTGTACTAATTATTAATTTACCTTAATGTCAAATATGTTTTGGAAACCCACTGCTGTTAAATTGGACACTGAAATTAGTGATCATCAGACATTATGATCGTATGTAAATATTCTGAACATTTCTGTAGACCAAACCACTAGAGAATGCCAGTGTTATCTACACATGCTGCTTAATGTACCTACGCATTTGTTTTTGCCACATGCCAACCATTTTGAAGATATCAAACAATTCATTTGAATCTGAAATCATTTTCAGCATTATCAAAATGAGATTGACCAGTGAGTCATTTTTCTGGTTTTTGCTAATTTGTTATTTTGTTTTGGCATTTGGTGCAATCCTGTTGAAGCTGCGGTGTATTTGAGTCTCATTTCGCCAGTCCTGTATTTTGGTTTTTACCTGCTCTATAGTCTTCCTAGTTTTGTATTTCTGTTGTAGCCACCTACAAATAAATAGTGCCTTGTACACCAAGTCTCTGTCCTTCTGTTTTTGTTATCAGTGTGAATTCAGTTCAAACAATGATCAATATAAATTCATATTTACATACATTTGTATAATGATTTGAGTTGGAAAACAGGCTTGGGGCTTACAGAACGCCTTTCTGAAGTACATTGAAAGGCAAATGAATCTTCGGAACTGGTAACACCTTTTTAGCCCACCATCATCAGATGGTGGGCTATTCAAATCGCCCTGCGTCCGTGGTCCGTCGTCCGTCCGTCCCTCCCTCCGTCCGTCCGTCCGTCCGTAAACAATTCTTGTTATCGCTAATCCTCAGAAAGTACTGAAGGGATCGTTCTCAAATTTCATATGTAGGTTCCCCTTGGTGCCTAGTTATGCATATTGCATTTTGAGACCAATCGGAAAACAACATGGCCGACAGGCAGCCATCTTGGATTTTGACAATTGAAGTTCGTTATCGCTATTTCTAAGAAAGTACAGAAGGGATTTTTCTCAAATTTCATATGTAGGTTCCCCTTGGTGCCTAGTTATGCATATTGCATTTTGAGACCAATCGGAAAACAACATGGCCGCCAGGCAGCCATCTTGGATTCTGACAATTGAAGTTTGTTATCGCTATTTCTCAGAAAGTACTGAAGGGATCTTTCTCAAATTTCATTCGTAGGTTCCCCTTGGTGCCTAGTTATGCATATTGCATTTTGAGACCAATCGGAAAACAACATGGCCGACAGGCAGCCATCTTGGATTTTGACAATTGAAGTTCGTTATCGCTATTTCTGAGAAAGTTACTGAAGGGATCTTTCTCAAATTTCATATGTAGGTTCCCCTTGGTGCCAAGTTATGCATATTGCATTTTGAGACCAATCGGTAAGCAACATGGCCGACAGGCAGCCATCTTGGATTTTGACAATTGAAGTTTGTTATCGCTATTTCTCAGAAAGTACTGAAGGGATCTTTCTCAAATTTCACATGTAGGTTCCCCTTGGTGCCTAGTTATGCATATTGCATTTTGAGACCAATCGGAAAACAACATGGCCGACAGGCAGCCATCTTGGATTTTGACAATTGATGTTTGTTATCGCTATTTCTCAGAAAGTAATGAAGGGATCTTTCCCAAATGTCATATGTAGGTTCCCCTTGGTGCCTAGTTATGCATATTGTATTTTGAGACCAATCGGAAAACAACATGGCCAACAGGCAGCCATCTTGGATTTTGACAATTGAAGTTTGTTATCGCTATTTCTCAGAAAGTACTGAAGGGATCTTTCTCAAATTTTACATGTAGGTTCCCCTTGGTGCCTAGTTATGCATATTGCATTTTGAGACCAATTGGAAAACAACATGGCCGACAGGCAGCCATCTTGGATTTTGACAATTGAAGTTTGTTATCGCTATTTCTCAGAAAGTACTGAAGGGATCTTTCTCAAATTTCACATGTATGTTCCCCTTGGTGCCTAGTTATGCATATTGCATTTTGAGACCAATCGGAAAACAACATGATCGACAGGCAGCCATCTTGGATATTGATAATTGAAGTTTGTTATCGCTATTTCTCAGAAAGTACTGAAGGGATCTTTCCCAAATTTTATATGTAGGTTCCCCTCGGGGACATTTTGAGACCAATCAGAAAACAACATGGCCGACAGGCAGCCATCTTGGATTTTGACAATTGAAGTTTGTTATCGCTATTTCTGAGAAAGTACTGAAGGGATCTTTCTCAAATTTCATATGTAGATTCTCCTTGCTGCCTAGTTATGCATATTGCATTTGAGACCAATCGGAAAACAACATGGTCGACAGGCAGCCATCTTGGATTTTGACAATTGAAGTTTGTTATCGCTATTTCTCAGAAAGCACTGAAGGGATCTTTCTCAAATTTCATATGTAGGTTTTCTTGGTGCGTAGTTATGCATATTGCATTTTGAGACCAATCGGAAAACAACATGGCCAACAGGCAGCCATCTTGGATATTGACAATTGAAGTTTGTTATCGCTATTTCTCAGAAAGTACTGAAGGAATCTTCCTCAAATTTCATATGTAGGTTTCCCTCAGTGCCTAGTTATGCATATTGGGACCAATCCGAAAACAACATGGCCGACAGACAGCCATTATCGCTAAATCTTAAATTCTATATATAATAGGTTCCCCTGGTTTGAAAAGTACTAGCTATAGAGGGCTGTTTCTGAATTTACACAGATTAGTAAGACTTAGAGGAAGGGAAAAGTAGAGAAAAGATCAATCTGACATGGAACCTATAAAGATCATTCAATGGTGGGCGCCAAGATCCCTCTGGGATCTCTTGTTCAATATGGAATGAATAATGATAAAGTTTAATAATTAACATATACATGTACATGTACATATATTTACCATTGTATGGCACTGCCACTATATAACCCTACCAATTCAGTTGCGAGTTCACCAGCCTATGAACTGCCAACTGAAATTTGAATTTGAAAATTTCAAAAAAAAATCGCACGACCAATAAAAAATCGCAGATGGTAAATATAAGCATTGAACGGCTTTCAGTTGGCATTCATATTGACTATGAAAGCCGTTCAATGCTTAAATGAAGAATAGAATTGATTGTAGACAAGATTTGTGATGCTTGTTAATGTTACCTTACAGAGTACAAATATACAATTCCACAATAATTTCTATATTTAAAACAATTGGTACAAACAATTAACTAAACAATTTACTTAGTTTTGTATCGTTTTGGACCATCAAAGTACTTCCTTGTTTATTGTTTGGAGTAAACATTTCCCAGTAAAAGTGTTTTTTTTTCTGTAACAGTGATATATAACAACATACTTTCAGGTATTTTGTTTTTGGTATAACTATCACAAGTTAAAGATGATGGGTACTTACATCTGGTCTACAGTTATATGTAGGACTTCCCTCTAAATTTCTTATGTACAAGTATTGTCTACTTCCAGTGTTAAGATGTTGAGAGATTAAAACTTGTGTTAAAAGACGGAGAGATAAATACTCCTGTGTATTTTGTAGAAGGAAATAGATGGAATTTCAAAAATATCTACAGGTTATGCATTCCGTAATGGTAGGAGTAGGAGGGCTGATTGATAAGTTGTGAGCCCCATATTGAAGGATTTGAATTTTGCAGGACATATTGTATTAATTTTCAACATAGCCCCCTTCAGTATCTAAACACGTTGCCAGCGGTGTTTAAGGGTCTCAATGCCACTTTTATAGAACTCCTTTTCTTGGTTGTTCAGTAAGTCATCCACTCCATGTTAGGGTTAGGGTGCCTGAAGTAGCTGTTTTTAGCTCGTCTCTTCGAAGAAGAGTGAGAGCTTATGTTGTCACTCCGGCGTCGGCGTCGGCGTTGGTTTTCCAAATGTTAAATTTTTGGTGCCAGTGTTGAAAGGCATAGTAATTTATGGTAATATGGTCCCTGTGGGGGTCAAACTATCCCCTGCCGGAGTTAAACTAAATGATTTTTTGGAAAAAAAAAACAGATTTTTGAAAATTGTTGGACTTAGAAAAATTTTGCGTTAAGTTTTTGGTGCGAGTGTTGAAAAGTATTAATACATCACTTTATAATTGTACTAGGGTGCTGATAATTGGCAATAGAGTCCCTCTGGGGTTAGACTATCCCCTGCCAGAGTTAAACTAAAAGATTTTTTTTTTTTAAACTAGAATTTTCAAATTTTTGGGCTTAAAATATTTCTGCGTTAAGTTTTTGGTGCGAGTGTTGAAAGGTATTAATACATCACTTTATAATTGTACTAGGGTGCTGATAATTGGCAATAGAGTCCCTCTGGGGTTAGACTATCCCCTGCCAGAGTTAAACTAAAAGATTTTTTTTTTTTTTAAACTAGAATTTTCAAATTTTTGGACTTAAAATATTTCTGCGTTAAGTTTTTGGTGCGAGTGTTGAAAGGTATTAATACATCACTTTATAATTGTACTAGGGTGCTGATAATTGGCAATAGAGTCCCTCTGGGGTTAGACTATCCCCTACCAGAGTTGAACTAAAAGATTTTTTTTTTTTAAACTAGAATTTTCAAATTTTTGGACTAAGAATATTTCTGAGTTAAGTTTTTGGTGCGAGTGTTGAAAGGTATTAATACATCACTTTATAATTGTACTAGGGTGCTGATAATTGGCAATAGAGTCCCTCTGGGGTTAGACTATCCCCTGCCAGAGTTAAACTAAAAGATTTTTTTTTTTTTTAACTAGAATTTTCAAATTTTTGGACTAAGAATATTTCTGCGTTAAGTTTTTGGTGCGAGTGTTGAAAGGTATTAATACATCACTTTATAATTGTACTAGGGTGCTGATAATTGGCAATAGAGTCCCTCTGGGGTTAAACTATCCCCTGCCAGAGTTAAACTAAAAGATTTTTTTTGGAAAAAACTAGAATTTTCAAATTTTTGGACTTAGAATATTTCTGTGTTAAGTTTTTGGTGCAAGCGTTGAAAGGTATTAATAAATCACTTTATAATTGTACTAGGGTGCTGATAGTTAGTAATAAACTTACTCTTGGGTTAAACTATCCCCTGCCGGAGTTAAACTAAAAGGTTTTTTGGGGAAATAACCAGAATTATCAAATTTTTGGACTTAGAATATTTATGCGTTAAGTTTTTGGTGCAAGTGTTAAGAGGTTTTAATACATCACTATAATTGTACAAGGATGCTGATATTTGGCAATAGAGTCCCTAGAGAGTAAGACAATCCCTTCCTGGAGTAAAACTTCAAAAAGAAATTGGATTTTTTCTTTTTAAATCTGTGTTTTTTTTTGTTTTTAAATCTTTGGACTTTGTGTTAAGTTTATATTGTGAGTGTTGAAAGGCATATTAATACATGGTATTAGGTTCCCTGTGGGGGTTAAACTATCCCTTTCCTGAGTTAAACTGAAATATTTTTTTGAGGAAAAAACACATTTAAAAAAAAAAATTTCGTGCAAATGTTGAAAGCTTTTTAACACATCACTTTATTATTGTACTAGGGTGCTGATATTTGGTGAAAGAGTCCCTATGGAGTTACACTATCCTTTCTTGGGGTGAAACTGAATATAAAACAATATGAAAACGTCACAATAGACAATTTATACCGGGCCACCTTTTTCAAGGGAGATAACTCTCATTAGGATATGTTGTCAAAAAATTGAAGAAATATGTCCAAAAGCAATTACATTTGTGTTTAATATCTTCATTTAATCTACAACAGCATAGGTTGTCTCCAAAATGTTTTCAATAAATAATTTATATATATATTTATAAATTGGTATGGTTTTGAAAATTGCATGAATTCACAAAACATAATCTGATCAAGTAAACAATATAAATATTATTAATGCAATTTGCGAAACCATTCCAATTAATATATTTTAATTATTTATTGACAAACATTTGCGAGACGAGCTATGCTGTTCTCCAACAGCTCTTGTTAGTTTTGGAAATAGATGAAAGTCTGATGGAGCAAGATCAGGTACATAAGGCGGATTTTGAATCAATTTAAAGCCACAATCGTTAATGGCGACAATGGCAATGAAAGACTTTTTTACCCTAACCATAACCGATTTTGTCAATTTTGCGAAAACCGCTTGTCTTGTTTACTTTAGAGTGTTACATCGTCGACATAAACTAACCAAATGAGACCAGTCCTTGGGACACGGCCCTATATAGTCGGAGAATAGTAGGACTCAAAAAGAACATGCTTGAGTACCTCCTCAATACGAGACTCCAACTTGATTCTAAAGGGGGTACCTTTAGTCGCCTCCTTCAGATCATGTCCCTTCTACGATGTCCCCTTAGTAGGATGTACAGAAGAAAAACCCGTGGTCCTTAAGTCGCCTCCTTCTGATCATGTCCCTTCGATGTCCCCTTAGTAGGATGTACAGAAGAAAACCTGTGGTCCTTAAGTCGCCTCCTCCTGATGATCTCCCTTTGGTGTCCCCTTAGTAGGATGTACAGAAGAAAACCTGTGGTCCTTAAGTCGCCGCCTCCTGATGATCTCCCTTTGGTGTCCCCTTAATAGGATGTACAGAAGAAAACCTGTGATCCTTAAGTCGCCTCCTGATCATCTCCCTTCGATGTCCCCTTAGTAGCAACAGAAGAAAACTTTTGTTTCTGAAGGGGCTATCTTTACTCACCTCTTTGGCTACCAGTAAATATTGGGTTCTTTAATGTCCCTTCGCAGCAGACTTCAGAGAAATCGGTCGACCCACAAGTTACGACATGCAGGTAAATTTGTAAGTATAATCTAGCCTTAAATACAAACATCAATAGAATAGAAAATTGGTCCAACTTCGAACGTGGTTCTGTACGTATCCACTTCACTGGACAAAGGAAATAGACATTGTCGAAAGTACATGTTCGCACACACAGTTTATCTTTCCAAATACTAGTAACTTCCAGAAGAAAAATGTGTCATCTTTCTGGACATTTCTTTATTTCATACAGTTTCGTTGATACTTCAGACATCATCGGTTCATGTTTGAAATATTGGGTGTTGTGCCAAAAAATCTCCTTTTTATGTCACCTGTGACGAAGTTTCAATTGACCTATTGCGATCGTCTTTTGTCCGTCGTCGTACGTCGCAAACAAGTAACATTTTAACTTCTCAATAACCAACATGCCCAGGGACCTGCTATTAGGTCTATGGCATGCTGGGATAAAGGGCTACAAATTCTGTTCAAATGGATGACCTGACCTTCATTTAAGGTCACCGGGGTTAATATATGCTAAAATCTCTAAACAACTTCTTCTTGATAACCATGAGGCCCAGAGACCTGATATTGTGTTTGTAGCATACTTGGATGAAGGTCTGCCAAATTTGTTCAAATGAATGACCTCTACCTATTTTCAAGGTGACAGGAGTCAAACATGCTAAACCCTTTAAATGACGTCTTAATAACCTAGAGGCCTGATATTGAGTGTGTAGCACGCTAGAATGAAGGGCTAAAATTCTGTTTAATGGATGATCTTGACCTTCATTTAAGGTCACAAGGGTAAACTATGCTAAAACCTTTAAATTACTTCTTGATAACCAAGTGGCCCAGACATCTGATATTAGGTCTGTGGCATGCTTGGATAAAGGGCTACAAAGATTATTCAAACGGATGACCTTGATCTTTATTCAGGGTCACAAGGGTCAAATATGTTAAAATCTTTAAACGACCTTCAATAAGCTCCGAGACCTGATATTGGGTTTATAGTGTGCTGGGATGAAGGGCTATCAAGTTTGTTCAAATGAATGACCTTTACCTATATTCAAGGTGACAGGGGTCAAACATGCTAAAAGCTTTAAATGACTTCTTTTTGATAACCAAGAGGCCCAGAGGGGCATATAATGATGAAGGGCTACAATTCTGTTCCCATGAATGCTGATCTTTGCCTTCATTCAATATCGGGGAGAGGGGTTGAATACGCTGAAATTAAAGACTTTAAACACCGCAGGTGACCGTTTAGGCCTCCTGTCTTATCAAACGATTGACATTTTCAGGAAATACGGTTATGTTTCACAGATGACCATACTTAATGATAACCGCACTACTTTCACTTTTTAAAATTTTACACAGAAAATGTTCCACACTGAAAATGCCCTGATTAAATACCTTTCAATGTCGTCGTTTACTACCCCACATGCGCATTAAGTATACTATACCGTATAGGTCAGTATTATCCGCATAATGAACAAAATAAACATACACATTTGAAGATTTGCTCGTTTTATTTGTAATATGCAGTAAAAACACTTGTATTAGATACTGGCCGTAGTATGCGTACGAATACGAAGAAAGAGAAGTGTTTGGAAATTTGAGTTAGATCGTGTAGATAAGCCATGTACAATAAAATGTCACTCTAGTTAGGTTCAACGTTCATGACGTTAAATCTATAGGTCCGTATAAGGTACATACTTTAAAATTTAACGCAAATATCTATACGTCACGTAATAGTTTCTACCGGGGCCCAATGATGTCTGCTCGGTTTGTAATTAGCCATGACCATTAAGACCAATGGATTATACGTCTGGATTTACTGTTAAACGTACATGGTCCATGATAGTTCCTACCGGGGCCACTGATGTCTGCTCGGTTTATAATTAGCCATGACCATTAAGACCAATGGATTATAGCCTGGATTTACTGTTAAACGTATATGGTCCATGATAGTTCCTCACAAATCATCGTCTGTTTTCATTCATATAACTAAATAATTTCTAATCAAAACGTTTCTTTTATCTTGAATATTTCGCGAGAATGCGATTTTTGTTAGTTTAAAATCGGTATGCAATTGTTTTCGGTACAATTATAATAAGTTGATGGGAAAACAATTTCCAATGTCTTCTTAATTACGATCATGACTGTGAAAACAAAAAAAATGCAAGGTGTTTTCCTAATTCATTTGTTTACCGTGAGAGTTGTCTCTCTGAAAACCGGACATATATATAACTACCCAATGTGTTATAAACTCTTCGAACTCATGTCTCGACAAGAAATCATACCCGGTATATGGAGTGTATCGTCACTCGAAGAGAAATGTGGATATGTACATGACAATACTAGACTTCAGTAATGATATTGAGTTAAAGTTCACAGTACGGAGTCCATCCAACAGAGTTTATTACTACATGTAGTTATTATGCTACTGAACTGAACCAACTCCTCTAGGCCGCCAAGGCGGAAGTGAAGTTGAAGGCAGCGTCGATGGCTTGCTCTAAGATACAGCTGATAGGGCTGAGCGGGTGGTCCGTTTGCATCAGGTACGTCTGTGGGAATCAAACGAACGGGTGTGTAATTCGTTTTCAAAAATATCAACACAATATCTACAGAAACTAAGATTTGGTGCTGATTTAAATCAATTAATACTCACGTGTGCGTACGTCATCGCGAATTTGCTTTCGTTGATTGACGTGTCCTTCCCGATGAAGACGAACACTTCCGTTTTTGTATCGAATATAAACACGTCCTAGAAAACAAATAAAGTAGTAATGAAAATTATTCAGTAGTATCAAATAGTCATGTAAAATAACCTGAATATATTAACAATAGTATTGGAAACCATTAAGTACATCTATAGTTTCAAATACTCATGTAAAACAAAACGAATATATTAACAATATATTGGACATTCTTACAGTATTAAACATGTCAAAGAATAAATACAATGGAACGACAAAAACTATTAATTAAATGATATAAAACAAAAATGATTACTCAAAAAACATCATTCAAACTCGAAGTTGAGAGAAATATATAAACGTTCTGTAAATGACACAATACTTGTAGAAAGGTCAGTGCTGATGTTATTTACGAAGGAAACCAATTGTCATTTCAATACACATTGGACCACTAAGGTAAACAAACAGTGTTTTGTTACTATTGTCTTTGGTTCATATTCCAAACGGAGAGGGAAGACAAACGGAGAGGGAAGACAAGCGGAGAGGAAGACAAACGGAGAGACAACAGCTTACAGATAACGTATAGATACCGACAGAGGCAATATACCGATTGTATTCAAGAAAAGAATCCAAACATTGTCACCTTTCCATCAAAATCCTTGAGTGTGACCGACCCCGTCTTCTCCAAACTGAAGGACATCGTACCGCTCTCGTCCGATAACCTGTAATGATGTCAATAGTACCGGTATATATAATGGTACCACTCTCGTCCGATAACCTGTAATGGTGTCAATAGTACCGGTACATATAATGGTACCACTCTCGTCCGATAACCTGTAATGGTGTCAATAGTACCGGTACATATAATGGTACCACTCTCGTCCGATAACCTGTAATGGTGTCAATAGTACCGGTATACATAATGGTACCACTCTCGTCCGATAACCTGTAATGGTGTCAATAGTACCGGTACATATAATGGTACCACTCTCGTCCGATAACCTGTAATGGTGTCAATAGTACCGGTACATATAATGGTACCACTCTCGTCCGATAACCTGTAATGGTGTCAATAGTACCGGTACATATAATGGTACCACTCTCGTCCGATAACCTGTAATGGTGTCAATAGTACCGGTACATATAATGGTACCACTCTCGTCCGATAACCTGTAATGATGTCAATAGTACCGGTACATATAATGGTACCACTCTCGTCCGATAACCTGTAATGGTGTCAATAGTACCGGTATATATAATGGTACCACTCTCGTCCGATAACCTGTAATGATGTCAATAGTACCGGTATATATAATGGTACCACTCTCGTCCGATAACCTGTAATGGTGTCAATAGTACCGGTACATATAATGGTACCACTCTCGTCCGATAACCTGTAATGATGTCAATAGTACCGGTATATATAATGGTACCACTCTCGTCCGATAACCTGTAATGGTGTCAATAGTACCGGTATATATAATGGTACCACTCTCGTCCGATAACCTGTAATGGTGTCAATAGTACCGGTACATATAATGGTACCACTCTCGTCCGATAACCTGTAATGGTGTCAATAGTACCGGTACATATAATGGTACCACTCTCGTCCGATAACCTGTAATGGTGTCAATAGTACCGGTACATATAATGGTACCACTCTCGTCCGATAACCTGTAATGGTGTCAATAGTACCGGTACATATAATGGTACCACTCTCGTCCGATAACCTGTAATGGTGTCAATAGTACCGGTACATATAATGGTACCACTCTCGTCAGATAACCTGTAATATCGTACCACTCTCGTCCGATAACCTGTAATGATGTCAATAGTACCGGTATATATAATGGTACCACTCTCGTCCGATAACCTGTTATGGTGTCAATAGTACCGGTATATATAATGGTACCACTCTCGTCCGATAACCTGTAATGGTGTCAATAGTACCGGTACATATAATGGTACCACTCTCGTCCGATAACCTGTAATGGTGTCAATAGTACCGGTATATATAATTGTACCACTCTCGTCAGATAACCTGTTATGGTGTCAATAGTACCGGTATATATAATGGTACCACTCTCGTCCGATAACCTGTAATGGTGTCAATAGTACCGGTATATATAATGGTACCACTCTCGTCCGATAACCTGTTATGGTGTCAATAGTACCGGTATATATAATGGTACCACTCTCGTCCGATAACCTGTAATGGTGTCAATAGTACCGGTACATATAATGGTACCACTCTCGTCCGATAACCTGTAATGGTGTCAATAGTACCGGTATATATAATGGTACCACTCTCGTCCGATAACCTGTAATGGTGTCAATAGTACCGGTACATATAATGGTACCACTCTCGTCCGATAACCTGTTATGATATCAATAGTACCCGAAAACTAACATTTCGGGCCAATAGAAATTAACAAAGACTCCATAAATGTATGCATTATTAAGACTCTATAACATTATGTATTATCACATTACCTAAGACTCTATATCATTATGTATTATAACATTACCTAAGACTCTATTATTACATTACCTAAGACTCTATAACATTATGTATTATCACATTACCTGGACTCTATAACATTATGTATTATTACATTACCTAAGACTCTATATCATTATGTATTATAACATTACCTAAGACTCTATTATTACATTACCTAAGACTCTATAACATTATGTATTATCACATTACCTGGACTCTATAACATTATGTATTATCACATTACCTAAGACTCTATATCATTATGTATTATAACATTACCTAAGACTCTATTATTACATTACCTAAGACTCTATATCATTATGTATTATTACATTACCTAAGACTCTATAACATTATGTAGTATTACATTACCTAAGACTCTATATCATTATGTATTATTACATTACCTAAGACTCTATAACATTATGTATTATTACATTACCTATGACTCTATAACATTATGTATTATTACATTACCTAAGACTCTATAACATTATGTATTATATTACGTAAGACTCTATAACATTGTGTATTACATTACCTAAGACTCTATGACATTATGTATTATTACATTACCTAAGACTCTATAACATTATGTATTATAACATTACCTAAGACTCTATATCATTATGTATTATAACATTACCTAATACTCTATATCATTATGTATTATTACATTACCTAAGACTCTATAACATTATGTATTATTACATTACCTAAGACTCTATATCATTATGTATTATTACATTACCTAAGACTCTATGACATTATGTATTATTACATTACCTAAGACTCTATAACATTATGTAGTATTACATTACCTAAGACTCTATATCATTATGTATTATTACATTACCTAAGACTCTATAACATTATGTATTATTACATTACCTAAGACTCTATAACATTATGTATTATATTACGTAAGACTCTATAACATTGTGTATTACATTACCTAAGACTCTATATCATTATGTATTATAACATTACCTAATACTCTATATCATTATGTATTATTACATTACCTAAGACTCTATAACATTATGTATTATTACATTACCTAAGACTCTATATCATTATGTATTATAACATTACCTAATACTCTATAACATTATGTATTATAACATTACCTAAGACTCTATATCATTATGTATTATTACATTACCTAATACTCTATAACATTATGTATTATAACATTACCTAAGACTCTATAACATTATGTATTATTACATTACCTAAGACTCTATATCATTATGTATTATTACATTACCTAAGACTCTATATCATTATGTATTATTACATTACCTAAGACTCTATATCATTATGTATTATTACATTACCTAAGACTCTATAACATTATGTATTATATTACGTAAGACTCTATAACATTGTGTATTATTACATTACCTAAGACTCTATAACATTATGTATTATCACATTACCTAAGACTCTATAACATTATGTATTATTACATTACCTAAGACTCTATAACATTGTGTATTATAACATTACCTAAGACACTATAACATGATGTATTATTACATTACCTAAGACTTTATAACATTATATATTATATTACGTAAGACTCTATAACATTGTGTATTATTACATTACCTAAGACTCTATATCATTATGTATTATTACATTACCTAAGACTCTATAACATTATGTATCATTATATTACCTAAGACTCTATATCATTATGTATTATTACATTACCTAAGACTCTATAATATTATGTATTATTACATTACCTATGACTCTATAACATTATGTAGTATTACATTACCTAAGACTCTATATCATTATGTATTATTACATTACCTAAGACTCTATAACATTATGTATTATTACATTACCTAAGACTCTATATCATTATGTATTATTACATTACCTAAGACTCTATATCATTATGTAGTATTACATTACCTAAGACTCTATAACATTATGTATTATAACATTACCTGAGACTCTATAACATTATGTATTATTACATTACCTATGACTCTATATCATTATGTATTATAACATTACCTAAGACTCTATAACATTGTGTATTACATTACCTAAGACTCTATGACATTATGTATTATTACATCACCTAAGACTCTATATCATTATGTATTATATTACGTAAGACTCTATGACATTATGTATTGTTACATCACCTAAGACTCTATAACATTATGTATTATATTACGTAAGACTCTATAACATTGTGTATTACATTACCTAAGACTCTATATCATTATGTATTATAACATTACCTAATACTCTATATCATTATGTATTATTACATTACCTAAGACTCTATAACATTATGTATTATTACATTACCTAAGACTCTATATCATTATGTATTATAACATTACCTAATACTCTATAACATTATGTATTATAACATTACCTAAGACTCTATATCATTATGTATTATTACATTACCTAAGACTCTATAACATTATGTATTATTACATTACCTAAGACTCTATATCATTATGTATTATTACATTACCTAAGACTCTATATCATTATGTAGTATTACATTACCTAAGACTCTATAACATTATGTATTATAACATTACCTGAGACTCTATAACATTATGTATTATTACATTACCTATGACTCTATAACATTATGTATTATTACATTACCTAAGACTCTATAACATTATGTATTATATTACGTAAGACTCTATAACATTGTGTATTACATTACCTAAGACTCTATGACATTATGTATTATTACATCACCTAAGACTCTATATCATTATGTATTATATTACGTAAGACTCTATGACATTATGTATTGTTACATTACCTAAGACTCTATAACATTGTGTATTACATTACCTAAGACTCTATATCATTATGTATTATAACATTACCTAATACTCTATATCATTATGTATTATTACATTACCTAAGACTCTATAACATTATGTATTATTACATTACCTAAGACTCTATATCATTATGTATTATAACATTACCTAATACTCTATAACATTATGTATTATAACATTACCTAAGACTCTATATCATTATGTATTATTACATTACCTAATACTCTATAACATTATGTATTATAACATTACCTAAGACTCTATAACATTATGTATTATTACATTACCTAAGACTCTATATCATTATGTATTATTACATTACCTAAGACTCTATATCATTATGTATTATTACATTACCTAAGACTCTATATCATTATGTATTATTACATTACCTAAGACTCTATAACATTATGTATTATATTACGTAAGACTCTATAACATTGTGTATTATTACATTACCTAAGACTCTATAACATTATGTATTATCACATTACCTAAGACTCTATATCATTATGTATTATTACATTACCTAAGACTCTATAACATTGTGTATTATAACATTACCTAAGACACTATAACATGATGTATTATTACATTACCTAAGACTTTATAACATTATATATTATATTACGTAAGACTCTATAACATTGTGTATTATTACATTACCTAAGACTCTATATCATTATGTATTATTACATTACCTAAGACTCTATAACATTATGTATCATTATATTACCTAAGACTCTATATCATTATGTATTATTACATTACCTAAGACTCTATAATATTATGTATTATTACATTACCTATGACTCTATAACATTATGTAGTATTACATTACCTAAGACTCTATATCATTATGTATTATTACATTACCTAAGACTCTATAACATTATGTATTATTACATTACCTAAGACTCTATATCATTATGTATTATTACATTACCTAAGACTCTATATCATTATGTAGTATTACATTACCTAAGACTCTATAACATTATGTATTATAACATTACCTGAGACTCTATAACATTATGTATTATCACATTACCTAAGACTCTATAACATTATGTATTATAACATTACCTAAGACTCTATATCATTATGTATTATTACATTACCTAAGACTCTGTAACATTATGTATCATTATATTACCTAAGACTCTATAACATTATGTATTATCACATTACCTAAGACTCTATATCATTATGTATTATTACATTACCTAAGACTCTATAACATTATGTATTATTACATTACCTAAGACTCTATAACATTATGTATTATTACATTACCTAAGACTCTATATCATTATGTATTATTACATTACCTAAGACTCTATATCATTATGTAGTATTACATTACCTAAGACTCTATAACATTATGTATTATAACATTACCTGAGACTCTATAACATTATGTATTATTACATTACCTGAGACTCTATAACATTATGTATTATTACATTACCTGAGACTCTATAACATTATGTATTATCACATTACCTAAGACTCTATAACATTATGTATTATAACATTACCTAAGACTCTATATCATTATGTATTATTACATTACCTAAGACTCTGTAACATTATGTATCATTATATTACCTAAGACTCTATAACATTATGTATTATCACATTACCTGGACTCTATAACATTATGTATTATTACATTACCTAAGACTCTATATCATTATGTATTATTTCATTACCTAAGACTCTATAACATTATGTATTATTACATTACCTAAGACTCTATATCATTATGTATTATTACATTACCTAAGACTCTATATCATTATGTATTATTACATAACCTAAGACTCTATAACATTATGTATTATTACATTACCTAAGACTCTATATCATTATGTATTATTACATTACCTAAGACTCTATATCATTATGTAGTATTACATTACCTAAGACTCTATGACATTATGTATTATTACATTACCTAAGACTCTATAACATTATGTATTATTATATTACTTAAGACTCTTTAACATTGTGTATTATTACATTACCTAAGACTCTATGACATTATGTATTATTACATTACCTAAGACTCTATAACATTGTGTATTATTACATTACCTAAGACTCTTTAACATTATGTAGTATTACATTACCTAAGACTCTATAACATTATGTATTATCACATCACCTAAGACTCTATAACATTATGTATTATATTACGTAAGACTCTATAACATTGTGTATTATTACATTACCTAAGACTCTATAACATTATGTATTATTACATTACCTAAGACTCTATAACATTATGTATTATAACATTACCTGAGACTCTATAACATTATGTATTATCACATTACCTAAGACTCTATAACATTATGTATTATTACATTACCTAAGACTCTATAACATTATGTATTATATTACGTAAGACTCTATAACATTGTGTATTACATTACCTAAGACTCTATAACATTATGTATTATTACATTACCTAAGACTCTATAACATTATGTATTATTACATTACCTAAGACTCTATAACATTGTGTATTATTACATTAGCTAAGACTCTATAACATTATGTATTATATAACGTAAGACTCTATAACATTGTGTATTATTACATTACCTAAGACTCTATAACATTATGTATTATTACATTATATTACGTTAGAGTCTATAACATTATGTATTATAATATTACGTAAGACTCTATAACATTATGTATTATTACATTACCTAAGACTCTATATCATTATGTATTATAACATTACCTAAGACTCTATATCATTATGTATTATTACATTACCTAAGACTCTATATCATTATGTATTATTACATTACCTAAGACTCTATAACATTATGTATTATTACATTACCTAAGACTCTATATCATTATGTATTATTACATTACCTAAGACTCTATATCATTATGTATTATTACATTACCTAAGACTCTATATCATTATGTATTATTACATTACCAAAGACTCTATATCATTATGTATTATTACATTATATTACGTTAGAGTCTATAACATTATGTATTATAATATTACGTAAGACTCTATAACATTATGTATTATTACATTACCTAAGACTCTATATCATTATGTATTATAACATTACCTAAGACTCTATATCATTATGTATTATTACATTACCTAAGACTCTATAACATTATGTATTATTACATTACCTAAGACTCTATATCATTATGTATTATTACATTACCTAAGACTCTATAACATTATGTATTATTACATTACCTAAGACTCTATAACATTATGTATTATTACATTACCTAAGACTCTATAACATTATGTATTATAACATTACCTAAGACTCTATAACATTGTGTATTATTACATTACCTAAGACTCTATAACATTGTGTATTATTACATTACCTAAGACTCTATAACATTATGTATTATTACATTATATTACGTTAGAGTCTATAACATTATGTATTATAATATTACGTAAGACTCTATAACATTATGTATTATTACATTACCTAAGACTCAATAACATTGTGTATTATCACATTACATTACCTTAGATTGTATGTAGTAATCATAAGACAAGGGAACGGGTATTAAGATTAACACATGTATAGCAGACCTGTAGAGTTCATTTGTGGTGTCCTTCGCATAGTAACACTGGTCATCATCGTCTTCCGCCACCTGGTCAAGGTATGTGTAGAATTTATGCTGTGGACAGAAACATGACTAAATAGGTAGTATGTATATGTAAATGATTAATTCTTATTCTGCCTTATTTAACAATAACCCGGCCCTGTGTCACCAACCCTTATTTCTCGAACACTGACTCCTGGTTCTGTGTCACCAACCCTTATTTCTCGAACACTGACTCCTGGTTCTGTGTCGCCAACCCTTATTTCTCGAACACTGACTCCTGGTTCTGTGTCGCCAACCCTTATTTCTCGAACACTGACTCCTGGTTCTGTGTCGTCCAGTGCCCAGAGTTATTACTTACATCAGATTCCGTCCTCGTTCAGTACCCAGAGTTATTACTTACATCAGACTCCGTGGAGTCCTCGTCCAGTACCCATAGTTATTACTTACATCAGATTCCGTCCTCGTTCAGTACCCAGAGTTATTACTTACATCAGACTCCGTGGAGTCCTCGTCCAGTACCCATAGTTATTACTTACATCAGATTCCGTCCTCGTTCAGTACCCATAGTTATTACTTACATCAGATTCCGTCCTCGTTCAGTACCCATAGTTATTACTTACATCAGACTCCGTGGAGTCCTCGTCCAGTACCCATAGTTATTACTGACATCAGATTCCGTCCTCGTTCAGTACCCATAGTTATTACTTACATCAGACTCCTTGGAGTCCTCGTCCAGTACCCATAGTTATTACTGACATCAGATTCCGTCCTCGTTCAGTACCCATAGTTATTACTTACATCAGACTCCGTGGAGTCCTCGTCCAGTACCCATAGTTATTACTTACATCAGACTCCGTGGAGTCCTCGTCCAGTACCCATAGTTATTACTGACATCAGGCTCCGTGGACTCCTCGTCTAGTACACATAGTTATTACTTACATCAGACTCCGTGGAGTCCTCGTCCAGTACCCATAGATATTACTTACATCAGACTCCGTGGAGTCCTCGTCCAGTACCCATAGTTATTACTTACATCAGACTCCGTGGAGTCCTCGTCCAGTACCCATAGATATTACTTACATCAGACTCCGTGGAGTCCTCGTCCAGTACCCATAGTTATTACTTACATCAGACTCCGTGGAGTCCTCGTCCAGTACCCATAGTTATTACTTACATCAGGCTCCGTGGAGTCCTCGTCCAGTACCCATAGTTATTACTTACATCAGGCTCCGTGGACTCCTCGTCTAGTACACATAGTTATTACTTAGATCAGACTCCGTGGAGTCCTCGTCCAGTACCCATAGTTATTACTTACATCAGATTCCGTCCTCGTTCAGTACCCATAGTTATTACTTACATCAGACTCCGTGGAGTCCTCGTCCAGTACCCATAGTTATTACTTACATCAGGCTCCGTGGAGTCATCGTCCAGTACCCATCGTTATTTCTGACATCAGGCTCCGTGGAGTCCTCGTCCAGTACCCATAGTTATTACTGACATCAGGCTCCGTGGAGTCCTCGTCCACTACCCATAGTTATTACTTAGATCAGACACCGTGGAGTCCTCGACCAGTACCCATAGTTATTACTTACATCAGACTCCGTGGAGTCCTCGTCCAGTACCCATAGTTATTACTTACATCAGATTCCGTCCTCGTTCAGTACCCATAGTTATTACTTACATCAGACTCCGTGGAGTCCTCGTCCAGTACCCATAGTTATTACTTACATCAGGCTCCGTGGAGTCCTCGTACACTACCCATAGTTATTACTTACATCAGGCTCCGTGGAGTCCTCGTCCAGTACCCATAGTTATTACTTACATCAGATTCCGTCCTCGTTCAGTACCCATAGTTATTACTTACATCAGACTCCGTGGAGTCCTCGTCCAGTACCCATAGTTATTACTTACATCAGACTCCGTGGAGTCCTCGTCCAGTACCCATAGTTATTACTGACATCAGGCTCCGTGGACTCCTCGTCTAGTACACATAGTTATTACTTACATCAGACTCCGTGGAGTCCTCGTCCAGTACCCATAGATATTACTTACATCAGACTCCGTGGAGTCCTCGTCCTGTACCCATAGTTATTACTTACATCAGACTCCGTGGAGTCCTCGTCCAGTACCCATAGATATTACTTACATCAGACTCCGTGGAGTCCTCGTCCAGTACCCATAGTTATTACTTACATCAGACTCCGTGGAGTCCTCGTCAAGTACCCATAGTTATTACTTACATCAGGCTCCGTGGAGTCCTCGTCCAGTACCCATAGTTATTACTTACATCAGACTCCGTGGAGTCCTCGTCCAGTACCCATAGTTATTACTTACATCAGGCTCCGTGGAGTCCTCGTCCAGTACCCATAGTTATTACTTACATCAGACTCCGTGGAGTCCTCGTCCAGTACCCATAGTTATTACTTACATCAGACTCCGTGGAGTCCTAGTCCAGTACCCATAGTTATTACTTACATCAGATTCCGTCCTCGTTCAGTACCCATAGTTATTACTTACATCAGACTCCGTGGAGTCCTCGTCCAGTACCCATAGTTATTACTTACATCAGACTCCGTGGAGTCCTCGTCCAGTACCCATAGTTATTACTTACATCAGGCTCCGTGGAGTCCTCGTCCAGTACCCATAGTTATTACTTACATCAGACTCCGTGGAGTCCTCGTCCAGTACCCATAGTTATTATTTACATCAGGCTCCGTCCTCGTCCAGTACCCATAGTTATTATTTACATCAGACTCCGTGGACTCCTCGTCCAGTACCCATAGTTATTACTTACATCAGACTCCGTCCTCGTCCAGTACCCATAGTTATTACTTACATCAGACTCCGTGGACTCCTCGTCTAGTACACATAGTTATTACTTACATCAGGCTCCGTGGACTCCTCGTCTAGTACACATAGTTATTACTTACATCAGACTCCGTGGAGTCCTCGTCCAGTACCCATAGATATTACTTACATCAGACTCCGTGGAGTCCTCGTCCTGTACCCATAGTTATTACTTACATCAGACTCCGTGGAGTCCTCGTCCAGTACCCATAGATATTACTTACATCAGACTCCGTGGAGTCCTCGTCCAGTACCCATAGTTATTACTTACATCAGACTCCGTGGAGTCCTCGTCAAGTACCCATAGTTATTACTTACATCAGGCTCCGTGGAGTCCTCGTCCAGTACCCATAGTTATTACTTACATCAGATTCCGTCCTCGTTCAGTACCCATAGTTATTACTTACATCAGACTCCGTGGAGTCCTCGTCCAGTACCCATAGTTATTACTTACATCAGACTCCGTGGAGTCCTCGTCCAGTACCCATAGTTATTACTGACATCAGGCTCCGTGGACTCCTCGTCTAGTACACATAGTTATTACTTACATCAGGCTCCGTGGACTCCTCGTCTAGTACACATAGTTATTACTTACATCAGACTCCGTGGAGTCCTCGTCCAGTACCCATAGTTATTACTTACATCAGGCTCCGTGGAGTCCTCGTACACTACCCATAGTTATTACTTACATCAGGCTCCGTGGAGTCCTCGTCCAGTACCCATAGTTATTACTTACATCAGATTCCGTCCTCGTTCAGTACCCATAGTTATTACTTACATCAGACTCCGTGGAGTCCTCGTCCAGTACCCATAGTTATTACTTACATCAGACTCCGTGGAGTCCTCGTCCAGTACCCATAGTTATTACTGACATCAGGCTCCGTGGACTCCTCGTCTAGTACACATAGTTATTACTTACATCAGACTCCGTGGAGTCCTCGTCCAGTACCCATAGATATTACTTACATCAGACTCCGTGGAGTCCTCGTCCTGTACCCATAGTTATTACTTACATCAGACTCCGTGGAGTCCTCGTCCAGTACCCATAGATATTACTTACATCAGACTCCGTGGAGTCCTCGTCCAGTACCCATAGTTATTACTTACATCAGACTCCGTGGAGTCCTCGTCAAGTACCCATAGTTATTACTTACATCAGGCTCCGTGGAGTCCTCGTCCAGTACCCATAGTTATTACTTACATCAGATTCCGTCCTCGTCCAGTACCCATAGTTATTACTGACATCAGGCTCCGTGGACTCCTCGTCTAGTACACATAGTTATTACTTACATCAGACTCCGTGGAGTCCTCGTCCAGTACCCATAGATATTACTTACATCAGACTCCGTGGAGTCCTCGTCCTGTACCCATAGTTATTACTTACATCAGACTCCGTGGAGTCCTCGTCCAGTACCCATAGATATTACTTACATCAGACTCCGTGGAGTCCTCGTCCAGTACCCATAGTTATTACTTACATCAGACTCCGTGGAGTCCTCGTCAAGTACCCATAGTTATTACTTACATCAGGCTCCGTGGAGTCCTCGTCCAGTACCCATAGTTATTACTTACATCAGACTCCGTGGAGTCCTCGTCCAGTACCCATAGTTATTACTTACATCAGGCTCCGTGGAGTCCTCGTCCAGTACCCATAGTTATTACTTACATCAGACTCCGTGGAGTCCTCGTCCAGTACCCATAGTTATTACTTACATCAGACTCCGTGGAGTCCTAGTCCAGTACCCATAGTTATTACTTACATCAGACTCCGTGGAGTCCTCGTCCAGTACCCATAGTTATTACTTACATCAGACTCCGTGGAGTCCTCGTCCAGTACCCATAGTTATTACTTACATCAGACTCCGTGGAGTCCTCGTCCATTACCCATAGATATTACTTACATCAGACTCCGTGGAGTCCTCGTCCAGTACCCATAGTTATTACTGACATCAGACTCCGTGGAGTCCTCGTCAAGTACCCATAGTTATTACTTACATCAGGCTCCGTGGAGTCCTCGTCCAGTACCCATAGTTATTACTTACATCAGACTCCGTGGAGTCCTCGTCCAGTACCCATAGTTATTACTTACATCAGGCTCCGTGGAGTCCTCGTCAAGTACCCATAGTTATTACTTACATCAGGCTCCGTGGAGTCCTCGTCCAGTACCCATAGTTATTACTTACATCAGACTCCGTGGAGTCCTCGTCCAGTACCCATAGTTATTACTTACATCAGGCTCCGTGGAGTCCTCGTCCAGTACCCATAGTTATTACTTACATCAGACTCCGTGGAGTCCTCGTCCAGTACCCATAGTTATTACTTACATCAGACTCCGTGGAGTCCTAGTCCAGTACCCATAGTTATTACTTACATCAGATTCCGTCCTCGTTCAGTACCCATAGTTATTACTTACATCAGACTCCGTGGAGTCCTCGTCCAGTACCCATAGTTATTACTTACATCAGACTCCGTGGACTCCTCGTCCAGTACCCATAGTTATTACTTACATCAGACTCCGTGGAGTCCTCGTCCAGTACCCATAGTTATTATTTACATCAGGCTCCGTCCTCGTCCAGTACCCATAGTTATTATTTACATCAGACTCCGTGGACTCCTCGTCCAGTACCCATAGTTATTACTTACATCAGATTCCGTCCTCGTTCAGTACCCATAGTTATTACTTACATCAGACTCCGTGGAGTCCTCGTCCAGTACCCATAGTTATTACTTACATCAGGCTCCGTGGAGTCCTCGTCCAGTACCCATAGTTATTACTTACATCAGGCTCCGTGGAGTCCTCGTCCAGTACCCATAGTTATTACTTACATCAGGCTCCGTGGACTCCTCGTCTAGTACACATAGTTATTACTTACATCAGACTCCGTGGAGTCCTCGTCCAGTACCCATAGATATTACTTACATCAGACTCCGTGGAGTCCTCGTCCAGTACCCATAGTTATTACTTACATCAGACTCCGTGGAGTCCTCGTCCAGTACCCATAGTTATTACTTACATCAGACTCCGTGGAGTCCTCGTCCAGTACCCATAGATATTACTTTCATCAGACTCCGTGGAGTCCTCGTCCATTACCCATAGATATTACTTACATCAGACTCCGTGGAGTCCTCGTCCAGTACCCATAGTTATTACTTACATCAGACTCCGTGGAGTCCTCGTCCAGTACCCATAGTTATTACTTACATCAGGCTCCGTGGAGTCCTCGTCAAGTACCCATAGTTATTACTTACATCAGGCTCCGTGGAGTCCTCGTCCAGTACCCATAGTTATTACTTACATCAGACTCCGTGGAGTCCTCGTCCAGTACCCATAGTTATTACTTACATCAGGCTCCGTGGAGTCCTCGTCCAGTACCCATAGTTATTACTTACATCAGACTCCGTGGAGTCCTCGTCAAGTACCCATAGTTATTACTTACATCAGGCTCCGTGGAGTCCTCGTCCAGTACCCATAGTTATTACTTACATCAGACTCCGTGGAGTCCTCGTCCAGTACCCATAGTTATTACTTACATCAGGCTCCGTGGAGTCCTCGTCAAGTACCCATAGTTATTACTTACATCAGGCTCCGTGGAGTCCTCGTCCAGTACCCATAGTTATTACTTACATCAGACTCCGTGGAGTCCTCGTCCAGTACCCATAGTTATTACTTACATCAGGCTCCGTGGAGTCCTCGTCCAGTACCCATAGTTATTACTTACATCAGACTCCGTGGAGTCCTCGTCCAGTACCCATAGTTATTACTTACATCAGACTCCGTGGAGTCCTCGTCCAGTACCCATAGTTATTACTTACATCAGATTCCGTCCTCGTTCAGTACCCATAGTTATTACTTACATCAGACTCCGTGGAGTCCTCGTCCAGTACCCATAGTTATTACTTACATCAGACTCCGTGGACTCCTCGTCCAGTACCCATAGTTATTACTTACATCAGACTCCGTGGAGTCCTCGTCCAGTACCCATAGTTATTATTTACATCAGGCTCCGTCCTCGTCCAGTACCCATAGTTATTATTTACATCAGACTCCGTGGACTCCTCGTCCAGTACCCATAGTTATTACTTACATCAGATTCCGTCCTCGTTCAGTACCCATAGTTATTACTTACATCAGACTCCGTGGAGTCCTCGTCCAGTACCCATAGTTATTACTTACATCAGGCTCCGTGGAGTCCTCGTCCAGTACCCATAGTTATTACTTACATCAGGCTCCGTGGAGTCCTCGTCCAGTACCCATAGTTATTACTTACATCAGGCTCCGTGGACTCCTCGTCTAGTACACATAGTTATTACTTACATCAGACTCCGTGGAGTCCTCGTCCAGTACCCATAGATATTACTTACATCAGACTCCGTGGAGTCCTCGTCCAGTACCCATAGTTATTACTTACATCAGACTCCGTGGAGTCCTCGTCCAGTACCCATAGTTATTACTTACATCAGACTCCGTGGAGTCCTCGTCCAGTACCCATAGATATTACTTTCATCAGACTCCGTGGAGTCCTCGTCCATTACCCATAGATATTACTTACATCAGACTCCGTGGAGTCCTCGTCCAGTACCCATAGTTATTACTTACATCAGGCTCCGTCCTCGTCCAGTACCCATAGATATTACTTACATCAGACTCCGTGGACTCCTCGTCCAGTACCCATAGTTATTACTTACATCAGGCTCCGTGGACTCCTCGTCCAGTACCCATAGTTATTACTTACATCAGACTCCGTGGAGTCCTCGTCCAGTACCCATAGTTATTACTTACATCAGACTCCGTGGAGTCCTCGTCCAGTACCCATAGATATTACTTACATCAGACTCCGTGGAGTCCTCGTCCAGTACCCATAGATATTACTTACATCAGACTCCGTGGAGTCCTCGTCCAGTACCCATAGTTATTACTGACATCAGACTCCGTGGAGTCCTCGTCCATTACCCATAGTTATTACTTACATCAGACTCCGTGGAGTCCTCGTCCAGTACCCATAGTTATTACTTACATCAGACTCCGTGGAGTCCTCGTCCAGTACCCATAGTTATTACTTACATCAGACTCCGTGGAGTCCTCGTCCAGTACCCATAGTTATTACTTACATCAGACTCCGTGGAGTCCTCGTCCAGTACCCATAGTTATTACTTACATCAGACTCCGTGGAGTCCTCGTCCAGTACCCATAGTTATTACTTACATCAGGCTCCGTCCTCGTCCAGTACCTATAGATATTACTTACATCAGGTTCCGTGGACTCCTCGTCCAGTACTTCAGAGACTGCCTTCCCACAGCGCTCTTCCTTTAAATCTATTATATACTGCATTGCCTGAAGAAAATGTAATTAAGTTATAAATCTGTTATAACAGTATACAGATTCTCAAGATATCATGATACAATGTTTATATTGACCTTCATTCACTGAATTAGCTGGACCGGCAGGCGGACAAAATATTAAAGATAAATGATTACTGTATCTATAAAACAGACATGGATCATATCTTGTTTAATTATGGATGGTACATTCCTCCCGTTAGTTTGTTCATTTTGACATCATTCGTTTGTAACAAGGTGTCCTTGTCCTTTTGAATTCAACAGTTTTACGTTAATGTTATACTCATTACTTTCCACATTCACCACCTTTTTCTACCCGCTTGTCGCTGTTGTCACCGGCATTACAACACCTCATAGTAATTACAACCTATTTTGTCTATTCCTCTTTTGTATAACCTCGCTTCCGCGTTTCTAACCATCTGGACTTGATTTAATTGTTTCACATACTGAACCTTTAACCTTTGTTGGACGACAACCGACTCGAACCCTTGATTTCTCTGTTGCCCAAATAGATATTACATATTTCTTGCATTCTGACCTAATCGTTGCTGTACCCAAGCTATGTTCATTCTTTCCCCCCCCCCCCAACCACTGTTTGTTTCCCTTGCTGATCGCCCTGGCTGTCTCTCCCCCCCCCCCCCCCCCCCACCACCACTGTTTGTTTCCCTTGCTGATCGCCCTGGCTGTCTCCCCCCCCCCCCACCACTGTTTGTTTCCCTTGCTGATCGCCCTGGCTGTCTCCCCCCCCCCCCCCCCCCCCCCCCCATTACACCACTGTTTGTTTCCCGTGCTGATCGCCCTGACTGTTTCCTGGCCCCCTTGGTAGGTACCTACCTTGACTCTTTCGTCTTTGTTGCTTTTCTTGCCGTTCCACTGGTAAATAACTAGTCCCAGATCCAGTATATGGACGTCGGTAGAATCCAGCTTCTTTTTATCCCTTGGAATCTGATAACAATACGAATCGTACTAACCTATCTAAGTAATATTTCAGGTGGGTCAGGGACAGTGACGTCACATCTATTGTGATTGTCAATTACCAAAGCTTTTGACATCACTATCAAGCCGAAAATGAAAGTTGTACGAAATATTGTCAGCCTTTCGACATCTTTTGACTTTTAGGAAGGCATTATCATAGGCCTTTCTGGACAATGCTGATGACTCCTCAGTCGTGGGAACTGAACGTTTTTACCTTCTAATTACCCTCTTACAGGGAGACACTTGGCCAAATCACACGATATATTGCACGTTTATTATATCTTAAAAACCTAATATATTTTATGTGTTGTTATTATGATGTCATATGATCGTCAAGACGTGGATATTTGAGAATATATTCATCAATCGCTCTACTTACCTCCTTTACCGTGACACCGCGTCTGTCACCATGGAAGTGCAGAAGACGAGGTGAGTACTCCTCGGACTTTACCGTCCGGAAACCACTGTCGGCACCGCCCTTTAGGTACCTACAGTCGTAAGAGACATATCACAATTCAAATAATATCTCTCTCACCTAGTACCAGAAAATTGCAGAATCTAATATCTTCCAGCAGAAAGTCGTTGTTTTATAGAGGTGTGACAATGTCATTGTTTTATTGAGGAGTGACAATGTCATTGTTTTATAGAGGTGTGACAATGTCATTGTTTTATAGAGGTGTGACAATGTCATTGTTTTATAGAGGTGTGACAATGTCATTGTTTTATAGAGGCGTGGCAATGTCATTGTTTTATAGAGGTGTGACAATGCCATTGTTTTATAGAGGTGTGGCAATGTCATTGTTTTATAGAGGCGTGGCAATGTCATTGTTTTATAGAGGTGTGGCAATGTCATTGTTTTATAGAGGCGTGGCAATGTCATTGTTTTATAGAGGTGTGGCAATGTCATTGTTTTATAGAGGTGTGGCAATGTCATTGTTTTATAGAGGTGTGGCAATGTCATTGTTTTATAAAGGTGTTGCAATGTCATTGTTTTATAGAGGTGTGCCAAAGTCATTGTTTTATTGAGGTGTGGCAATGTCATTGTTTTATTGAGGTGTGGCAATGTCATTGTTTTATAGAGGTGTGGCAATGTCATTGTTTTATAGAGGCGTGGCAATGTCATTGTTTTATAGAGGTGTGCCAAAGTCATTGTTTTATTGAGGTGTGCCAATGTCATTGTTTTATTGAGGTGTGGCAATGTCATTGTTTTATAGAGGTGTGGCAATGTCATTGTTTTATAGAGGCGTGGCAAAGTCATTGTTTTATAGAGGTGTGACAATGTCATTGTTTTATAGAGGTGTGGCAATGTCATTGTTTTATAGAGGTGTGACAATGTCATTGTTTTATAGAGGTGTGACAATGTCATTGTTTTATAGAGGTGTGACAATGTCATTGTTTTATAGAGGCGTGGCAATGTCATTGTTTTATAGAGGTGTGGCAATGTCATTGTTTTATAGAGGTGTGACAATGTCATTGTTTTATAGAGGCGTGCCAAAGTCATTGTTTTATTGAGGTGTGCCAATGTCATTGATTTATTGAGGTGTGACAGTGTCATTGTTTTATAGAGGTGTGACAATGTCATTTGTTTTATAGAGGTGTGGCAATGTCATTGTTTTATAGAGTTGTGACAATGTCATTGTTTTATAGAGGTGTGACAATGTCATTGTTTTATAGAGGCGTGCCAAAGTCATTGTTTTATTGAGGTGTGCCAATGTCATTGATTTATTGAGGTGTGACAGTGTCATTGTTTTATAGAGGTGTGACAATGTCATTTGTTTTATAGAGGTGTGGCAATGTCATTGTTTTATAGAGGCGTGCCAAAGTCATTGTTTTATTGAGGTGTGCCAATGTCATTGTTTTATTGAGGTGTGGCAATGTCATTGTTTTATAGAGGTGTGACAATGTCATTGTTTTATAGAGGTGTGACAATGTCATTGTTTTATAGAGGCGTGGCAATGTCATTTTTATGGGAGGCGTGCCTCTCATTATAGCATCAGCTATAGGATTTCATTGCGGAACCAATCGTTTGGTACCTCAAGCGGCTATCTCCGTAATCACGGGAGACAACTCGTACATACCGACACAATACACAACCAATTTATCTCGATAGTAGATCTATGTTTTGAATGTTGTAATTGTTTATTATAATTCTCATAAAATCCCCCAAAAGAAATATATTTCATTTTACATCGACTTTGAATGCCACCAGAGCCTATTGATTATAACAAAAACATTATACACATAATGTAGGCACGCAAGTGTACTCTGTCAGTTAGTAGACCAGCTAGTACACAGGAGACCGACGGTCGAATATTTTACGCGTATCTGATTGTAAGTAAAAACCAACGAACTGCATAATGAGAAAATAAATAGATAAAGATGGATTTTTATTGAAGAGATAATATTTCAACCGCCACATAATGTGTTTATATTTTTATAGGGACGTTTACGCCTGCCATGTTACAATCACCTACGAGATGTGACGTCAAAACCTCTCGCTTTCATTATATTTCCATTCACAGTTGGGTTTTTTTTCAGTTTCTTTTGGTTCATATATGATGTAGTTAAACTATATATGCATTGATGAAAAATGTCAAGACTTCAAATAAAGTGCTATTACACGAAAAATTATATATTTGAGACGTCTGGTGGTAGCCTGTAATCAAAAATTCATCGCAGAGTTCCAAGTGCGATTAGGGTTGGCAACCGGTATAATCGGTACAAGAACCGTACCGACATTCGTTTCACAAAATACCGGTATTTGCAAGAATAAAAACATTAAAATCTGACGTAAAAAACTCGACGAAACAGTTATTTTGTTCAGTTGTTTCAATCACTTACTAAAATGATGTCGCAACTTTACCGCTATTTTCTATGTAAACATCTATCCTAGCTTTACTTGTAGTTTCGTATCCATATGTCTCATTTTTGTTGTGTGTGTTGAAAAGTCGAAATCAGAAATCAATAACTTACAAAAGATTTAATTGTCTCTTTAGATGTCATATTTCATATTTTTGTATCAAAATATGTAATTAAATCAACGACCACGTGATCCGTTTGTTCACGTCTGATCACATGATCAATCAGTCAAAATGGGAGCGCCTTTTGGATACGGGCTTCATCCGAAACTCTGTAGTGTGATGTTTGTCACTAGAGTATTTATCAACACGAATTAAAGGCAAGTAGTTGCTTACAAGTTGTTAATCTGTTTGTTCACATGTTTACCTTATTTTTTCTTTAATTACTTAGGACTAAACTTTGTTTACCGTAGATTACGATCAGAGACATATATACAGAATATATGTCTCTGTTACGATTAACGTTAGTGATTCAGAGCCTGATCAGACTGCATCATTACTAACATTAAAACGAAGTCATACCCATCCTACACTGCTCTGAGGCAGACATATTGTCGTCCAGATCTACGTTATCGCAGCTAGTATTTCATAAAAAAAAACCATGTATCGTGGGTCAGTGATAGTATGCTGAAATCCTATCGTTTATCTTATAAAGCTAACTAAACTATCGCATCTGTTAGTCGTAGTGGTCATTCCGACATTCGTGATGTTTACACCGACTGCACTCTTCCCTCACAAAGAATATACAGAATTTGGAATTTCTGGGATAATATTAACTGCAGTTGGTTATAGTATTAATAATAAAGACTCATACCATAGACATCTACATTCAGTTATCATAACTAATTGTGTACAATTGGAATACTCGCCGATAAGTCAACAAAAGAATGTATCAATAGCTGTATTTGATATGTTAATATATACATATCATTTTCTAATGACGTTTTCATGTAATGTGCTGATGTTGTGAGATGTTTTTGGGTAGTTTTTGGGTGTTTTGGGGTAGTTTTTGGGTAAATCATTCTGCCGCCAGAGCGCGCTACTATATGAAAGCGTGGAATTATGTCCGACACCGTTTAGTGTCGCTAAGAATTTGGTGCAAATACAATAAAATCGGGTGTGACATAACACGTTCCTTACATTTATGGATAAATGAGATATTTATTTACCCAAGAACATCCATTTAGTCCCATCTAGGTGTTTTATTCCATCCGTATAGACCGTCGCTTTACGCTGGTCAAAATTTCACACTTGACTCGACGCCGTATTGCTAACTATGTAGGTCGCGGTCAGCCAATTACCCTAATCAGTGCGCGATGGAGTGAAAAGGGGAAAAAAATACATTTATTTTTTATATAATTTACCCCTTTTAATTTATAAATAATGAATTTTTGAATTTAATATAATTCACACAGGTTTTGGGAAATAATAAGCTTAGTTTTCTTAATTTAAACTATGCAAGAAGAAAAACAAAATAAAGCATATGTGGTCTTTTCGGTCCATTGCGTTCCGATTCCGGTGGTGACAGGGCCAGAGTAAAATTGGGCTAATTATTAAAATGAAAAATAATTTTAGATAATCAAAATGTATACCAATTGCATAGCAATTATACTACTTTTTGAAGTATATATATATATCATTAATATCTTCAATAAATATTAATATTCAAAAACTTTCAAAATTCATTTATTGCTGTGAAATTGTTTATTTTGTAACCCTGGTATTAATACTAGCCGCAATATACCGCTCAGCTAAAGAGGTCTTCTCTTTAGCTAAATTGGTTGAGTGTAATTCTAGTAAGCTAGAGGCCCCGGCTTCGATCCCTAGCGGAGGCAGTGATTTAAATTTAATTAAGCATGCGCTCTGTTTACAATATTTATCACAGGGGGCAGGGGAGGACCAACGTCACAAAAAATAATTGTTAGATAAATAATCTGACAATCATTTTTTGTGACGTAGGTTCGCGCCTACCCCCTGTGATATTTTTGTCGCCCAACAAGCCCCTTATTTTAGGCAAAACCCCCTTGAAATAATCATCAAACCCTCTTATTGGTCATGTTAAAAGTATGACATGTACATAAAAGGATAATTTTGAAACTGATAAGATTTATTGTTTTTATTTCATTTTGTGTTTACACTTGATTTTCTGATATATGTAAGTGAGACATTGCTTTCATGTTTTTGTTTGAAAACAAAGTAGTCATCACATGTAAAAATCTTGAATGGTTCTACAGTGTTATCTTTATTTGTAAGCTATGGGTGATTTACCAGATTATGGTAATGCTCAGAAACAAAAGCATAGGTTTTTCAGTAACACTACAGTAATAGGAGCCTGAAGTTGGTTCCGAGTTCCGAGTTCCGTTTAAGAAAAACTGACATACTATGTATTAGCTTTATTGGTTTTGGTCCCAGTTCCTAGTTCCGTTTAAGATAAACGGAACTAGGAACCAGTTCCGAGTTCCGTTTAAGAAAAACGGAACTAGAACTAGGAACCAGTTCCGAGTTTCGTTTAAGAAAACGGAACTGCAATGTATTAGCTTTACGAGTTTTGGTCCCACTTACGAGTTCCGTTTAAGAAAAACTGAAATGCTATATATTAGCTTTATTGGTTTTGGTCCCAGTTCCGAGTTCCGTTTAAGAAAAACTGAAATACTATGTATTAACTTTATTGGTTTTGGTCCCAGTTCCGAGTTCCGTTTAAGATAAACGGAACTCGGAACCAGTTCCGAGTTCCGTTTAAGAAAAACTGGAATACTATGTTTTAGCTTTATTGGTTTTGGTCCCAGTTCCGAGTTCCGTTTAAGAAAAATTGAAAAATACTATGTATTAGCCAGTTCCGAGTACCGTTTAAGAAAATATTCTATGTACTTTATCTCAATATGAGACCCGAATCTGAAGAAGAAAAACTACATGTGTCAAATAGGTGCAAAGTCATTTATCATTCACGTATGAATTTTAAGGACTTGGTCCTAGTTTTTAGTTCCGTTGAAGAAAAACGAAACTAGGAACCAGTTCCGAGTTCCGTTTAAGTAAAACGGAACAAGGAACCAGTTCCGAGTTCCGTTTAAGCTAAACGGAACTAGGAACCAGTTCCGAGTTCCGTTTAAGAAAATATTCTATGTACTTTATCTCAATATGAGACCAGAATCAGAAGAAGAAAAACTACATGTGTCAAATGGATGCAAAATCATTTATCATTCACGTATGAATTTTAAGGGACTTGGTCCTAGTTTTCAGTTCCGTTGAAGAAAAACGAAACTAGGAACCAGTTCCGAGTTCCGTTTAAGTAAAACGGAACTGGGAACCAGTTCCGAGTTCCGTTTAAGGATAACAACACGACTGGTGTTGTAAAATTACGAGAAATTGTTGTGTTGTAACCTCCAAGAGAGAATGTTACAACGCAGTTTTCGTTCATGGTACATTTCTTTTTTTTACCCTTTCGTAAATTACAAGTAGTTTGTTAAAGTAGCTTCTAGATATCGCGAAATGTGGGTCCATGGAGGGAGATATGAGTTTTTATTTGTAGTTAATGTATCTATATGTGTGAAGTTAAAGTACACAAACAAAGCAATAACTGCAAAGTATATTTCATACACCATTTTGTTTTTCAATATGGCTTCTACTGTTGAGGTGAAATGTCTATATGACGACTGGGAAAAAGTCTTTAATTGGTATTACTGAAGTTTTATTCAACACAAATAAAAAAAAATACAATTTCATTGAATAATATTAAACAGTTCTTTCATGGGCACCTGGAAACATAGAAAGACGCGGGGTAGCAAGAAACTTCTAAGGGGCTGTTGCCAAAGGCCTTCCTTGTTATTCGCTGTCAATGATTAGACTAATTGATTAGATTAAATCTACAATTTGTGATATCACTAATTCGAATATATGGTATCATTAAATGATTTAACGATATCATGAATTCTAATTTATGATATCATTTAATGAATAAATTACATCAACAATTCGTATTGATATCACTTTATTCCTTGAATTAATGATATCAATAATGGAATTATTCATATAAATAAATCGAATAAATGATAACCATTAATTATGTCGCCCCCGTAAGTTTCGGAGAGACATATTGCTTTGTTCCCGCGAGGAGGGGATGCTTGGGATTGCATTTGAGTTTTGTAAGTCACATGATCTGCTACTGAACATATTAAATTTATTCATACGTTTGTTTCCGTGCGATAACTTGTATTCTTGTTAACAAATCGTCTCCATTTAAAAAAAAAATTGTATTTATTTTGTTTTTCAAGATTTTCAGCATAGTCAAATACCAAAATATAACCCATATACGCTTATCTTCATTTCAACAAATTTTATTTCTCAAAGAAGATATTTCTGAAAGAAAAAGGATTGAACAACAGGCATAGCCTATGTAAGTTCTCTCCATTTAGTAACAATGAGTATATACATGTTAACATCATTCATATAATATATAATATAGTGAGATATCAGTTAAGTAGGGACAACTCTGAATCGAGTATAATTTGTCGATTTTATTTAATATATTTCATCCAGTTTATTTTTATAAAAAAATTTAAAATCCTGTAACCAAAACAGGATTCCCTCTGCCTGTGGGATACCGACCAGTAAAGTCCATAACAGCTAGGTAGCTGCTGGTCATCCACTCATAAGCTTTGGGGACCAGTCATGGATACAACATTCTGAGTTTTAATTTGATAATGACAGTTAAGAAAGGCAAAATTAGTTAGATAATATATTTAGTGGATTCCGTAAGGTTGCATAGTTGGAGAGTGATTACTTGAATTTGATAGAAGTACGATTGAGAAATGATTATAAGAAAAATAATTAATATAGGGCATGATTATGAGCAATAGAAATATATAAGCAGTAAATATGCAACCAATTTTAATCCACTAATTAATAAGGTTGTCCATACTATATTTCATCTAGTAAGTGTACTAATTCATAACATTCATACTATCATAATTATAATATAAAATAGAATAAATAATATACGTCCATCGGATGGGGGGGGGGGGGGGGGGGGGGGGGGGCATGTAGTAAATAACTATAACTATATACTTGCTTGCCGGATAAATGTATATATATGGATGAAAGACAAGTATTTTCAATTTTAGGGTTCAGAATCTATTAGTATCTCTGATATATTCAGTAGTAGCTTCAAAGATAGATAAATTAGTTTGATGATCACACTCACCACAGCCTGATAAGAGTATGTCAAGGCTAAAGTGACTGTGATCTACATCAAACAATTTTTCTTTAAGGATATCTCGAGGTTCACTGTAGTTCCTACAACTTAGAAAAAAGTGAAAAACAGTTTCATATTCATTCCCACATGTACATGATGGTGAATCAATAAGATGATCTCTGTAAAGATCAGAGTTTATATTGCTAGACGAGTTTCGAAGCTGACAAAGTAAGATATTATATTTTCTATTACCTGCATTAATATAAGCAGGGTTTTGAGCAATGTCAAGTGGTATATCACTTACTGTGTTCGATAAAATTTGTTTAAATTGGTACAGCGATGTGATATTTGTCAAGTCAACCCTTGCTGCAAGTTTATTATAGTCATTAAGTGTTGCTGGAATAAAGCTTTTGGCATATATATTTGTTCTACTCATAGGAGTAGTGAAGACTCTTTGATTTCGTAACATGTACAAGTCATTCATATTGTTATAGTGTGGTTCTACTAATTCATTTAAATAATTTGGGGCAGTGCCTGTAAGAATTTTGTAAAGAAGAATAAGTCTATGTTTTTTCCTCCTTGCAGCAAGAGTGTCCCAACCAAGTTCATTATATAATTTATAATGTGAGGTTCCTCTACGCAGTCCGGTAATGGTTCGAGCCGCTTCTAATTGAATAGATTCAAGTAGAGTAGCCTCTTGCTGAGTACAATTATCAAAAATGATATCACCATATTCCAATATAGGCCGAATATAGGCTGTATATATAGTGTTAAGTGTTTTACGGCTCATTTTATATTTTACAGATTTCAATAAGTTTATACATTTATAAGCTTTTGTATAAATATAGTTAATATGGTGATGCCATTTACCATCTTGCGATAAGAATACTCCAAGATGCTTATGATTTGGCACATTTGATATTGTTTCATTTTGAAATATGATATCTGGACATACTATATCCCTTTTCCTGCTAAAGGTTACTGATTCTGTCTTAGAAGGATTGAATTTAATATCCCACTTTTTGGACCATATATTTATGTTTTCGAGATCACTAGCTAGACTATTAGCTGCATCAAGTGAATTGGTTTGTATTACCTTAGAAATTGAAGTATCATCAGCAAATAGCCGTTTCTCATTTGTTATACATTCAACAATATCATTTATATAAATTAGAAACAGAAAAGGACCGAGGACTGATCCCTGGGGGACACCGGCACTTACCTGTCTATACGTGGAGCTGTAACCTTCTGTCATCACTCTATGTTTACGATTACTTAGATAACTCTTGAACCAATTAAGTAACTTACCTTTAATGCCATACATTTCAAGTTTAAATAACAAGCCAGGATGCCAGACACGATCAAACGCTTTGCTCACATCACAAAATATTGACCTAATTTCCATTCCTTTATCAAGTTTGTTTATAATTGTATCATACATGGATAATAACTGATAAACAGTTGAGTCACCTGGAATGAACCCAGACTGGTATTTTGTTAATAATTCAAACTCTAATAAATGATTATATAAATGTTTGAAAATTATTTTTTCTAATATTTTACTGAAACAGGAAGTGATAGAAATTGGGCGATAGTTTGAAACATCATTTTTATCACCTTTGCCTTTATATATAGCATTAATATTAGCCAATTTCCAAGACAGAGGAACAGAACCAGTTGACATGGTTTTATTAAATAACATAGTGAGCGGAGTTACTATAGATGGTGTAAGGAGTTTTATAACTTTAGGTATCATTTCATCAGGCCCTGCAGGCTTCCTAGCATTAAGAACTGAAAGTTGATCTCTCACATCCTGTTCATGAAATAAAATGTTGTTAAGTATATTTGGAGACTCAGGAACAGGCGGCAAGGGATCAATGTTATCAGAAGATGTAGAAATAGATGTAAAATAGTCAACAAGGCATTCAGCTTTATCAAATGGGTGAAACAGAGATGTGTTATTGTAGTTTAATGGTGGAATGGTAATTGATTTGTTGTTGATTTTAAGAATAGATTTAGCAGTTTTCCACCATTTTGATGATGAGAGATTTGAGTCATTCAGAGAGTTTTCTAATTTTTCAATGTATAAGGATTTAGAATCACGTATCAATCTGATAGTTTCATTTCTTATATTTCTGAAGCTGGCCCAGTGATTTGGACTATTGGTATGAAGTGCTTTTTTATGGATTCTATTTCTCTGTCTTAACTTTAGCCTTATCTCGTTCGACATCCATGGCTTATCATTAGGACGGATAATTATTTTTTTTCTTGGTATACAGTCATCTACAGCTTTGTTAATAGTATCAACAAGTATGGTGTTAAGATCATCAACATCCTGCTCATCACTTATACTTACCCAGTTCATATCATCAAGTATTTGGTTCATTTTAATGACATCAGCATTATTATATTCTAGAACATATTTACTGTATGCATGTTGTTTAAATATAGAGTAGGCAATGCTAAAATTGATCACAGAATGGTCACTACATATTGGAGGAGTAACACTTACATTTCTCACAATATTGTCATTGTTGGAGAAGATAACATCAATTGAGGTAGAAGAATCTGGAGTTATTCTAGTAGGATCTTTTACATAACTAGACATACCATATTTTACAAGAAGTCTACTTAAGCGAGAGTTTGGTTGGATATTGCTCATATTTACATTTATGTCACCTGTAATAATTATGTCTGCATTTGATTGTCTAGAATTGTCAGTTACATAATGTAGGGAGTTATCGAGTCTGTTCCAATAGTCAATGTTACTGTCAGGAGGTCTATATATGCAACCTAATAAGGTTTTATTATTACCAACAGTTATTTCTGACCATAATAATTCTAAATCAGGCACCTCAAGATCCAGTCTTCTCCTCATACTGATGTTATCTTTATAATAAATTATAATGCCTCCCCCACGTCGCAGACAACGGTCCTTTCTGAAATGTTGTTTAGAAAAATATTCAATTAACAATTCATTATCAGGTATAGTGTCATTAAGATGACTTTCAGTTAAACATACTATGTCTTTGTCACTCAATTCAGCTTCGACTATATCTAGTTTATTTCTAACTGAACGGATATTTACATGACCAATATCAAGACTGCATAGAGGACCTGGATTGTTTTCAATATCCATACTCTTAACAATTAGAATCAATAAAAATAAAAGCGAGAAATGATCATTTGAGTACATTGGGTAGATACCTATAATTATAAAGCACGAGACATCGGTTCTGTTAATATTATAAACAATAGCTACGCCAGAGAATTTGCAACTGCCGAGAGGTACACACCATACTAGTGACCATATACTCTTAGTATACATCACAAGGGTAAATATATTATCCGTTATCAAACTGATACAATTTAACTATAAACAGCATGGGGTACCAAACTACAGTTGCATTATAACTAATGCTCGTCCTAAAATACGAACTTTTAAAGTAGCATACATTCTTGTTCGTAGGGGCAAGATGTTGTTGCTGGGGGATATCCGATAGACATATATTTTGTAACGATAAACACAATACAGATAAGACAAACATAACTATATACATCAATGCTACCGCAATAAATACGATAGATACGCTTATCTTAAACGGAACTCGGAACTGGGACCAAAACCAATAAAGCTACTGCATAGTATTTCAGTTTTTCTTAAACGGAACTCGGAACTGGGACCAAACCAATAAAGCTAATACATAATATTTCAGTTTTTCTTCAACGGAACTCGGAACTGGGACCAAAACCAATCAAGCTAATACAAAGTATTTCAGTTTTTCTTAAACGGAACTAGGAACTGGTTCCTAGTTCCGTTTATCTTAAACGGAACTAGGAACTGGGACCAAAACCAATAAAGCTAATACATAGTATTACAGTTTTTCTAAGCACTGTTTCTTATCACTTAAGTACTTGTGACTTAAGTGTGTTTTTTACTGTAGGTGACAGTGTATTTCTTGGCTCTTAATCAAGTGCAAAAGACATTGCGAGAGTTACATTTACTCGTATTTGAGTGTTCCGCCCTAGTGATGTAAATATTATAATGGCGATATCTACTGCTATTAACAAAGTCATCGGCACTTTTAAGGCTGAAAAGACACGAGAGATCCCAGAGCAATCTTGGCGCCCACCATTGAATAATCTTTATATGTTCCATGTCAGATTAATCTTCTCTCTATTTTCCCTTACTCTTACTAATCTGTGTAAATTGAGAAACATCCCTCCAGTACTTTTCAAACAAGGGGAACCTATATATGAAATTTGAGATTTAGCGATAATGACTGTCTGTCGGCCATGTTGTTTTCCGACTGGTACGAAAATGCAATATGCATAACAAAGGACCAAGGGGAACCTACATATGAAATTTAAGAAAGATCCCATCAGTACTTTCTGAGAAATAGCGGTAACAAACTTCAATTGTCAAAATCCAAGTCGGCCATGTTGTTTTCCGACTGGTCCCAAAATGCATTATGCATAACTAGGGACCAAGGGCAACCTACGTATGAAATTTGAGAAAGATCCCTTCAGTACTTTCTGAGAAATAGCAAGAATTGTTGCGGACGGACGGACCACGGACGCAGGGCGATTTGAAAAGCCCACCATCTGATGATGGTGGGCTAATAAATGGACAAAAATGTTTTAGCCAACTCTCGAAAACGTTTTAGAACATTTGAATTTATGTCTGTAGCTAACTCCTGTAACGTCTGCAGACATACAGCGTACAATGTGTCTGTCAAAGGTATTGTTCAAAACTGTAAAACTTCTTACATTGTAGAGATGAAACATATATATATATATACACACACACATTTATGCTGACAATGTAATTATAATACAGTATGTACAGGATTAACAAAATATGATCCTTTGACAGGCGGCTCATAATACAAAAAAACACAATATAAATCATCATAATTATAATTGTATAGTTCTATTTTTTCGTTGAAAGAACATTGTTTGTGTTTGGTATTTCCATTGTTCATTTAATTCATACTCAAAAGTTGTAACTATGATACAAATTTAACCTGTCATGTTAAACAATATTAATAGAACCATGTGAATAACAATACTATTCTAATACACAACAGTATAATTGACAGTTATTTGTAGATCAGTATAATAATTAGTCTTTGATAATGCAATTCAATAGTACTAGTCTCTGTGAACTGGACAAGTGGAAGTTTGAAACTTAATTGGACAGTTAAGACCGTCATCAGGATGGTTAAAAGCATTATGTTCATCAGGACGGTTTAAACACTTAAGTATGAATGTTAACTACTAAAACAGAAATTTGTTTGAAACACTTAAGCAGAAATGTTTAACTATTTAAGTGGAAGCTTGTTTAAACAATAAGTAGAAATGTTAAACAACCTAACTAAAAGTGTTGACTTTAAACACTTAAGTGGATATGTTTAAATACTTAAGTAGAAGTTTGTTTGAAACTTCAATATGGTTAAAACCATTGTGTACATCAAGACAGTTAAACCATTACACTGTGTGTCCATCAGGATTGAAAACCATTTCATCTAATTGGCTTTAAAATCTTGAGAAGAAACGTTTAACTACTCAAAACCTCACTCTTGAATGTATCTATCAACAATCATGTTGATATCAGTTTAATTTCTCTTCTTGCTTTGTTTCAAATATCACCTTTTCATCTGACTAACGCCTCCCTCAGTACTTTCAGTACTTTGATTTTATAGAGGTGTGACAATGTCATTGTTTTATAGCGGTTTGGCAATGTCATTGTTTTATGGAGGTGTGACAATGTCATTGTGTTTCCTAGAGGGTTTGACAATGTCCATTGTTTTTCTTGCTAGGCTGTCGACACTGTCATCTGTTTTTATAGAGGGCGTGACAATGTCATTGTTTTATTGAGGAAGTGAACAATGTCCTTGTTTTATAGAGGTTATGCATTGTCATTGTTTTATATAGGTCTGTGAAAATGTCAGTGTGTATTCAGGTGTGACAATGTCATTGTTTTATAGAGCTTTTTGACAATGTAACTTGTTTTATTCAGGCTGTGACAAATGTCCTTGTTTATAGAGGGGCTGACAATGTCATTGTTTTTATAGAGGTTTGTGACAATGTCATTGTTTTTG